>NC_046657.1:97547449-97570484 GCF_010883055.1 Belonocnema kinseyi | reverse complement strand
AGGATTTCGCCGGGAGCGGGTGCTAATCTGAAAAATTGCACCCGCTTCCAGCGAAATCGCGGAATATATATATATATATGTCATTTACATCAAATATTGTCAAAAAAATCTTTAATATTATTCCAATTTATAAATATTTTGGGCGCTTTCAAGTATCAAGGATTTGAAGCACAGGTTTTTTTATTTATAAAGTGTAATCAAATTTGAATGAAAATTTCAAATTCTTTCAGACTTGACCGCTTTCAGTTTTTGATTTTTGAGCTTCCAGCGCTTTCAGATTTTTAAGTTCCCGAATCTTCCTAATGCTTTTAGTCATGGTGCTAATTAATCGTAATTCGTTCCCTTGAATTTTGAGATAAATGAAATGTATTTCCTAAATTATCATTTACTGTCTTCCTACAATTATTTTTATTCATGTTTCGTGAGGATTGAATTTTATGACTAGCTATAGGGTCTCAATTGAGCCTTAATGAAGTGCTTCTAATTTTCCGTTGAAAAAAGGATGCCTCAATTGTAGGAGCAAACACGTTTCCTACACTGAAAATAGAATGAATGCCTTCTAACTAATGTAAATGTATTGTTAGTTGTTTCTTTGGTTTTGAAGGGATACACGTTTTGTACTTATACAATTGTACATTACAGGACAAGAGGAAGCCATGGTATATGGAAGGAGGAAGCCAAGGTATATGGAATAGATGCTCGAACCAGGTTTTCGTGCCATAAGGTCAACTGCATAAGTGAGGACAGTGTGGTATGAGGCAGAGGAATGTTGGTACTGTTGGTACTAAGTAGTGTGAGCCACCTGCTTTGCAAACCAAAAAAAACGCTCGACCCGTCTCTAAGCTTTTAAATATTCATAAAATTCATTAATTTTACAAAATGAAATTTCCCTTTACTCCTTTCTCTTATATATTAACAAAAAAATGAGGAAGCTCATTTTTCTCGCAGGCTTAAGATTGTTACAGCTCAATATATTGAAAAATCATTTTTATTGGAGGTGGATCTTGAATAATCTACATAGGTGTGTCCCGGCATATATCATCACACAATTTATACTTGTAAGCTGTTGTGATACGGTGAAAAAAGCCTCAAAATGAGCCCAAGAACATTGAAAAATGTTGACTATTTCGAAAGTTATTGAATATTTAATAAAGCATTTAAATTTCCACGATTTTTGCAATATTTACTTAAAAACTAGAGAAATTGGCTTCACCCTGGGATTATTTTAAACAGAATTTCGAAAACAATCAACCTTTTAAAGAGATATTTTTTTAGCTCTGGCATAATTAAAATTAAGAGAATTTATTAAGTCATAAAAAAATAGATGAACGAATACTTTTGGCGCCCACTGTATATCCGAAATCTTTGCCAAATATTTGAAACCTTTGAAATCTTTGGGAAATCATAAAAAATGTTATTGAATATTTAAAATATTGTTGAAATATTTTGAAATATTTGTGAAATTGATGAAATCTTTTTAATCTATCCGAAATCTTTGCAAAATATTTCAAATATTTGATCATATTTTTGAAATTATTGAAATCTTTGAAAAATCCTTGAAGTCTTTGTGAAATCTTTGGGAAATCATTGAAAGCTTTATCAAATATTTAAAAAAAAAGTTTAAATCGTTGAAATTTTTGGAAAATCATTGAATTGCAATTTTTGTGAAATCTTTGGAAATCTTTGAAAAATATTTTAATATTTTATAAATATTTGATCATAATTTAAAAATATTTAATCATTATTTTTACATATTTTCATATTTTTTTAATGAATGAAATCTTTTGAATATATCCGAATTCTTTACTAAATATTTAAAAACTTTGTGATATCTTTGAAAGCTTTGAAAAATTAATTAAATCTTCATAAAATATTACAAATATTTTTGATATATTGAAACAAATTTTTAAATCTTTATGAACTCATTGTGAAATCTTTTAAATATTTTCGAACATTTTGTCAATTAATTTAAATCTTTGTGGAATCATTGGGAAATAATGTATACCTTTTTTTAAGTTTTAAATCTATCAGAAATCTTTGCGAAATATTTGATAAATTTTAGAATATATGGTAATGTTTGTCAAAAAATTGAAATCTTTGTTAAATCTTTTGAAAGGCAGTGAAGTCTTGGTGAAATTTTTTTAATCTATGCGAAAACTTTGCGACATTTTTTTAACCTGTAGGAAATCATTCTAATCTTTATAAAACTTTCTAAAATATTAAAGAAATATTAAAAATATTTCTGATATATTTGGTAATATTTGTTGAATTATTGAAATCTTTGAGAAATAATCGAAGTCTTTGTAAAATCTTTTAAATCTATCTGAAATCTTAGCAAAGCATTTCAAAACTGTGAAATCTTTCTGAATTTTTTTAAAATGTGAGAAAGACGAAGCCGGAATGGGAAGGGGAGGGAAACGGAGATTATAATTAAGGTATTAAGAAACATTAAAACGTGAGAGAGATAAAGGCGGAGGAGGGAAACGTGTGAACTACGGGAGCTTCCATAAGCTACAATGCCAAATTTCTACCCCCGCCCCCTCTCTGCACACACACACCTTTGGTCCATTTTTCTGACTTTAGGGATTAAACTGAACCCACTTCTAAAACTTAGAATATGGAAGAGGGGCTGAATTTGTAAGTGTTCAATTTTAATCCTTTATTTGTTAACATCTAAATTTAGAAGTGATCATTTATCATAGACCAAACCTGTAAGAATTTACAACCAGTAGGAAGCGTTCAAATTTCAGATTGGCCAAATTCTTAAGCGTCCGAAATCAAAGAAATTCTATTCTGTACAAAGTCAAGTTAGACTGGGGCTACATTTGGAAACGTTTAAATTTCAGAAGGGGTATATTTGTAAGTGTTTAAATTTTGGTCAGGCCGCACACTTGTAAATGTGCATTTTGGTAAAAAATCATTATTCATTATTAGATTATAGATTTTCAAAAATAATATAATAATAAGGCAATTATTTCTTACCAGATCTAGAATTTGCGGAAATACTGTAATCGCCCTGAACAGCTTTGTAATTTCTTAGAAGGGCTTGTCTCGTCAACTCAGGGTCAATTGTTCTTGGCTGATACGATCTTCCAGTTCTGCTATTTCCTGTCCAAAGATTTTTGTAACTTCTCGCAATTGCTGCACTAAAAATAAAGGGGATTTAATTATTAAATTTAACTTATTATCATTAATCGTATTTTACACAAAATAAAAATCTATTCTTCTTTCTTATTATAATTTCTACAATGTATTGATATTTAATAGAGACATTTAAATTTGCAAATTTTATTTTGCCAAAATAACTTTAATTCAAGTTAATGTATACTCACGAGGGATATTGCAGATCGTTTGGTCCTATGCAATCACTCGAATCAGTGAGGGCATCTCCCCATACATATTTTAATCCGAGACCATTGCCCTCACATTTATTCGTCGCATACACGTGGTTGCTCCCAATCACAAGAAATATTAATCCACAGGTTCTCAACATCTGGAATTAATTTTTCTCTTAAACTTCTGAATTTGAAAAGAACATATAACATTTTATATTTTACTTTACATCAAAAATTATAAAAATATAGCTTTTATATATTTGGTTGTTTATAATTTGAACTTAGATTGTGTTAGGCTCGGGGTTAGGCAAATAGGCAACCAATGACTGCAAGTGCTTACAATAAATGAAGGGTTCCGTAGCCAGTATTTTAATCTTTTATGTAAAATCAAATAAAAACAGTTTAAACAGCTATTAGACCTTACTACACCTTTCCTCCTACCAACCCTTTTTATTTTCCCCTCCTCCACCATCGCCCTTTCCGCAATATTTTCCCTTTGGACTTTCCGTTTCTCTTCAGTTTCCCCGTTCGAACACAGCCCGACTCGCAGTCGGATGTCTGTGGTTTGCCCCCACCATTCCAACCAATATTTTACCCTTCACTTGCTATTGCCAAGCACATCACGCGTCGAATCAGAGGCGCCAAGGGGGTACCCGCTACCTTCTTAATTTAGAAGTAGCGAGTTATTGTAGATTGTAGATCTTAATTTGAACTTTCGATATCTGCAAGCAGAATTGGAAAATATCAATCCAATCAGGAGTAATTGAAGCTCGAAAATGACGAAAATCGCTTTTTTCGAAAGTTTGACATTTTTTTCTTAAAAAACTAAGGGTCCTACGAAAAAATCAGTAGAGTACTTTTCCTCTTGAAATCGCTAAAAAAATACGAGGCATTTTTTTATACGCAAAAAATGCTTTTTTATTGTTTAAACCATTATTTCTTTATAAATTTTTTTTGAACACTCGGACGGACATTCCCCTCGATATTCATGTTCAGCGGGTCAAAATACATTTTAAAAAAACACTTGTCACAGTCCATCTAAATTAAAAGGATAGCGGGGACCCCCTTGGCGACTAGACTCTAGACTCGTAGAGTATAACGTTGGAAAAGGGGTAGGGGTGTCACTTTACATTATTTCTGTGACCAATCACAGAGATGCCTTCCCGCACCTACGAGGCGTTGGAAATGGGGTAGGAGTGCGACCTTGCGTTTTTTCTGTGACCAGTCACAGGGGTGACTTCCTGCCCTCACGAAACGTTGGAAAAGGGGTACAGGTGTAACTTTACAATATTTGTGTGGCCAATCACAGGGGCTCCTTCCTTTCAGTATCAAAAATCAAACCGAAACCAATGGAGATACGATAGAAATCATGACAAATAGATGATTTTCTCGGAAACTTTCATTCGTAGAAAAAAATTCTTGCACACGAAGAAAAATATATCGCACAATGATATCGCAAAACCTCTATATTGCAAGAAAGCGCAATACGATAACGTACAATCAGGCCCCAGACCTTTTTACGATATTATAATGCACTAATATCACAGAAAAAAGTGAAGTTAAATTTTGTTGCTGTCGTCTGCCATGGCATCCTTAGCAGCAGTGGGAAGAAGGCAAAGTATGAGTGAATTCGAGTTATAAATCCGGACACCAGATTAAAAATAATCACAGAAAAAAGTTAAAATTTGCTGCAGGTGATACTTGCAACGTTTAAAAATTAAAAATATTTCGGCGAAAGTTTCACCGAGGATAGGACATAGATTCTGATCTCGTCTACTGCGTCACGCTGAAGTGAAAAAATTTCGATGAAACATATAGAATCAGCAGCAGCTAACAAAAAACCAAATTTTTTCTTACTGACATATGTCCTCCGAAAGAAATGACACTATTCTATAGACGAATTAGAATTATTATAACACCATTTAGAAAAAGTGCGAAAAGTAACTGACAGATGAGAATCCCCATTTCTCTCCAATTTAATTAAGTTACACGACGCTGGATATTGCTGGCGTCGTAATTTTCGTAATAAACTTAAATTCTTACATTATAGATTGCACAATTATGCGGTATATAATGTAAAAACTTGTAATGTACGATATCACGATTTCGCACTATTATAATGCAATAATTACGATATATAGCGCAGGAATTACGGTATATATTGTAATTTTTGCGATATAGTTTTCTCAGTGCAGCGAAAAATGTGTATTTCGACGAGATGTACAACTTTTGTTTGAAACATTTTTTTTAATTTGCACATTAACTGAGATAAACCCAAAAAAAACCATGATTTTTATGGTTTGTTGATGATTTCACCATGAAAATAAAATTTGCGCCAATTTTCGCTAACACACGGAGAAAAAGATATCGCACAATGATATCGCAAAATCTCTATATTGCAAGAAAGCGCAATATTATATCGTACAATCAGGTCCCGGGGCTTTGTACGACATTATAATGCACTAATATCACAGAAAAAAATGAAGTTAAATTTGGTTAGTGTTGTCTTCTATACGGCGCGGCGTCCTTAGCAGCAATGGAAAAAAGGAAGAGTATGAGTGAGTTCTGGCAATAAATCGAGACACCAGATTTGAAACAATCAGAGAAAAAAGGAAAAATTTGCTGTAGGTAGGACCTGCAACGGTCAATGATTAAACATATTTTCACTGAGGTTAGAAAAATAATTCTGAACTCGTCGATGCAAAATATAACTGACAGATGGGAATCCCCATTTCTCTCAAATTAGATGAAGTTAAACGACACTGGATAACGCTGGCGTCGTAATTGTCGCTTCACCTCAAATAAAAATGGAGCGATTATAATATAAAAGATTATCCAGGCAAGGTTAAAAATCGGAAATTATCTTCGATTCATGTATAGTTTATCTGGCAAGGTTAATTTTTATTTCGTTTAATCTTTCACCTGGAATCGATGTAAACTTTATCTTTAATTTTTTCTGTGATCGTTTGTTCACTACTCGAACCCTCGCGAGATCACAAAAGAAGAAACACAATGTTATAGCGTAATAAACTTAAATTCTTACGTTATAGACTGCACAATTATGCGGTATATAATGTAAAAATTTGCAATTTACGATATCACGATTTTGCGCTATTATAATGCGATAATTACGATATATAGCGCATGAATTACGGTATATTTTGTAATTCATGCGATATAGTTTTCTCAGTGCATACTAATAATCAGCGCGTCAAAATACATAAGTATACGGAGGCCGAAGAAAATCAGACATACACCCTTTTCGGAACTTCACCCTTTAAATTTATTAAGTTTTGAATACTTATGAACTGGCCATCGAAAACTTCGTAAATCTTACAATTTTTCACGTTTTAAAAGTGAGATTTTACTAAAATTTTTAATTAATCAATTTTGGAATAATTCTCCGAGGAACATCTTCTATAAATTAATAATTATTTAATTATTAATGCACGGATATATATTCTTTGCATTTGGAATGCTTGAAAAAAACTTTATCAAAAAGATCTCTTTTAGATGGCAGTATTTATATGCGTCTTCATGTTCTGAATTTTCTACTTAATTAAGTATTGTCAAAGATTAAGTTTCTCAAAGCTCTGCAGGCTTTGAGGTACACATTCTCATCGTGATACTCGCGATGCGCGCTTGATTTCCGACCGATATTTGTAAACAAGTTTTGGTAAATCTTTTTTTTCTCTCGTAACTTTCGTCGTTTTACCACACATTTTTTTATTTTATTTTTTTTCAACGTTATTTTTCACGAATCCTACATAGTTTGTCCACAAAATGGAATTTTTTATTTTCCATTATTTTGTGTGCTAAATTTTTTAGTGTCAATTTTAGGATAATTTTAATACTTTATCAATCATAAATGATGAGAATGTAATAAATTATGATAAATTTGCATCTCTTTTTAGGCGAACAATTTTTGTCTATCAATTCGTTTTCGTACCTTTCGTTGTTTTCCACAAATTTTTCATTCTTATTTTTAATGTCATTTTTACATTCTCATCATTTATGATTGAGAAAGTATTAGAATTGTCGGAAATTTAACATCACACTTTTTCAACGGATCTCCACGTTTCGAGAAACCCTGAATCCGAAAATCAGGTTTTCACGATGGCGTCTGTCTGTCTGTCCGGCCGTCCGTCCGTCCGTAAACACGATAACTCTCGAAAAAATGAACGAATCAAATTCATCTTTGGCACACTTTTTTTAGGTCCTAAAAAAAGGACGAGTTCGTGAACCAGCTATTTTTGAATAAAATTCAAAAAGTGAGCGCATTTTGAAAATTTTTGAGACAACTTTTTTCTGAATTTAAAAATTCTACGTACAGATATTTATAGTATTAAAAAGAACAAACAATTTAACCTAATGACTTTTTTTGATAAAAAGAAAATACTCAGAGTTATAGCGTTTTCAAAATTTTTTTAATCAATCGAAAATCAAAATTCGAAGCCGAAAAACGCACGATATGAAAAAAAGTCAAGAGAACAAAAACATTTCTTTTTGAAAGCTCTACAATGTTATCATAACCAATTTTTGGATTTTCTTCAAAAATCGAAAATTCAAATTTTGATTGCACAAAAAGTAATGGAAAATAAAAAAATCCATTTTTTGGACAAACTATGTAGGGTACGAAAAAAGATGAATCAAGAAAAATGGTTATCCAACAAAACCGGTTTACAAATGTCTGTCGGAAATCGAGCGCGCAGCGCGAGTGTCACCATGAGAATGTGTACCCCAAAGCCTATAGAGCTTTGAGAAACTTAATATTTGACTATACTTAATTAAGTAGACAATTCAGAATATAAAGACGCATATAAATACTGCCATCTAAAAGAGATCTTTTTGATAAAGGTTTTTTCAAGCATTCCAAATGCAAAGAATAAATATCCGAGCGCGAAGCGCGAGATTCAACCGTCGCGCGACCTAGACGCGCTCAAACTTGCGATTGAAGCGAGCCGCGCGCGTGGCGCGCGATGAGATTGTGCCCGCGAAGCAGGGCAGATGTTTATGATTAAACCCAAAACTACGCGTCTTATCAAAAAGTAATTCATAACCAATTTTTAAATATGTTTCAGGCGTACAATTTTAGTTGAATAACTTTTGTTCTTAACTTGAGGGGGTTTTCCACACATTTTTTATTTATTTGGTGTTTTTGTTTTCAATGTTATATTTCACGAATAAAACAAAAAATACGCCTCTAATCAAGAAGTGATTATTAATTAATTTGCATATTTTTTTGGGGGTTAAATTTTCGTTAATTCATCTTTTTTCTTATTCTGTATTTATGATTAGGAATTAGGACCACAAAATAGAATTTTTTATTTTTCATTATTTTTTGGGCAATCAAAATTTGAATTTTGGATTTTCTAAGAAAATCCAAAAATTTGTCATAACAGTCTTATAGGGATTTTAAAAAGCAATGTATTTCTTTTCCTTGCATTTTTTCATATCTTGCGTTGTTTGGGTTAAAATTTTGAATTTCGGTTGTTTTACAAAATTTTGAAAATGCTATAACTCTAAGAATTTTCTTTAATCGAAAAAAGTCATGGGGATGAATTGTTTGTCAATTTCAATACCATAAATGTGCGTACATAGAATTTTCAAATTCAGAAAAAAGTGGTCTCAAAAATTTTCAAAATGCGCTCACTTTTTGAATTTTCATCAAAAATGGTTGGTTAACGAACTCGTCCTTTCTTTCAGGACCTTTAAAAAGTTTACCAACGATGGATTTCATTCATTCATTTTTTCGAGAGTTATCGTGTTTACGAAAGGTCAAACAGCCGGAGGGACAGAGAGACAGACCCCATCGTAAAAACCTTATTTTCGCATTCAGGTGGTCTCAAAACGTGAAAATCCGTTCAAAAACTGTGATGTCAAATTTCCGACAATTCTAATACTTTCTTAAACGTAAATGATGAGAATGTAAAAATAGTGTACAATTAATTTGATTTGATGTACATATTTACATGAGAATTGCATTTCATGCCAAAAATAATTAAAAAGTTCAGAATAGCCAACGATGTAAATATAGTGTTTGTATTGCAAAATATTTAAATTAGACTTATTTTCAGAGTATTCCCTCCCTGAAAATCGCCGATCCTCAAAAGTAGACTGAAATCGATGTTCAATTGAGTTGCAACAAATTTGAGCCATACAGATTCATTATGAGAATCTAAGGGAAAATCATCATTTAGAGACTGTTTTTTCTTATTCAGTGCAACTTGAAGGGTTGTCTACAAACTGTCAGTCACCTGTCAAGATGATTTTGTCGGGTATAATTTGGGTGAAAAAGATGTTGATAAGCAGGTAAGTTATAATAATAATTACCTAACTTTTAATTTCCTCCATTAGGAAGTTATAATTTTATTTTAAGTGACTAGTAAGCACTGTTAAATGAAAGGAAGTTGAAAGTTAGATAACTATTATTCCAATTAGTTTCCTTATTAAAAAATATTTAGTCTAATATCGCAAAGCGAATACAGTGAAACCCTTTAATAGCCCTCCCTTCTATAGCGCTTCCGAGAAACGACGCCGCGCCGCAGGTGGGTGTATCAAGAGTTGGGCGGGGTGCGCGGGGTCTGCGTTTGTCACCCAGGCGTGAACAAACAAAAGCAGAGTGGCCTATAATGGGTTAGTTCCCACCCACCGTCAGTCCCAAAATCAACACTATAGAAGAGTTTCACTGTAGTTGCTTTGACAGGTGTTCAGGCGGCTGACAGCGCGGTTCAGCTCTCCACAAGTCTCGGCATGAGCCAAAATTCAGTCTCAAAATGATATATTCCCCTAGATGCCCAGATGTGCAAATACGTTCAGAGGAATAGATTTGAGACTAAAAATTCTCTGAAATTCTCATTGGGAGACCAATGAAATTTGAGATGCAACAAATTTAACACCAGCGTTTTCCTGTGCTTAATTTTCTGAATTTCTGTCAATCTTACTACAAATAATATATCTGATCATATTTGATCAAATATAACTATTTGAATGTTTATAAATAGGATAGATAAATAAATGAATAATGTTGGGAAATTACACGTAGAACGAAATCGGTTTCTAAATCAAAATAGCTTGATAATGAATATTAACACTGCATACTAAGACTTACTCAGTGAAAATCCCTGGAATATTTTACATCTAATACTGATAAATAATTTATAAAAATATTTAATAATACATTTTTATTAATATTTGTGACGAATTTAGATCTTCAACCTGATATAAAGCTATTTGAATGTAGTAAGGAACGAATATATGCGGTTGATTCTGCTGGAAAAAAGTTATCTACTGGTAAATGGCCAAATCATGTATTTATTAATAGATTTGTTTAAGACATACTAAATTACGTTTAACTGTCAAATATTTTAGCAAAAAGAAAGAGATGTAATACTTGTAGTTGAATAGGCTGAGAAATTCGCCTCCAAATTGAAGACAACATATTTTTACTTCCATTTAGTTATCAAAATATAGTAACAACCTTGCTTACTATTTTGTTCATAACAATGTAGAAAATAATTTTATTTTATTAATACTGCTAGAAATAATTTTTTGTGAGTTTTTTCCTAGATTTGTTCTAGAATATGTTTTTTATAAAGACGTAAAATATTATATGCACTTCAATTTTAAACAAATTTGAGAAGTCGGATTAGCAGTTTAAGGTAGAAATATATTAAGATAGATATTGGGACACTTATTTTTGTTGTCCTTTTTTATTTAAATATCGTAGAAGTAAAATGTTGCAGAATGTAAATTTAAAAGATAATATGCAACCTGTATCTTAAATTTCTCGGAACTATCAGGGTGTTTGAAAAACAAAATAATGAGAAGTATAATATTTTTTATTTTATATAGAAGATGTAGTTTCATGAATTTTTGGCGATATTTGTTATATGTTTTCATTCCTCATGGGAAGAAACCAGTTTTGTATTATCTGTGATTATCATCTAGAAACTGACACTAGCCATTGACATGCCTACGTTTCTACGTTCGAATGTAAGTTACATTTTGTTTTATGAATCATAAACCCGACCTTTAAAAAGTAATCAATGGGTGAAAACCCTGAACAATGTCCAGACTCCAGCCTCCTCATAGTTCAAGTGTGAAAGTCAATGACATTTGAGTATAGCAGAAATAACCTTGCTAAATACTAAAACCTTTGCAAACAGATCAAAGAAATTAATTTCTAAGTTAAAAGCTTCAGAATTACGAAATTTTTTCAGTTAAAGAATTTTTTATTTTTAAGCATTAGCTAGCCCTTAAAAAAGTTTGGAAAAAGAAACTTTAAATTCAATAATTAAAAATATTATAAGCTTTTAATATTGAAAAATGCCTACGCCTGATTTAAAAATTATTAATTAGCCCTGGAAATTTGGTTTACCTAATTCTTAGCGATTTTAAGAAAAACCCAAAATTACTCAATTTTTTTACTTGAAAAATCAAAAGTTGTGCTTTGTCTAGGAAGCAAAAAAATGTTGCCTCTGACTAATTTTTTGAGACATATTCTTCTCGAAAGAAAAAATCAAAACAAAAATTCGAAAAAGACCGTTCCTCATTATGAATGAAAAAGGGTTCTTCTGATGACACTTTGTAAGAGAGTAAAGATGATAATTTGATTGTAAATTATTCATTATAAATTATTATTAATGAGAATTGGAAGCGACTTATCACTTGATTCTCACTAAAATTGAATAATTTATGGAAAAAAGACTTTTCCAGTTGAATTAATGAAGATTAATAAATAATTTGCTATGTTATAAACAAATTTTTTAAATCCAATAAAAACTGATAATTGTTCAAGCAATCTTAATTGACAAGTGTAGTTTTTGACTTCGATTACCAAGTAATATATGATCTATTCCATGTGATTTTGTTTATTCATTCCATTATATATACCTCATATTAATTATTGGTTATCAAATTTGTTTGTAAAATAACAAATTATCTAATAAGTTTTAGTAAATCAACTGAAAAATTGTTTTTGTCCATGAATTGCTCAAATTTCATACGAATCAAGTGACGAAACGCTGCCAATCCCCACGAAACAATTTTCATTCTCTTATTTGCTTATAACAAATTGAATAAATATGTTAAAATTTGCGTTCCTATTGAATTTCTTTTTAGATATTGGGTTCATGTTTTCTAGGTATTTATTAATCGACGTATTTTTTTAAAAACGGTGCAGTCCAAAATTCAAAAATTTTTATTTTAATTAAATTCTTAAAGATTAAAATATTAAAAAAAAATCTATTATGAGATTTGAATGCGAAATTTTATTATATTCGGATATCCATTGTTTTCTGAGAAATAATTTATCCGCGGATGTTTTTTCCCCCTGTGTCACAACACTAAAGTCTCGTTTTATCGAAATTGGCGATAATTATGAAAATTTTTGTTGAGTTTTGGTTTTTGTGTTTTTTCTCGAATATAGTTAGAATTCACATCTTCATAGCACAAATTCATTCAGGATAATGCAAATTACAGTGGATAATTATTAATCTAAAGAACAAATAAAACAAAAATAATTATTTTAAATTTCGATTTATAAGCACGTACAGTGGCTTGGCTTCTAATTAAATTAAATCAATTATTTTAGATAAATTAGTGGTTTTAAATAATGATTATTATCGACTGTAGTTGGCATTACCCACTGACGTGAGGTTTCCCTCAAATTTAAAAATCATCAGTGGTTTTGAAGGAGATTAAAAAAAGAAAAAATAATGATATATTCTGGTATATAATTAGAATCTTGAAATTAGCGGTAAAAGGCGAGGGTTAATTGTAATACTTTACTCATGAGATGATAGTTTCAAACTGGTCCAGAAAAGAGTTGAGGAGAGGAAAGTAGTAACTGAAGAGGTAGGGGGGGAAATTGCAAGGCAGTGGCCCATCAGGCCCATGAGGGAATGACACCTGTTCTGGTCATCGACCAGCCTTGCTAAGCTACATTCAAACGTCAATGTTATCTATCTTGTACTTAGGGAGTATGTACTTCTACCTTGTCCGAGTTTAATGTTCATCAGTCCTCTTTTCATTTGTCTCGACAAAAAAAATAAATTAAATAAACCGTTTTTTTTATTGTTGGTCTGTAATCCTCCTTCGTGAAGCAACAGCAGTTTTATTTAAAAAGTATTTCGAATTTTATTTTTGATGTTTTATTTAAATATATTATTTATATGATATTGTAAATAATTTGATAAAAGTTCAGTCTTTACAAAAAACGATATAGTGGTAAATCATGATGACGACATGTTAGTTTTTTTTTAAATCGTACTTTTAAAACAACAAATTTTCCATAAAAACAAAATAAGGAGCAAATATAAAAGTAATCACAAAAAGTATATATTTGGAAGAAATAAAATAAATTAAAGTATAAAAGTAATCATCAAAAATAAAATTTGTACATTATTTTGCAATATCTGAATAAGCAGCGCCAGCCCGACGTACGAAAATAATTATAATATGCATCTGACATAAGATTGTTGAACATAATGTAGAAAAGTAGTTCACACTTTGGGCAAAATGGAGTGCGAAGCACGAGATGCGTGGTGAGAGGTTGTTCATTAAAGTTGAAGGAGCTTTAACAAAAGAGAATTCACAATCATCAGATCGCAGCTGTAGGGCACAACTGTGGGGGAAATACAAAGACCTAGCGCACAGCGCGAGTTAGAATACATTATATAGCGCGAAGGGCGAGATAACACTAGTTCTACATGGACGCGTTTTCGGCTGCGTTCGGCGTCAAACGTAATACACTGTTTCTCTCTTTCATACTAAAACGCGCAGATAGAAAGAGACAGAGTACTGCGTTAGCGCGTCCATGTAGAACTAGCGTAAATATATTATCGAGCGCGAGAATCAACAGTCGCACACCGTTGACGCGCTCAAACTTGCGATCGCAGCGAGCCGCACTTGATGAGTTTGAGTGCGCCTAGGTCGCGCGGCTGTTGGTTCTCGCGCTTCGCACTCGATAAAAATATTTATCTCACGCTACGCGCTCAGTCTTTGTATTTCCCTCATATTTATGCACATACCTTTTAAAATTAAAGGTCGAAGCATCGGCAACTGTAATTTGGTGATGCCACTCATTTCATTAAATAAATTTCAATAAAAAATGTCAATGAATTTCGATAAATTTATGTTATTAAAATTTATAATGTACATTGGGATCCTTTTTGGTTGAACAACTTTTGGCAATTTTTTTTTTTTTTTTTTTTTCGTACCTTGCGCCTTGTTTCCAAAAATGTAATTCTTTTATTTTTTATGTTATTTTTCACAATTAAAACAAAACCTACGCATCGTATAAAAAAATATTAATGAAACATTTGTAGCTCTTTTTTGAAAGAACAACTTTTGTCTATTCACTTTTTTGTAGTCTGTGCGTTTTGTCCAAAAATTTAATTTTTTAATTTTTAGTTTTGTTCTTCACGATTAAAACAAAAACTATGCATCCTATCAAAAAGTGATTCATAACAAATTTCTAAATCTTTTCCAAGCGTTCATTTTCGTTTGTTTTTTGGAATTTTGTAAATGCTCAACTCTGTTAATTTGTTTTTTTCTCGAAGAAAGTCATTAGGATAAATTGTTCGTCTTTTTAAACAGTATGAATAGCCGAACACTAACGAACGAACAGACAGGCTCATTCGTAAAAACCTGTTTTTCGGATTTAGGGGGCCTCAAAGCGTGGACATGTGACAAACGCTGGGGGCGTCAAATTTGACACAAATCTAATACCTTCTCCCATAAGAATGTTAAAATAATAAATATTTTCTTTTGTTATGGAAAAACCTTCCTCTATAGTCTATGAGGAAGCAAAACGCTCGTAAAATGAGCAAGAATAAAAACACACATAGTGAATACATCTTTAGTACTTCCCAGCGGTATTTTAATTAAAACAGTTAGAATTAACCAACGAAAAATAAAAATACTTGCAAAATGAATTTTTCAAAATGGCTGAAAAATTAAATTCTTTTTTCTAGATATTAAAAATTAAATTAATTAAAGGTTTAAAACTGAATTAATGCCTTTCAAGTTCAAAATTTTCTAAACTGTTAGTCTGAAAAATCTTTTCCTGTTGTATAGTCGTAGCAGTCTGGTTTTTTATTATGTATAAATAATTTTTAATGAAATAACATAATTTGATAAGAATTAAAAAAAATGATGGTACTAATTATCTGCAACTTTCCTTAGAAGTTACCGAACCCAATGACTTGAACTTTGTAGTTAACACACAATTGGAAGGTTGAAAATAGCTCGACTAAGAAAACCCTCTTTCATGCTTGGATGTACTAATCTAAGGAAAACTAGACGTTTAAAGAAGTTTTTCGCACGCAAGTCACGGTGTGCTCATCTCGAGCGATGTAGCGTATAATTGCCGTGCGAGGCTCGCGCAACAATGAAAGTTCGTAAGTACCTTTAGTCCCTTCCTTAGCTCTTGCTTAGTTTATTCTAGTTACACTGAACCTATACATATAACGGATCAGCAGTAAATTCCTACTTTTTAACGATCGTGGGATGTGTATGTCGGAAATACGCGGAATCGAGTTCAGGATAAGATTATTCTGTCGGTTCGAAATATTCATTTCAATTTAATCTGATGCATTAATATAATATGTAGTCATTGCTATCAGAGTAGAAAACGTCGAGATACTTTTTAAAACATCTGGAATATTCATAAACTAAAATATTTCTTTGAAGCATGACATGAAAACGAATAAATAATTTTTAAACAGAAAATTGGATTTAAGAAACCAGATTTACGACGTTTATAGAATTTCCATCCTCAGCAATTTTTTGATGATGAGGGGATTCGCGGGACCGAGAGAGATGCGATGCTCAGACATGTGTAACAAACAGCATGAGGGTAGAACAGCTCTTATCAAGCGTCTAAATGCAACAAAAATGATCCATGCGGGCCTGAATGTTCCCGTTTAGATTCCCCGGAATTAAGATCAAGACCACTGCACGCCATGCCCGAAACCGTTCTTAAATCCAAGTTTCAGCGTAATTTAAAAAGCGTTCATTGTTGTAGATTTGAATATAATGTGCCCTGTGCAGTCAAACTGTATGCAAATTATATAGACCGCAGCGTCTTTTTCAATTATTCATATTTGTACAAAAATTAATAATACAATTTTTTCTGAAAGGTATGGCACTTTATACCCTGTGTAAATTAATTTACTCTCCCTGTCTATCTAAAAAAATAAAAGAGGCCGTTCAAAAAATACCCAGGGTAAGTTATGTAAACCATGCGCACCATCCGGTAACTCAACATTTTAACAGGCTTTAAGAGACTTCACAGCTCAAAATCTTTCCAAAACATGCGAAATAGGATGATTTTCAACGAAAATAGGAGAACAAAGTATTTTAAATGAAATAAATATATAGGTAGCATATTGAATTCAATAAATTTGAAACGCTTATAATATTTAAAGCTAAATAAATTGCATTTTCAACAAGATAGTTTAATTCTAAACAAAAAAAAAATGATTTTCTAGCAAAATAGATGAATTTTCAACGAAAGGTTAAATTTCAAAGTAAAAGGTTGAATTTTGTAGGAAACAGTTGTCTTTTAATCCTGACAGAAGAATTTTCAACCTAAAAATATAATTTTTCAAACAATTAGTTGAATTTCCAACAAACCAGAAACAAATTTTAGACAAAACAGTTAAATTTATAACCAAATAGTTGAACTTTCAATCAAAAGAGACGAGTTTTTAATCAAATAGTTCAATTTTCAATCAAATGATCGAATTTCAAAACAGAAAAGAATTAATTATAGCCAGAAACTTTTACAATTTTAACCAAATGGTCGAATCGACTATTTGTCATAGTTGAATATTCGATCTACGAAGATTAATTTTCACTCAAATATAGTTAAATTAGAGAAGAATGAATAGTATTCAAACAGTTGCATTAAAACCCACAAAATTTTACTTTCAAGCAAAAGGGAAGAATTTGCAATAAAATGGTTGAATTTTTAACCAAATAGTTGAATCTTCAGCCTACAAAGATGAGTTTTCAACAAAATTTTCGAATTTTCAAACAAAAAAAGATTATATTTCAACCAAAAACAATTGCATTTTTAACCAATTAGTTTAACTTTCAAATCAAAGAAACGAATTTGTTAAAAAGACAGCCGAATCATCAATTCAAAAAGACGAACATTTAGCAAAGCATTGATTTTTTTTAAATAATTAAATTTTGAATAAAGTAGATGAAATTTAAGAAAGTAATTAAACTATTACCAAGCAGTTCAATTGTCGACCAATAACATTAATTTTGTATCACAATATAACAATTTGCAACAAAAGATATCAATGCTCAACTAAAACCGATGAATTTTTAACTAAACATAGAATAGTTAATTTTCAGTTATAAAAACGAATTCTTAACAACAATAGAAACGAATTTTCTTCGGAATAGTTCAATTTTCCACCAAATAGTAGCAGTTTTAAAGAAAAGAGATGCACTCTGAACCAAAAATATTCTAAAAAACCTTCTTTTTCATTGGATTCTATTAATTCAGTTCCCATTTGAGCAAAAAAAGGGCAAAGATTGAGTATTTAAAATTCTAAAATCTTTCCGAAAACAGTTCAAAAATCGAATAACGTTTTATTGTGCGAAAATCGACGCGTAAACATGTAAAGTGCGTTCCGTGGGAAACTTATTTTATAATGTAAAAAACACACACACAAGGAGAGTTATTATTTTTCTTTTACTCGAATATAAATGGCCAGATTGAAAATATATATGATGGAGAGAAAAGTGTAAAAAATAGTATAGCTAACGGCTAAAAAAAGGTGGTAAAGAACTCGCGATTTGCGGGGGAAGTTTGGTGAGAATGACCTGAACTTGAGATAGTAGATACCTAGTCGCGCTTCCGCTAGTAATTTAAAGAGTAACAATTACGTGACTCCGAGTAGTTCTCACGTTAGTTAACTATCGTTAAAAATGTACTTCGAAGGTCGTGCTACACCTTCAGGTATTTCTTCTCTTATTCCAGAAACTAGATTCTAGATTCCAAACTAGATTTACCTAACTTCTGCATTTACCCAAAAATTCAGGGTGGATCTGGGTCAGAGTAAATCTAAAAGTCAGGATATAGTCAGCGATTTTGACAAAAATCTTACAAAAATCAGGGAGTTAAGACAAGATTAAGATTCTGGTCTTTGAATATCAATGGCCAGAGAAAATGAAAGATTGCGGTTAGACAGAAATTAAGTTTTGCGGGCACCTTGATATAATATTCTTGTTATTAATTTACTTGCCTTGTATTGACATTTGTATTTCTTTTTTCCAGGTGCTTCCACCAGACTCTTGATTGAACATTCTACTATGTTTTTGAACATTCTTTCTTTGGGTGTAAAAATTCATCTGTTTTAGAATAAATTTAATCTTTATGTGATAAAATTGAAAATTAATCTTTTCTGGTTGAGTACTCAGCTATTTTGATGGAAATTCGTCTCTTTGGTTGAAGGTATTATTTTTTTCAACTATTTGTTGAAGATTGATCTTTTTTAATTGATAATTCACCTACGTGGGTTAAGGTTGAACAATACTAAGTTGAACATTAATTATTTTTCTGTTGAACTTTCATCAGTTTTGTTCAAAATTTTTTTAAATTAATTTTTTTAACTGGAAATATAACTGTTCCATTCTTTGTTGAAAATAGTCTGTTTGATAGAAAATTAATATTTTCTGTGTTTTATATTTCCTCTTTTTGGGTAAAAATGGAACTATTACACAGTAATACAAGATGATAAATTTTAAATGTAGATGAATTTAATGTTTGCATTAAATTAAGTAAGTCACTTAATTTCAACCAGAAATGGAACTTAAGTGCAGTGTCTCGTATCTGATATACGAGTAATATGATAATTAACTGACAGGTATGTTGAGTTTGGGATGATTTTCATTCGCGTGTACTGAAATTCAATTTGTGTTGGCAGAAAGGCGTGCGCGAAATGCGATGCGACGATGCGCAAACAAACGGATTTCGACGATTTCAGAAGAGGAGCCAAGAAAGCAGCTGAGAGTAGGCTATATGGCGTCGATAGCGCTGGATGGTAGCGATCAACACTGAGCTCATGATAGTTGTTTCGTTAACGTTTCCTATTTTGACATATGTACACAGATTTATAACGGATTTTGATTATAAATAGAATAATGTTACATATGTGATAAAAAAATATATGAAAAAGGATTGAAGCTTGACATTCTGTACCTGCTAGCTTGAAATGGGCATAAGTGCCTTGTTTAGTGTCATTAAGTTCTTTTTTCCTTCTACTAATCTCATCGACTTAGAGGATAAAACAACTTGATTTATTAGGCATAAATGAATAATTTATTCAATGCTCACAGCGAAAAAATTTATTTCCTAAAATTGTTCAATTTTTTATTTGTTATTCATTTTATGTTCCTAATAACTGACAGATAGCGCATAAATTGTATGAATTTCAACAATCAGCTGACTTAAATTAACCTATAAGTTTCATTTCACACGCACGTGTTGACGGAGTCAACAATCTCTCTGTCTTAAATTAACCTATAAAGTACATTTTCCGTACATAAAGCAGTTGACTTTCAACCAAGCGCGTTACTTAAAGTCACGTTATCAGCATCAGTTGACTTTCAACTGGCGAATGATCCTTTTGGTTACATCTGAAAGTCAACCGCCTTTTTCTACTGACATTCAGATTCTTGTATTACTGCGTAGGTTGGAAATGAACTTTTTTTGTTCAAAATTCATATTTTCAGGTTGAAAATTGAACTGCTTCGTAGTATGTTAATTAATTAATTAAATGTTTAAAATTATTATTAAGTTTGTTTTCATGTTTTTATGTTTTCATTTCATGAAAACTCGTATTTTGCCTTGAATGTTCAACAATTTGTTCTAAATAAACCTTTTTGTTAAAAATTCAACTGTTTTGTTGAAAAGTAGCCTTTTTCGGTTCATTTCAACTGTTTTTTTATTTCAAATATAAATCCATCTTCTTCTTTGATTACAAATTTATTTTTCTATGTTGGAAATTCAAGTTTTTTGTTAAAAAGTCTTCTTTTTCGGTTGACATTTTTTTTAATTTTATAATTTATGGTATAAATTTCACCTTTTAATTTAAATAAAGAAATAACTTATTAATTGTAAGGGAGCATAGCACATTGGTTAGGGAAAAATCAAAGAATTTTGAAAATGAAGTTGTTCGCCCGCCCTGATTATTCTTTCGCAATAAACAATAAGTCTATATGTTATGACCCAAAAGAGAATGCTTTCAAAATTCAAATTAGGTATTTCAATAAAAATAAATTTTGTATCTCAAATATTTTTCAATGTCTCGGTAAATTTAATCAAATGTTTTATGTCCATCTTCTTAAAGACAATAAAATGTGGATCTAGATTTTTACGCATAAAAGAACATTTTGATTTTAATTACTTCATGGGAAAATATTCGACATGTGTTGAGAATCTGAAACTATGAAAAATAGATAATATCAAGTAATTATACCGCGACTAGACAATTAGTTCATTTTGCTCAACCCGAACAAAAAACTTATTACAAATCTAAAATTTATAAATTTAAGTATAATAAAGATAATCGTTTCCTTTGACGACTTTTCCCAAGTTTGGAGTAAATGCTTTAAAACCTTTAGCGAAACCTTCTTTCTATAGTACAAAAGTGAAATATCAGTCGGAGTAGATCAAAAAAACATTTTTATCGCTGAATTTCTAAAATTTTTAAAAGAAAACTTCAGAACGAAATAATATATTTATATTCAAAGAAATGCCAATCGATCCGAGATTATCAGTATTATTACTTTGATGAATTTCCCTAATTGTTGATTAATTTTAATATTTAACTGTTAATCAATTTTAAATATTTGAATAGTAAAAATGTAAAATTGATGTGGAAGATTAAAATTATATGTTAAATAAATGTATTTAAATTAATAAATCGGAAGGTCGTCGGGCAAAAGTTTTTTTCTTTCTTTTTTTGTGTCAGGTCCGGCGCTTTTTGGATCGCGCCGTTCTTTGAAAAAGGTTTTCTTAGACGGTTGCTTATATTTTTGTTCTTAAATTAGTTAATAAAAAATAATGCAACTCCTTCTGAGCCGAAATCGGCGTTTTTGGGGCGCGACTTTTCATTGACAATGGTTTCCTCGGAGATTGTTGCTTTTTTTAGAGTCCTCTTTTTACGATTCAATAGACCCTGACAATTATACCTCAACATTACTTTTTATTTTTTTTTATAAATTAAAGGCTTTGAAGTTAGACAATTTTTCTGTGTCTCCTGTAAAAATTGCGTGTTTGCACTTACGCCCTTTTTCCCGATGACCTTTCAATTATAAATGTTTATAAATTAAAACAAAAATCAAAATGATAATTTTTCGAATTGGGAAACGGAAAGGTCTGTCACATTCTACCCCTTTTGCAGCTCGAAAAATTATCAATAATTACTATTTCGGGCAATTTGATAACTATTTTTTCGAATTGATCTAATTGATATTGGTATACGTGGTTTTAGCAGAGTGAGAATAGGATTGAGGGGTCTGATTAATTATTAGATAAGTGTCCCCAATTATTGAAGAATTTGATTTTTTTAGATTTGTAATTGTTTAGGTTTTTTGATGAACAATATAAAACTATTGTTATTTCCCCTGAATGATGTTTTACTTTTGACTAGAAAGGAGATTTTCCAAAAGATTTCAAACCATTTACGCAAAAATTCGGAAAATTATCAATTAAATCATTACCATAATTAATGTTAAATAATAATTAATTCAAAGTTTAGTAGGTGATTTGGGTTTGAAAATACGGTCTATTTGTGGAGAAAGTTGGATGACACTTTCCAGACACTTTTGGGTTTGCTAATGGGACATGATGGGTAATCAAAACGAATTTGGCGGTTCAAGGTTTCTAGGTTGTGATCCAAATACTCGTACGTAACTTCCGCCACGTGAATCTGCATTCATTCCTACAATAAAATTACAATTCTGACATAGAACTCGTTCGTCGACTGGAGGCGAATATCCCTACAGACTTCAGCGAAAGCAATAATGCTTTCTGACTGCAAACTGCTAAGCAAAGCCACTAATAATTATACGGCAGACGTAGCTCGTAATGCACCAACAACCTTCTGGGAATTCCTATTTCATAAATTGAGAATCGGCAATTTCAGAATTAAAAGAATTTTTAAAAATGCTTTGCCAACTTTTCTTCGACACTAAACTTACCTGCTTACAAAAATTGTGTGCCAAATTTGCCACCATAGAAACATTTTGTACTGTATTTTCTATAAAAAATAGTGTACTAACATTCTGTGCTAAATTGATTAAGTTGCCAAGTGTGCCAAGTTAGACACAACGACGAAAATACCTACTAAATTTCCTACGATACCTATCTTACAAATGTAATGCGCTAAATTTACTACATCAGGACCATCATAGTATAATTTAACAACAAGCAAAGTTTTCTGAAAATTTTCCAGCGATACTAAATTTTGAATCAAATTTCCTACTTGAAATAAACGTTGTGCTAACCAAGTCAATTGTTATCATGCCAAAATTCTGTACCTAATTTTTTATATTTCCAAAACTTCAGTGCTAAATTTGACGTTGTGCCAACTTTCCTAACATACAAAAATTTCATTTTGTAAAAAAAGTTTTGCTTCCATTAACAAATTTACTAAAGCTAACTTATTACA
>NC_046657.1:97542108-97547349 GCF_010883055.1 Belonocnema kinseyi | reverse complement strand
TTCTGAAGCAAATTTGGCACACTCTTTGAGAGAAGATTTTGGCTTCAGATTTCTTAAAAGATAATAATTTGACTCATATCGACTACTTTTCTACTGTAAACAAACAAATTCTGTCTCACATTTTATGCTGTGTAAAATTTCGGTGTAAAATTTGACTTATTTTTAGATTGAATCATTTTTTAGGCAGGTTGACCCCATCTAGTAGAACAGTTTTTCTTCCATAAAGAAATTTTTAAAAGCTTTTTTTCTTAACAAATTCTTAGACAATTATTTTTGAGCATGGCTTTATCCTTTATCGGCTAGTTTCTCTTGAAATTTCTGCAAGTAAAGAACTTTTTTTAAAGTATTTCTTTTACAGAGAAATGCTTAGTTATTTTTTATCAATTTTATTTGAATTTTAAACAAAGAAACTTGTTTACAGTCATTCTTCCAAAAAGAAATTCTTAACTATTTTTTTCTTAATGGACCTATTTGATCAGTGTTTAATCTTTAAACCATTTCTTATTCGATAAAGGAAGTCTTACCAAAGTCTCTACAAAACTTGTAAGACAATTTATTTTCGCTGGTATAAGAAATGCAGCATCTTTTATTTTTAATATACACTTTTGAACTAACTTATTATTTCTGCAAATAGAAAACTCTTGGCCAGTTTTTATCCTTCAACAGAAAAGTTCTGAATTTTTTGTTAAATATACTCGTAAGATATTTGTTTCTCAGTTATACAAAAGCAGTTCTTTACCAATTTTTCCTTGTCATATTGAAATTATAGGCAAAGTTGGTAATTTTTCCTCAATGAGAAAATTTCCGCATATTAAGTTTTATATTCAGAGCTTTATATTGGATACTTTATTAGATACATTTTTTCAAAAAAATGGATATAAAAAAAATTATCAGTCAAATTTGGAGTGGTCCAGAGATGATCCTAACGGTAAGGATGATTCATACACCCACATTACAGAATCACTCAAAGCCGTGTATATACCGAATCCAGTACTATACATACAACGTATATCGAGTATCAACACATCCTCGTGCAATAACGGTACAGGTATTTCGGCGGTTCGTTTCAGGAATAAATTATCATAACTGTGACGAAGCCTTTACGCGAATAGCATCTAAAACAGCTTGATGCCACAATCTTATACTTAAATTTCTTTTAGTTCATCCCTGATTACTGATTTTTTTTCAGTAGTTCAAAATAGTGACACTTACATCAGTCTTCTATTTTTAGAATTTATTCTAAGTCAAATGTATTTTTAAAACAAAACATATATATTTAAGTAGCTCAATAAATGACTGGTATATTTGATAATAAAGGCAATTTGGCATAGAAATTTTTAGAGCAGGAAATGTAGGCCAGAACAAATTTGAGCCAATACCTGTAATTTGAAACACGATTTTTCCCCATATAAAACTTTTCGCCCCTTTTTCTTCAAAAGATCAAATTTTCACAATTTTTTAGTATCACTTAGTAATTTTCCCCATAAAGAAAATTGTGATTCACAGTTTTTCTTTCAGCAAAAAATATAGGCCAAGAGTAGGTACGCAATTTTATTTTTAAATACCTTTTCAAATTTTAATTATTTTATACAATTTTTTTGTTAATAGTAATTTGTTTTATTTGAGACAAAACTTCAACTATAAAAAGTATTTTTTGTTCCAAATTTGTAAACGTAATAAAATGGTGTGCCTACTTTTCTAGGGTTATAAAATCTGTGTATAAAAATGACGCGCTCTAAAAACATTGGGGTAACATTTTATTTTGTAATCTTGAGCCAAATGTGCAACTCTCCAAAGATGTTTGGCAAAATAATCCATTTAAAAGCTGAGACAATAATTAGCTCACATTTTTTATAAGAAAAATCTGGTGCAGAACTTTTTTGATAATTCGGCTGCTAATTTTTTTTAGGAAAGAATTTAGATTAGAGTTTAATATGAAAATTTAGAGAAAAAAATTATTCTGTTGAAAGTTTGACAAAGAATTATTAATTACATAACCAAAACTCGTCAATAACTTATTTATATAAAACTCATCGGACCTAAAATCCCTATAGTCAAGAAAACTTTGTCAACAATTTGCATATTTAAAAATTAAGTGTCTATGTGTATCGAAATTTCGGTAAAAAATATGGGTGTGTCTACACAAAAATCCGACTATTCGTACCGAAATTTCGGAAAAAATAGCTTCTTTTCCAGATCCCCTTATTCGTACTAAAAAAGTACGCCTGTTTGTACTAAAATTTCGGTATACGTAGCCACAACCATTTAAAAAATCTGACTTTAAGAACGAACACTGGACATAAATTTTTGCATAGATAAAAAAAAGTTATCTTGCTAAAATAAAGCTTTAAGAAGGGGAGGGGGCGGGCCTAAATAAAAAAAATTAATTTTACGTAAGTAATGGGCACTTCCGCACTTATATAGGTATTTTGTAGCAATTTTTATTTCAACACAAATTTTTGGGCCAATTTTATTTTATTTACAAGTGTTCCTCTATTTAAAAAATTTAGGTAAAATGCACTCACTATACCGATGTATTTTGATAAGCCCATTACTAATATGATAATAAAAATAGGCGCAACTTTTATTTTTAAGATCACAGCCACAATAACTGGTTTATAAACGGGTTTTCGCTTGTATTTTGAAAGTTGTTGATCTGAACAAAAAATTTCTCTAAAACAATTATTTTACGAAAGAAAAAATATATTCTCTGTCCTATCCGCCTTTCGCTCTTCTATCAACGTCTCTCTGTCTTTCTTCTCCACCCGATCTGACCCGACTGAAACCGAAGTCGATTTAGTTTGAGAGCGAGTGCGAAGAGCATGGTGAGTGTGTTTTTAATATTCATTAAGAATATTGTTCTGATTAGGCGAAAAAAACATTAATAGGTACACCCTCAGTTATTGGTACACTTACCCTATCCCAGGTAGAAATAAACCAACGGCCCAGTACTGGCCCAGTACAGCCTGCCGGAGTTCCAGTACTGGCTGTCTGCACTGGGCCAATACTGTGCCAGTACTGGCTTGTAATGCTTGGCGGTACTGGCGTGCCAGCACTGGCGCAGTACTGCAAACCGCTGGCGTACGAAAATGCCGGAGTTAATTTTAAAAATGATAAAAAAAATATTTAATTGTTTAAGACCATCCATTCATCATCATACGACTGCATAACGTCCGAATATTATTTATAATTACAAAAATATAATTTTCAAACTATTTGTTTAATTTTAACAACCACTGTTTCTATAATCTAAAGATATAACAAAAAAGGTATTTAAAAAATAAATAATAATTGACAGCGAGTATTTTGTCAATACATGTTAATGGCGCTGCTTAGAATGAATACATATTTTACATTCTTAAACGTTATATTATAAATAAAATTGCTAACGCTGAGGGGGACCGGAACCTACATATCTATACCTAAATCTATCGCCTAGCAGTCCGGAGTGCTAATCACTGCCCTAAACCGACAAGTTGAAACTTGGTGAAAAAGCCATTCTCATACGCTACAGTTCAGAAAAGTTAAAGTGCCAAATTTTGAGCTCTCTTTTTTATTATTATTTATTATTATACGACGTTATGTAAATGTAAAATACACGAACTGTTAACAGGAATATCAATAAAATAATTATTAAATAAATAATTTAAATCTACTACAATTTTCCTTCGTGTAATATTTTAATTTTTCGCGTTTTAGACCATTTTGAAAGTTCTGATAGTAACATTTCATGAGCATTTAAAATTTTATCGGCGGAACTTAGAAATTTTACCACACTGCGCAACAATTTTTTTAATAACAATTTTCTTGAAACCTTCGTGTAACGCAACATTTGTAGACGTGTGTTTTTTAAGTCTATTTTTGTTCTGCTGGCATAGTGCCGCCCCGGTTGTGCAGCCAACATTCTGCCAGTACTAGGCGAACCACCGGCTGTCTGTACTGGTGGGCAGTACTGGGCCAGTACTGCGCGAGTGGTGAACTGCGGCACACTACCGACATTTCCACCTGGGATACATTGACAACGCTACGGTAACAGAATACACGTGGTTTGAAATGCCACATTTCTACAGCAGCTATTATGTTAATATTACATGCAGATTTTCTGTAAATTTAAACTTTGAACAAACCATTCGCGAAAGCAAGATTATCTATTGACCAACAATTTTAGGATGGTCAAATTGTCGGTGTTGGCAAAATTTTTGAAATCAACCAGTGCAAAATCGGGCGCTGAAAGAATGAAAAAGGGCCTGTCGTAGAAGGATCATGGATCTTTGGAATTATCCACCGCGTGCAGGGATAATAGTTATCAATTAGAAATATGTTCCGGTAACAAAAGGGATGAGAAGACACTTATCGCTATGAAAAAGAAAGATGTATCTGTTGGCACAGAAATCCAAACCGATTGCTGGAAAGGCTAAGTGAATTTGAAGGATTGTGGTCATGTGCAAAGAGCTGTGAATCATTCTGAAGCTTTTTTAATTAACGTTACTCAGGTACGCGCCAAAACATCGAGCCCTCCTGACGTTGGTTGCGTCGACGCTTATCGCGCAAAGGAGTTAAAAAAAACAACAATATTAAGCTGGACGCCTTTGCGAATTCTTCTGACACCTTCGTGTTAAGAAATTCAATGCAGGTATTTTTTCTCAGTTTCTTCGAAGCATTAAAATTTTCTATCTTAGTAAGAGAACTAGACAATTTATTTAAAATAATAAACAATAAAAAAGTTTAAAGAACGCACAAAATACTTTAAAAATATTAAAAATGGGATATAAAAAGCAAAATAATATAAAACTAAGCTGAAAACAATGGAGATACGTGATACAAAAATGTGCTTTCACAAAATTGTCTCTATAATAACGCAATCCATTGGGCACAACATTTGGCGACGTCTTTACGACAACTTTACGACATCCTATGTCCATGTCGTTAAGCTGTCCTTCCGATATCGTAAATGAGTCGTATAATCTGACGATGTCTTTACGATATCGTAAAGACACCGAAACGACATGGACATAGGAAATTTTGTGCCCACTGGGAACCTTCGCCCCCTATATACACGCACGAGACATTGTAAAAGTGTAGTGGTCTGACTTAAATTATTTATGTGACCAATCACAGGGGTGCCTTCTCGCCCCCTTCCCCCAACAGAGTTATTGGAAAGGGCTCGGGGTGTAACCTCAATTATTTATGTGAGCAGTCACAATGATCCCCCCCCCCATATATTTTGAAAAAGTTAGGGTT
>NC_046657.1:97527086-97542008 GCF_010883055.1 Belonocnema kinseyi | reverse complement strand
CCCCAGCGATATATTGTAAAGTGGTAGGGATGGAAATTTAATTATTTATCTAATCAGTGACAATGGTGCATTTCCCCATGAGACATTGGAAAGTGGTAGCGGTGTGACTTGAATTATTTCTGTGAACAGGCAGGGGTGCCTTTCCCTCTTCCACGCAACATTGGATATTGGAAAGGGATACGAAAGATACTTTAAATATTTCTGTGGTCAAACAAAATAGTGTCTTGGCGTGGTCTAAACTTTTTTTCTAATCAATAATCACAGTATTAAATAAGAGGTGTATTTTTTAATGATCTCAAACTTTTGTTTTAATATATTTTTACATTTTTTATTATTCATTGCGCCTGTCAAGTCAAATTTGTGCCTTGTTTCACTGTCATATTCTTTATCAGCTTGTCAAAATACATGCATATAATGAGTTTCAAATTAATCTGATATATTCCTTTTTCAGGACTTTAACCAAAAGTTCTAGAAAACTTAAGACGACTTTTAATATAAGAATTTCGGTACACTTTTCTACTTAAAATCCAATCTGAAATTATGGATTTAGAGTGATACATATTTCTGATGTAAAAAGTGTACCCAAAATTCTTGAGAACAAAAAAGTGGTTTTCTTTTTAATTTATTTGTTATATTTTAAATATGGAAGTGGATCCGAAATGTATTAAAATTAAATGGATGAATTAAAAATTATTATTATTAAATGGCAAATTGCGGCAGAATAAAAAAGAATAATTTACTGGGCCACTTTCGGTATGATCAGAGAAATGTTGAATCTTAAAATGAGGGTTTCAGGGTGAGAAATGGATTGATGAAAGAGAATAGGAAAAATTTGCTTGCAGCTGCATACCTGGGTGGAAAGGAGGTTTGACTTGTGACTTGCTATACCTAACATCACATATTTGCCCTGAATTCTGAACAGTATTCTACTTTGACTCGGAATCTTGGACGAACCCAAGTATTTTCTGGCGCTTCGTAATTTTACGGATAACTTCAAAACCGTTGAGTGTGTCCGCATACCTGAGATCCCACGAATGCCTTTCCTGAACGAATCATTACCCTCGAGCTCATTTCCTGCTTTAATGCCAAGAGCAACTTTTTGCAAATATAGAAATGAGAAAATACTCATTTCCTCTCTCAAAACGATCTTAATCAATACATTTATTGAAAAAATAAGAGAAATAATACATCTATTATTTAAAGTAAATTATATAAATAAATAATAATTAAAAGAGCACAAAGCCTTTTTGAAATGCGCATAAGATGACTTTTGTGAAGCACAATTGGACTGAAATATTATTTTGCAGAAATAATAAATTAGTTCAACAATTTTGCAGATAAAGAACTGGCCTATTGTAGAAACAATGAAGTTGGCGCAAATTATTTTTTAAAGGAAAAACTGGCTTCCAATTTCATTAAGAAAAAAATGTTCCTATCATGTTTTAGAGAATTTCATACAAAAAGAAATGCTGGACAATAATTTATTTGATAGAGAAAAGCTAATAAGGAATTTTTATTTGTAAAAAATGTGCTTGTTAAAGACAAATAAAAATGCCGGCCTACTATTTCATTAGAGGAAAAAGCTGTTAAAAAAGCAGTATTTCGCAAGTTTCACTATTGTCCACAAATAAAAAAATTGTTCGAAAATATTTTTCTAACACCTCTTGATGGATGCCTTAGAAAGGGATGGGTTAAAAGGGTCACCCCATTTTTTTGGGTCGAGAATTCACCATGTATCTTTGTGAGCGCGATTTTTCTGGGGTTTTGTTGCTGAAATCGCCTTAAAATATACATAAACTGTTTTTGCTTATTTTTAATTTATTTTTCTGATCAACATATATGTCAGAAAAAAAATTCGTAAAAATGGACGTCTGGAAATTCAGTTTAGTGATTTTATTGAGGATAAAGTGATTCAGAATTTTTTAATGAATGAAAATTTGTCCATTTCTGTACTTCGTGCTCGACTTCGTATAAACTAAACTGGCAAAGAGTTGACATATTAAAGCAAAACAAATTTATCTTTTGTATTTTAGAGAAATCGAGCAATAAATCGCTTCATTGAAGATAAACTGCTCACTAATTTTTTTATTTACCATTGACTAAACAAGAATTTTCTTACGAAAGGAAAATTGTTCTTAGAGTTTTGTAATTTTATTTTGAGAAAAAGTGGCCACGAACTTCTTTACAAAAAAATGATTATATTAGCAATTTTAAAAACCTATTGTAATTTTTTGGATTGTTTCTTTTCCTATTTGGAAAATGTAATTATCTAAATACATTGGTTCAGAATCACCCAAAAATTATTAATCATTTTTCTAAGACACAATTTTCAAATTGAAAAAAAACTGCTCAAGATTTTTTTTGTTAAAGCAACATTATTTAAAAATTTTGTTTAGTAAAAAGAGTTGACTACTAAGGATAAATTTCTCGAAAATATATCTAAAAAGGCTCAAAATTCTTAAAAGACAACTGAAAAACACGAAAAATAAAATTCTCGACCCTATCAAATTTCCAACCCAAGTATAAATTTGCGAATGATAAAAATCCCGAATCTAAACAATTAAAAAATAGTTTAAATAATAAATAAATAATAAAGTAGAGAATATTTTGAATGCGGGTGTTCCCCTATGTTGGCGATTTTACAGTCTCGGATATTTCATAATGCCGGCAATTTTATTCAGGAATTTTCATGGACGGGAATATTCAAATTCGGTAATATTATACACAGCCAGAAATTTTATTATTCGAAAATCTATATATTTTAATTTAAGAATGACCTAGTATTTTTATATAATTAATTAATTAACTAAAAATTGGTTCAAGAAAAAAGAATGTACAAGTTGCATTTTAGAAAAAGTGACATTTAATTTTAAATCAAAATAAAAACCTGAATCGAAATATATATGGAGTAGTACAATTGGCCCAGAATTTTTTCAAGATCGAAAGACTAGAGGAGAATTTTACTTCTTTATTAAATTATTTATGTAATTATATTTTTTACATAATATATTATAACACATTATGATATTATAGTAATGTTTACTTGTCCGTTTTTGTCTGAGATAAAAAAAGTAGCTCAAATTTTCTCAAGCAACATAAAAAGACAAAAAATGACCTTACCGTATAAAAACTGGCCCAAAAATTTTTGCACAAGTGAAAAATGTATCCATAGCTTGAAAAAACAAAACATTTAAAGAGAAGAGAATGTGACCCATAATAATACTCCTTTGACAAAAATTGATATCACATTTCTCTAGATAAGATCAAGTTTTTGATAATATTTCTAAGATGAAAAATTAGCCAAAATATTTTCGGTTCTACAGAACCTTCATGAATAATATAATTCATATAATTTTAAAAGTTTTTAATACGGCATCAGCAGAAACTGCAATTTCAATATAGATAAAAATATCGAATTTTCTCCTTCCCCTATCCGGAAGTGGAAAGATAAACCCTTTCGGCGACCTTACGACTTGAAATTAAAAAACAAAACAATATAAAAACGAATAAGTAAAAAATTAAAAACTTTACTTACCATGGAAGATACTTGTCTGATCTTCATGGTCCTAGGATCTTTGAAGGTAAACCTTATCACTGGAAAGTGATAATCCTTAGGTCCACTGTTGAACAAAATTCAGTGCAGAAAATCTCATTAAAAAGGGGGTAAAATGAGAAAATAAGGGAAAAGAGGAAAATTTTTTCAAAGATGGTAAAATCAAGGTGGTGAACTAGGTCACACGAGTTTTCTTATTCGCGACTCATGTCACTATACCGGTTATAAAAAATGGTCGTGGGTTCGAGTACCTCCAGAGTACCTCGCAGGTGGATGTCCAGAGGTTGACTGTGGAATCGCAAGTAAGAACTGAGAGTTCTGTGCTCGGGCGGAGAACCAAAGAACCAGAGAACCAAAGCAAAGGGAATGGGAACGCAGCTGGAGACTCGTTGGATGGAGAACAGTGAACTGGGACCAGATGAAAGAAGAGGGGGGAATTGGCCCCTTTCTGCACCTTTGAAATATTTATCCTCTTCAGTTCTTCTCCTCAAGGTTCTGAAGAAAAAGGGGATGATGCTCATACCTGGATCGCAGATGAAAATTTATTTAAAAACTAAATATATTAATTTATCATAAAACTAGATTAGCCACTTCAAATTTTCTTCCTTTCAAACTGAGAGTGAATAAAATTGAACAATTTTCATTTTTAACCCTTAAAAGTCATGTGGGGGTGACTGATTTTCCGATTGTCTGCGTTTTTCTTTTCAAAGTATTTTTTTCAAACATTTCAATTATCACTGAGGCTTTGTAAATATTTTATTTTGTATTCCTAATCTGAATTGTACAATGCTCAATCAGAAAAATATTAATCAAATCATTTAACCTGAGCAGATTAAGGAAAACATTTTTTCCATTTTAGGAAAAATATTTACAGAGATATAAGGGATGTAACCCTCCCCCGATCCTTTCGCATGGTTCTATATTTTTCACTCAATATATCAAGAATATATTAATTATTTTCACTACAAACAAGATTTCAAAAGATTTCAAGGAACTAAAGATTTTTTCATCTCCATCATATTTTAATCCCAGCTAATTATATTTCGAGAAAATTTCATCTTTGTCTGAAAATGATCAAGATGCATTTCTTGGGATTTTAATGAGACTTCGAAGATTTAAAGGGATTTAAAGGAATTTGTATATAAGATTTCACAAATCTTCAAATACTTTACAAATTTTTAAGGGATTTTAACGGATTTTGAGAGATTTAATGAGCGATTTAAATGGCTTTTAAATGTTTTAAATATATTTTAAAGAAATTGAAAGATTCCCACGAATTTAAAATAATTTGTAAGGGAATTCAAATATTTCCAGTGATCTTATAATATTTCACCGAATTTTAAGGTTTTTAATCAATTTTTGGAGATTTTAAGGAATTTTTATAGGATTTTAAAGATTTCAAGCGATTTCAAGTATTTCAAATATTTCAGCAATGAATCCAACAAAAAATGTAAGGGAATGCCATATTTTTTCAGAGATTTCAAGGTGTTCCAGAAAGCGCAATCATTTAAAAAGGGCTTTTATAAGATTTACAAATATTTTATGGATTTTCGAAAGATTTGCAAAATTTTAACGGATTTTAAGAGAATTAAAGGAGTTTCGATGGTTTTACGGGATATAAAAAGACTGTAAGAGATTTCAAAACATAGATTTTAGAAAATTTGGTAAAATTTTAAGGAATTTTAAACGGATTTAAAGGGGTCTCGTAATATTTTGAAACATTTCCCGGATTTGAAGTGTTTTATTCGATTTTTATGGGACTATTTCAAGGATTTTAAAAGATTTCACGGAATGACAAATAATTTTCAAGGATTTTCGTAGTTTTCAGAAGATTTCACATGATTTTCAGGGAATTCAATTGGTTTTAAAGGATTTTATGATATTATGCATAATTTCCATGGAATTCACCATTCTGAATAAAGCAGAAATAAAACAAATAATGAATGATAGTGAAATGATAAGAACAAATTTCAACAGCCAAAAAAAGGTTTCAATTACTATATTTAGAATCAAAAATTAAAAAGAGGAATTTTACGTAAAATATTGTTTGCCTCCCTTCCCTAAACCTTACGTACTTAATGACATTTTTCGTAGAACCAAATATTTGACTTTCAAAAATGAAAGTGAAAAATAAATTTCCAATTTTTGGAATTTCTACTATTTCTTATTTTATTTTTAGGCTTGGAAGAATGATGAGGTTTTTTTCTCAAAGAAATTTGATGCTAAAAGTTGAAATAAACATTATTTATGGAAATAAACGTGCAGTATTATGGTGCACCCCACTACGCGCAGTTGTACTTATCGTTCATCTTCATAAACACAAAAATATTATTCCACTTTTTAAAATCAATTTTCTACAGGAAAAAACCTCTGCCTTCATGTAGGTCTATAAATAAATTTTTTTAATGATGCAAGTTAAGAAAAAAATTATTTTTGATCTTTATTTTTGAAGGTTAAATAATTCTTTTAAAAAATGCTTATATATAAAGAAAAGGTATCTCTATGAATTTGAATCAGTTAAAATATTTACTGATTTTAATTAAAGACTCAATTCTAGCTATAAATCAGTTGTTTTAACTGCTAAGTTATTAATTGTTACGGATACATTAGTAAACATTAACTGCTTCACAGCTAGATTTGTTTTTTTTTAGGTGGAATCACGTCAGAAATTACATTCAATAGTATAACAAATTTGAAATAGGTTTCGCAACCTCCGCATTCTGTTTTTAATGTGAAAATTAAAAATTTTGAAACCATGCGAAAAGTATGTCTTGGTCTTAAAATATGAAAATCTCATCCTGTCTGAAAATTTTAATTTCGCTATTCAAAAAGATTCGGTTTTATTTTGTGATCTTTTTCAATGTAAACTTGCAATTGGCTATTTTAGCATTCTATCTTTAAAATATCTCCTGAAGTAAATCTTTTTATCAAGATTATTGGATTCAAAGTTTACTATCTAAATCGCATTTAATTTTTTAAAATGCGTAGTATGCTTTTGGCTCCCGAGTTTCATAGGTAGACACCGGCTGAGGGGAGCGAACGTCCCCTTCCACTGCACGGACTACTTCCCAGTTCAGTGATATCTGAAATTGTATTGGAAATAGATTTGTATCCTTTTTTCCGCACCACCCTGGAGGTAAATCATAATAAGACGCGTTTTTTAGTGGTATCCCCAGCAGGCCCAGAGTCAATACTATACAATACTATACTATGCAATACTATACAAGGTCAAAGTAATTCAAATAAGAATTTTGTCCATATACATCTTTACTTTTACTTTAGTTACTAGTTTGTAAGAATTTGTAAAATTATCCTTTTTAATTTTTAATTATTAATTATTAATTATACTTTTATTTTTTGAGTCCGCCATAATAACGCGATACTAGTTCAACAAAGGTCAATCTAGAAAGTTCTTTGTACTGATACATTTTAATTTGTTTTTAAACAAATGAATGCTTGCGTTTCCATTCACAGTTCTGAAATTTATTAGGCAAATGAAAAGTGTTACATTTAATCTGGGTTTGAAGTTGAATCTCTTTCAAAATTACAGTGAAATGGAAAACATTTCGATAATTTTAACATTTCGAAAACTCACGGCAGTGTATCTCTAAAGAAAAGGTTGGCGGAGAGAAGGGGGGAGGGAGAAAAGGGCTGGAATTGGTGGACTTACTAACGTAGCCCGTGCAGTGGAAGAGGACGTTTGCTCCCCTCAGCCGGTGGCCGTCTGTGAAGGCCGGGAGCGAAAATTCAATCTCCCCTTTAAATATATACACTGTCCAACACAATTTTTTTTCTTATAGGATTTTTCCCATATAGATTAGGAATCTGTCGAGAAAATACTCTAGAATACCTACATTTTTTTTAAACGGGGTCAAAGTGTCAAAAACGGCTTTTTTGTGCACTTTTTGGAAGCGTGAACAAGTGGCCGCAAAACTTCATTTTCAAAACTTCCTACATTTTCCCTGACCATTAATATTTTTGAAGTAAGCGGATAAAGCATGATAAATCCTTTTTTTTCAAATAAATGAGTTATGCATGGTTTTAGTACTTTCAGGACTCGAGGAATATGATTACTCACCCTTGTTTCACAAAACAATTCTATCTCGTAACCTTAAAGATATATCAATTAAAATACCTATATTTTGTACTAATGTGTTCAACATGTTATAAAAAGTGCATTAATCCAAGCTAATAAATTCAATTAATCAATACTAGTGGATAACCAGCTGTAGATGATTGCGTATGTACGATCCTACACTGGAACTTGGAATTAGAAACTTTGGGTTTATAATCTTCCTAGAACTGATGGCCCCGCAGTTTGTGAGAGAGAAGCCGCGGGGTCGAGAGAAGTTTGCTCAGCTATACGTGACGAGCAGCAACGTCGAACGTAGGGAAAAGTGCAAAGCGGATGGATTAGCCCATCCCCTTTTCCAACACACGAATTTCGGGACGAGACACTTTGTTCATAAATAGAAATTTTAAAAATTAAATTTATAATTTACTATTTTCAGGGCTGCCGCAACCTAATTTACTTGAAAAACCTGTTAAAAACCTTTAAACGTTACCTATTTAATCCGAAAAAGTAACTAAAAGTACCAATTTCTAACCCAAAAAGTGACTAATGTACAGTAACGATGTGAATAATGTCCTTTTAAAGTTAAAATAATTCGATTCAATTTACAAGTATTCTAGGTAAATTTTTCAAAATTTCAGGGAATTAAAAATAATTTGAAAATATGAACAAATTCATTGAATTCGATAAATTTGAAATGAGTATAGGAAAATGCTGGGGAATTCAAAAGAATTGGATGAAATGTCTATAATAATCCAAGGTGAGGTTAAAAGACTTTCAGGTGAATTTAACAAAAACTAAATATTTCAAAAATGTCCATTGAAATTAGTATTGTTGAGTGAATTTAAGCTAGTTCACAAAAATCAAGAGTTCCAAAAAATAAAAAGTATTTATCATAAAGTAGCAAGAATACAGGGTGAATTCAAATAAATTGCAAAAAATATTTGAAAATCTCTTCAAATCTTATAAATCCTCGGAAATGGTATAAAATCCTTCAGAATCTTTAAATATCTTAAAACCTTACAGGTCAAATACTTAAAAACCTTCGAAATCCATGGAAACTTTTTAAACCTCTTGGAAATGAGCTGCAATTTTTTTAAATCTTTTAAAATACCATTACATATTTTAATTGAATTTAAGAAAATTCAAAAGTAGGTATCGGTCTAAAATCAACAGGGTTTAACCCAATACTGAAATTCCGTGACTTTTGCCATTTTTTTTTTTTAAATACCTAGCCTGCAGCCACCCTGGTATAAAAAATCAATGTGACATACTAGAATCTTCCACATGGGCTGAAGTGAAGTTTAAATATTTGTTTTAAAGATAGTATGTCGAAAACTGAAGGAAATCAGCATGGCGTCGTTTGGAAACGTTTTTTAGTCGCGCGATGCCCATGGATTTTGCTTCGAATAGAAAGCACATTATAATACGATGGGCGACTAAATAAACTGTTCCTATCGGCTCCATGCTGATTTTCTTTAGTTTTGGCTGGGCACATTGGCTTAAACATAAAAGGGTCAATCTTTCGTTTTAGCCCATGTGGAGTTTTCTAGCACGTAGGGTAACAGTATTAGAGGTTACATATTTTCGTTAAATATTAATAAAATTCGAACATTTATCGTATTTTACTAATATTATTTTTATCCTATTTATGCAATATAATGTCAAATTTTTGTAAAAAAGATTATTATTAATTTCATGGATGGTGCCAATGGAAATTGATACAAAAAGTATGGTCTCTGGTCTTTGGCACCCCAGTTAGTAGTATTTCACGTATTTTTCATAAAATGAAGTGTTATAAATATGTTGGAATGACAAAAGTCGTTATGAGTAGGGCAGAAGTAGCAAATAATGATAATAGATGAAGCTATCATTTATAGGGTAAGGGAGGGGGGGGGCAGCCCCAACCAGTTAACAATCAATGATTTTTTTTAAAGTTAATAAGATGTTGAATTGATCCAGTTTTTTCTCATTTCGAGTTCTACATTATTTTATTTCATATTTCTATAAGTATTAATCACATGAAAAAAACAATGATTTGGCAATTTGATTATTTCTAACATGCTGTATTTCGTCGGCTTCGCCCCTCACGTGAGGGCAAAGCTGTCTGCAGTTTTTTATGAAAATCAAAACATTTAAAGCTAAGAAAATATGATGGTTTGCTTCTATGGTATTTTATGTACTGGAAAAATTACCTTTAAAGATATCCAATAATAAGATTAAGTTATTTTTAAATAAAAATATAGATAGCTGTAATATAACCTCTTATTCGTTAACATTCTACTAGAAACGGACTTTACGCAATGTTTCTACTGTACCAATACAAGAAAACTGAATAACGACTGTATTGATAATAATAATAATATTTAATCATGGACATAGGAAACAAGGGACTAGGCATGCCATTTCGGGGTGATGCAATGAGAGGGGAGGTCCGCCACCTTTTGATGTCCCGCGACAAACATGGCAGCGCCCACATGTTTATATTTTCATGCACAGTTTGTCGGCAAAAATGCTCGTGCTTATAATCAAAAGGCACATCGTAAGATGGCGTCTCTCCCCACTCATGGAATTCTCCCCCTCCTGTGGATTCAACCCGTGGAAATTGGGCAATACATATTTTTCCGATTTTCAATAAAGAAATTTCTAAGAATTTATGCTTATTTGAATTTTCTGCTTTATTTGACAAAAAGCACCAATTTTGTTAAGCCTATATAATTTTTGACCTGATTGAGATTTTAACTTTCTTTTTTATTCTAAAAGCGTTCGTGGTCATCTTTCGAAATCCGTCAGAAAATTTTAAAAAATTGTTTTAAAATTAGCAAAATCACAGCGGGGCTTCTTAATAAATTAAACATGGATTTTCTCAAAAAACCAACCTTTAAATTTGATGTCGATTTCTTTTGAACTTGTACTTTAATAATGAAGATATTTTGTGAGTCTGATGCTTGCTAAATAACTTTTGTAGTTGAGAGAATTCTTTTTTCTTACAATCTTTTTTTCTACTTTTTCTTGAAAACAATCACAGATACGAAAAAAACGTTAAAATAAAAAGTAGCTTTTCTAAAAAAAGTTTAATGAAAATTGTCTCTGTTTTTTCGGATATCTTTCATAGTTTGCGAGAAAAATTCAAAAAATACTTTTTCAGAGGAAAAAGAAAGTTTTTTGTTGTTGTAAAAACATGTACACAATTCAAATGCGCATAAATTCTTCGAATCTGCGATTTCAAGTGCAGGTTGCCAATGAGCTTTGTAGGGTATCTATTTTAACTTGATAGCAGCGCCATCTGACACGCGAATTATTGGGCATCTCAAAGTTATTAGAGGAATGTTAATGAAAAAGAGCAGTAAATATCAATTCATTTTAATCAGAAATATTATACTGAGGTTTAAAATTAGTAATTTACTATAAGTAATTGGAAGGTGAGAAAAAATGTCCGACAGTCATTGCTTGATAGGTGTGTGACTCTACATAGGCAATTAATTACAAATTTTAATCCTTAACCCTCAAAGTTCATACATGGTAAAAATCACGGTAAAGAGCATCGTGGGTATTGAACACCTCAGCGTATTTGTTCATGTATTGTTTAACCCCTATTGAATATTTCGTCATAACAAAATTATCCGATATAGTTTAAGGTATCTTTTATAAGGTAGAATTGATTTTATATCCATTTATTTATTTCAAGTTTGTTAAAAAAATTATTGAAAAAAATGGGCTTTTTGACTAACAATTTTTAATTCACGAATTTTTAATTATTTTAACCTGAAAATTTATGACTATACTTGTGAAATAGTGTCCTTTCATTAAAAAAAATTGCAACATCAGTGCATTCAAGAAAGATATTTATTTGCACAGTTCATCGGCAGTCGTCGGCCGATTTTTAGGCTATTCAGATGTCAGTAATATTTGGTAATTCGTGCAAACAATGCTTCATGCTCATTGTTATTTATGTTTTCAATCATTACAAGTGCAAACCTTTCAATTCTCATTCTATTTTTGCAATAAAAGTTTTAAATAGTAGTTAATAAACGTTCAAAACGTAAATACTTTAATTTTCAAATTATTCAACCGAGAAACGTTTATTCTGAAGAAATCAACGAAAGAGTATTTTATAGAATTTTAAATCTTTTTTTCTAACAGTTTTAATGTTTATTTTAATAAAATTATTATTTAAATAATTACAGACCAAAATTTTTTTATCAATGTACTACGTATAATTTTAAAGTAAGGTTTCCGGACTCATTGAATGAAAATGTTCGGGTGTGTGAGTATCTGCTCTGATTGATCAGTAAAATTATAAAAATAATAATTAAAGAAAGTTATATGCGATATGAAATTGTTATATCAGTGACATTATACTCTTTTCCATGGTTTTATTACTCGCGGAATCTGAATTTTATGATTTTTGTGTCTGCCGACGTTTTTTTGACGTACTGACTATTCAAAACGAAATACTGTGGCGTATCTCTTCGACAGTAAATTTATTCACGAATATTAAAAAAAAATTCAATTCGGTTGAAAATTGACAAGTCATCGATTATTTCCACGAACAAATCCAAAATACCCTACTGTGTGCCGTAAGTTATAAGCAATCTACAAAGAAAAAAATCTGTCCGCTTCGCGGACACATTCTCCTCCCGCGCTGCGCGCGCGGCTCGCAAGTTTGAGCGCGCGACGATTAAATCTCGCGCTTCGCGCTCGGATATTTATTCTTTGCATTTAGAATGCTTGAAAAAAACTCTATCAAAAAGATCTCTTTTAGATGGCAGTATTTATATGCGTCTTCATATTCTGAATTGTCTACTTAATTAAGTATAGTCAAAGATTAAGTTTCTCAAAGCTCTGTAGGCTTTGAGGTACACATTCTCATAGTGACACTCGCGCTGCGCGCTCGATTTCCGACAGACATTTGTAAACAGGTTTTGTTGGATTTTATTTCTCGTAACTTTCGTCGTTTTTCCACACTTTTTTTTATTTTACTTTTTCCAACGTTATTTTTCACGAATAAAACAAAAATAACGCGTCCTATCAAGAAGTGATTCTTAACGAAATTGTAGATATTTTTTGGGATAACCATTTCTGTTAATTCATCTTTTTTTGTATCTTACATAGTTTGCCTACAAAATGGAATTTTTTATTTTCCATTATTTTTTGTGCAATCAAAATTTGAATTCTCGATTTCAAAAACACATGTTTTTCTTCTCTTGACTTTTTTTCATATCGTGCGTTTTTCAGCTTCAAATTTTGATTTTCGGTTGATTAAAAAAATTTTGAAAACGCTGTAACTGAGAATTTTCTTTTTATAAAAAAAAAATCATAAGGATAAATTGTTTGTTCTTTTCAATACTATAAATATCCGTACATAGAATTTTCAAATTCAGAAAAAAGTGGTCTCAAAAATTTTCAAAATGCGCTCACTTTTTGAATTTTTATCAAAAATGGCTGGTTAACGAACACGTCCTTTCTTTTAGGACCTAAAAAAAGTGTGCCAAAGATGGATTTGATTCGTTCATTTTTTCAAGAGTTATCGTGTTTACGGACGGACGGACAGACAGACAGACGCCATCGTGAAAATCTGATTTTTGGATTCAGGGGTCTCGAAACGTGGAGATCCGTTGAAAAAATGTGATGTCAAATTTCCGACAATTCTAATACTTTCTCAATCATAGATGATGAGAATGTAACAAGGTATGAATGTCGAAAAAAAATTATTTCACTTCATATGATATACTTACGTTAGAAAATAAACAAAAATCAATAAAGTATGCTAAACGACTTTACTGGCAGTTAGTGTCTCCAAATAAAGCTAGATGGCGACACTTACTCAATTTTTTCGAATTAAGTATGGTTTAGAAGAAATTGAAAATTGCTTGGGGTACCTGACACCCACAATGAACTTCAATAGTTAAGTTGAAAGAACTTGATTAAAAATGTAAAAAAATCTTAAATAATATAGTTAGTAAGGAGGTTGAAAGCAAATATAAGACGAACATTATTCCATCTAATAATTTTATATTTTTTATTACACAGAATAAATGCGACATTTATCAAAATTCTAACTTAGATGCATAAATCGGGCTTCCCTGCGATAAAAATTACTTGTAATTTGTATCAAAAGAGAATAGTTCATTTCCTTCTTCACTGCGGTGAAACATTCACGATCCATCAGTATTTTTCAGTTTTCTTTTACTCTAATATTTTGCATTGAAAAAAAACAAAAAAACCTGGTAAATCTCTGAAGAACAAACATGTGCTACAACATTCTATCTTTAATATGAACTTACTAGGAAATTCACCTTTTCCTTAAAATAAGCTGTAACTATTATTTCGTTGATGCAATTGTATGAAAAATAAAAATATTAATTGAAATGGAATTCGACTTTGAACGGGATATTCATGGACAAAAACGGGGCCTCAATATTGAATTAAACGCATGAGATACTGAATCACAATACAATTGTGGAGATGTCTATACCTATTAATTATTTTCTAATAATCGATTATTATTAATCTGCCGATAATAATTTACATAAGTTGATTATTATTATTATTAATAATCGTCTTCCTTCTTTCATTCGCTTTAGAGAGCAAAAAGCAAAAATAAAATCAGCTCCGAACACAATTCGGAAAAATGGTCTCACCCTCCAAAGCGAAGGTCAATTTGTATTTGCAACTAATTGGTCAACACCATCTGCTTAAAATCTCTACAATAGGATCCTCAATTACATTAGATTATGTGAGTTTCCTGCTCTTTAAAATATCGACAAGTCTTTCACATATGAGATTTGTAAATCTAAATACCAGCAGATTATGTATCATAATCTATTCGTCGAATTTAATAGAATTAACACTCATATCTATCTGTCCGCCTCGATAACTTCCACGCTTTTTCTTCGTCTTCTCGTGTCGGAACGACTTTCCCCTCGTGTGTTTCAGGTCCTGGTTCGCCCTTTCACCCCACGAACCTCTCGCACCTTTCTATATAACAAAAACACCTCGAATATTAGCATTACTCAATAGAAAATACTTTTCTACAGTCATTAAATAGAAAACATCCTTCTTTTCTAATTTGAATATTTCGCGCCAAAATTAAAATTACGTATCCGCTACTAAAATAAAATAAAAATTCCCGCTTATTTCCCAACATCAAAATTGTCTTCTCTTCCCGACTTGGAATCATATAATGCGTAAGATAAGGAAATTTTCGTGTCTAAAGGAAAATTCAATAGTTTGAAACGAGAATGAAGTGAAACAAGAGTGAGTCACGAGATGGAATGATTTCAAAGTAAATTTA
>NC_046657.1:97523044-97526986 GCF_010883055.1 Belonocnema kinseyi | reverse complement strand
ATTTGAATATTTTGATTCAAATTTTGGAAATTGGGTAATTTCAAATTCAGATGAATTGAAATTGTATTATTTATAATTAAAAGCATTCAAATTAAATAATTAAATCATTAAAAACGTTTGAGTTTCAACTACTTTCAATTTAAAACGTTTAAGGTTTGACCATTTAATATTGGAAACTAAATTGAATCTTTCAGTCAAAGCTTCTGAAATGCTCTAATTTTTAATTGTTATTACGTAACAAAATTATAATTTAACGTTAGACCTAATCAGGCAAACATTTGTAAGATCACAAAATGAACATTAAAAACTAATTTCTACTCCGCAACTTTAAAAAGGCAAACTTCATTAATTGAAAAAAAATTTTAGTCACCAAACCTTTAAAATTTCAATCATTTGAAGTAAATTTAAATCTCTTAAAAATTGATTTTAAATCGCTAAATCACACTTTTCAAAATTCAACCAAATCAATTTTAACTGCAAAATTAAAACTTATGAAAGGGAAAAATTAAAAGTTTAGCGTTCAATATGAAATTCAGCAATCTAAAATTGTAACCATATAAAATTACCGAAATTATTAATTTCGCGATGTATCAATTTCAGACAGTTTAATTTTTATCTTTTTTCACTTTAAACTCAATTTTTAATTTCAAAATTTCCTTCCGAATTATTATTGATTCTTGAAAATTTCCAATAAAATATTTTAAAGTTGAAATGATTTACTTATTGAAAACTTCAACCAAAAAAGCGAAACAATTTTAATATGATTTATTTATAATTTCAATGTGCAATTTCGGAATATTTAATAGCTGAGATGCTGAGATTTTAAATAATTACTTGAATTTGAAACCACAATATTGTAAAATTTTAAATACGAACCTTCAAAAATTAATCTAAAAACTAATTTAAGGGAAAAACTTTAGTTTTAAGAGATCAAAGATTGAACTGTTATAGAGTTGCGCACTCAAAACGACTAGTTGGATTTTTTTGTACTAAAAAAGGTATTTTCCAGGTATCTTTAAATTTTTTCCATGTATATTGTTTAAAACATAATTAATCATTTTTTTTATTTGTCTCGAAAGTCCATGAACTTGAATAATAATTCAAGCAAACTTTCATTTGATCTACTGATACCTAAAATTCAGTATATATTTAGGAAAAGTAATGTGGTTCTTGTTTTAAATACCTAAAATTCTTCACCTTTCAAGTAGAGATTCGGATTTTCAAAAAAGAAGATGAATTTTCAACCAAAATGATTAATTTTCTACCAAAAAGACGAGTTTAAAAAATACATTAACTCTAAATCAAACAGTTCAATTTTTAACTGAAAAAAATTCAAACAAATAGCTGAATTTTTAAGTAAAAAATATCACAGATTCATTTTAAAACAACGTGGAATTCAACTTTAGCCCAGGTAGTTTTATTATAAATTAAACAGATGAATTAATTACTAAAATGATAAATATTTAATTGCGATACTTGATTTTTTAAGCAAAAAAAAAAACATGAATTTTCAAACAGGAAGAATAATTTTCCACCAAGAAAGACGATTTTTCAAAAAGACGTATAAATTTGTAACAAAAAATTAGAATTTTCAACTAAAAAGGACAAATTTTGAACCAAATAGTTGAATCTTCATCTGGAATAAATTGATTTAAACAAAAAGATACATTTTTTAGAACGGAGTTCAATTTTGAACCAATTAGTAGTCTTATTTTCAACCAAAAATATGAACTTTCTACCACAAAGACGATATTTTGTTAAATACATGCATTTTCAACGAAATATTTGCATTATCAAATACAAAAAGAAAAATTTTCAACCAAATAGTTGAACTTTAAATTAAAAAAGATAAATATTCAATAAAAATGGAATGGAAGATTTATTTTGAACAAAAACGACAAATTTTGTAAAAAATACATGAGTTTTAAATTAAAAAGTTGGAAGTTCAATTTTCAGTGAAAAGATTAATTGCCAGATAAGAAAAACATGAATTTTCAACCTGAAATAACTAATTTTTCAACCAAGGACATGAATTTTCAATTAAAATGATGGATCTTTAATCAAATTAATTTGTAGCAATAGAGTAACTTTCAAGCAAGTATTTAAGTCTTCATTGAAAAAAGATGAATTCAGAAAAAAAAATATATTACATGATATTTCAAAGATTTAAATTTTTGATAAAAAATAATGTAATTAATAAATAAAAACATAAAAAACAACCGTATTTTTAACAAAATACATGAATTTTCAATCAGATACTTGAATATTCAACTAAAAGTGTTTAAATTTTAACAACAAAAAATAGTTAAGTTTTGAATTAGAAAAATTGATTTCAAACAAACAAACAAAAAACAACTAATTTTCAACAAACTATTTCAGTATATTAATATAACGCTACTTTTACAAATGGATGTTATTCTATTTAATATTGCAATTAAAAAAAAAAAAAAAGACGCTCCCAACAAAATTCCCTGACAATTCCAGGTAGGTATTAACATATGTAAGATCAAAGAATACCTTACCTGAAGATTTAGCCCTAGTGATTAATCGTCAAAGGTGATTTTTTTGTTTTGCGATGGTGCATCAACTCCAAAGGATGGTTTGTTGAAATTAGAGTGACCCCTAAAATTTCCGCCGCCACCTCTTCCTCTTCCACCCTTTTCGCCATCACCGCCCCACGATTTTCTGGGTCCGTTTCCGTCTCTGCCACCCTCGTCATTTCCACCCCACGATTTTCTTCCTTCAAAACCACCCCTACCACCCCTATCACCACCTCTGCCTCTAAATCCTCCGCGACCGCCCCTGTCGAAGCCACCTCCACGACCACCCCTATCGAAACCACCTCCGCGACCGCCCCTGTCAAAACCACCGCGGCCACCCCTACCACCACCTCTACCCCTAAATCCTCCACGATCTCCACCTCTTCCTCGGAAACCGTCACCCCTTCCTCGGAATCCACCCCTTCCTTCGTGTTTATTATGCCCGTTGGTTGCGGGACTGTCCTAAAACATAAAGGAAATACAGGTCAGTTGCCTCGTCCACGATACTCTTCTTGATTTTTGGCGGGATAATTACACTTGGGTTGCCCTCCTTGGAGGGAGCTTTAAAAATAATTATGTTCTGAAAACATGGTTAATGCACGGAAACTAACGAAGCAGGAATTTTTTGTCAATTCAGGTTTTTATTTTATTAATTGGAGCTGATTTGGACCGGCAAGTGACCTGAATTTCCTGATAGTTTCCAAGCATTTACCTTTGCCTCAAACGCGTTGTTTGACAATTTCGGGTCCAGGATGAACTCCTCGTCTCTGACTCGACGGAATGGGGTATTTTTCTGTGATAAACAAAAGAGGGGTTTGTTTATTATTGGGTTAATTTGACTAGTAAGTGGATTCAAACGTAGAATTAGGCCTCGGAATTAATAAACGAAAAATTAAAAATAGGGATGTGTGATATTACTTGCAATCTTTTAAAATTTCTTGATTCTTTTTTCTATTCATTTTTAAATTCCTCGATATATCCTGAAATCCCTCGAAATTTCTCAAATTCCCCTGAATGCTTTTGAAATTCTTTAAAATCGCTGATATTACACATATTTTTAAAATCACTTGAAATTCTTCAAAACCTATTGGATCATTCAGGCTGGCCGTTTTAATCGACGATAAAAATTCCCGGTCATTTCCCGTTTCGCAAACATTTTTCACGGTCAATAAAACCTTAAAAATTAAAATTTTAAAGCTATTCATTTTTCCATTTGAAGCAATAAAAAACAAAACTACAAATTAAAACACTCAAAATGGAACTCTTGAGTTTTAAGCTCTTAAAATGGAACTTGAAAGTTTTTCAATTCAAACATTTTTTACTCAAATGTTCAATAAAAATAAAAATATATAAAATGGAAGTACTTTTATAAATTATGTAGAGTTTAAAGATTCAGATTCAA
>NC_046657.1:97518646-97522944 GCF_010883055.1 Belonocnema kinseyi | reverse complement strand
AGTTCCTTGTTTGAATGTTTGAGGAACGGTAAAACAACCCTAACAATAAATTGAAAACATTTTTTCTGACGGGGGACGCTTCCTTCACTTATTTTTAAATTACTTTTTGACTCCAATAGATCAATTAAAAACTCTCTTTTAGTTTTGTTTTCTAGGAAATGAATAGAATAATATTTCAATAATAGACGAATTTTTCTATTGCAATACATGTAAACATTAAAAGTTTCGCAATTATTTGAATGAAAACTGTCCATATTTCATTACATTTTTACGCAAAGCCTCTATGCACTGAACTCTTCAGTTGCAGATTTAAATATTCTGACTAGAACAATTTTAACCCTCGGGGAACACATCTGTTTTTTCGATCAGGGAGAACACTCCTGTGTCAATCTGAGCCAATACATTTTTTGAATGTTTACCATTCCACAATGACTGGACCGATTACCTTGAATAAATTCTGAGGTGTACTTAAGACCTGATATAAATAATGTATGTAATATTGAACTATTGTTTATGTCTTCAACATGGTTAAAAAAAATTCTCGAAAAGATTTTTGTTTGAAGAAAATCTTACTTTACGAAACAAAATTATGACTTTAAATATTTTAAACGTAAATGCCTAAAGTCTAAATGCATATCTGAAAAACCATTTTGAAGTATTTTTAAGGATAATTATGACAATGAAAATATTATTGTTCTCTGGCACAATCATTGCAAATGTAAGCATGATTGAGATCGCACATAGGTCGTGAACAAGGTGGACATATTATTTTTTTTTATCTACTCTGTAGCCACACAATCCACATTTCGTTATTTTCTGAAGTTCTGGCCGATCAGTATGTTGTTAAGTTAAATCAAAACCAAGGATAAGCTGGATACCTTTACGTATGTCTGCACGTAAAGAAGCAATAGCAAGCTTTCCTTCAGATATGGCTTGGCCAAATGTATAACAAGTTACTTTTAAAGTACTCTTTGCTGACAACATCTGATATGGCTCACGATAAACGTAAAATTCAAGCTTTTTTTATTTGATCAATGTTATACAAATTAAAGTTTGGTACACCATGGGTGTGACTGACCCAAGACCGTTGTAAAGCGCTTCTTAACGACAACTGATCACAGCCTAGACTACGCGAAGCGGTTCAAACTATAGTTGGGGGCTGAAACTTTATTACCAGAACCTGAGGGACCGCTTACATTTCAAATAACTTTACAACTTTTTCGGTCGAAAATTTTTTGTGGGTCAATTTGACCCAGAGTGTACTCCGAGGGTTACGTTAAAAGTTCAAAATTAAGTTACTTGAATTTCCATTTCCATTGTTTCTGCATATGAAAATAAATGTTGAATCTTTCCTCTTTTTTCCCTTCTTTCGCGCAAAAATGACCCTTTTTGAGTAAATGTGTTTAAAAAATGATTATTTTTTTCAGTCACCACTGCCAAAAGGGTCACCCTCAATATTGGATGTATTCGAATACTTTCAAAAGAACTCTCCAAAGAAGTTAACTCTAAAACAAGTAAAGAAGGGCAGCAGTTCAGACTCGAGTTCCGGAAGCGAGGAAGAGGCTCCCCAAAAACCTAAAACTCTTCAAGTAAACGGCAAACCCCCAACAAAAGCCGCAGCAAAAAAAGAATCCAGTTCATCCGAAGAGTCCTCAGAGGATGAATCACCTCCAGTAAAGAAGATACCTCTAAAACCCACACCTGCAAAGGCACCAGTTACGCCAGTTAAAAAGGCTGAGGAATCTAGTTCCGACGACGATTCTTCAGAAGAGGAAACTCCTAAGGTCCCCGCGAAGCCTGTCAAAAAGGAAGCTCTTCCTCAGAAGACAAAGCCACAAGCCAAGAAGGATTCCAGTTCCGACGACAGCTCGTCCGAAGATGAAGCTCCAAAGAAGCCAGTACAAACTCCAAAAGCCGTGGCTCAAAATGCGAAGGCAGTCAAACCTGGAGTTCAAAGCGCGAAAACTGTTGCAAAGAAAGCCGAATCTAGTTCAGACGATTCATCATCTGAAGAAGAGACTCCGAGAGTTACAAAAAAAGCCTCGCCGATGAAACAAGTTCCTGCAAAACCAACTCCGGCGAAAGTAGTTGCGAAAAAGGAGGAATCTAGTTCGGACGACAGTTCAGATGAAGAACCGTTAAAAGCTCCGAAATCCGCGCCAGTTACTCCCAAGGTCCAGAAACCAGTCGCTAAGAAGGAATCTTCAAGCGATAGTGACGACAGCGAAGATGAAAAACCGAAGAAAGTCGTTTCTCCAAAGAAAAGTCTCGGACCAGTGAAAATCCCGGTGAAGGCCTCTTCTAGTGACTCTGAAGAAGATTCTTCCGACGATGACGCGAAACCAGTCAAGGCAGCTCCGGTTAAAACTCCGTTGAAACCGACGCTAGCGAAGAAAGCAGCATCGAGTTCTGACGATTCTTCTGAAGATGAGGCTCCTCCTAAAGTTTCTGTAAAGACTCTAGTCAGAGCAACACCGGCAAAGAAAGCAGAATCGAGCTCTGATGACGACTCGTCGGAAGATGAGGCGCCGAAAGTTGCTGTAAAGACTCCGGCGAAGGTGGTGAAACCTGAGGAGTCATCGAGTGACGATAGTAGTAGTGAGGAGGAAACTGAGACAGTGAAACCGGTGGCTAAGGCTGTGGCGAAAAAGAAGGAATCTTCGTCGAGTGACGATAGCAGCGACGAGGAAGATGAACCGCCGAAGAAAGTAGCCAAGGCGGTGAAGACTCCGGAGGTGAAGAAGAAGAAGAAGAAAAAGAAGGAGGAATCGTCGAGCGATGATTCTTCTGAAGAAGGCGAGAAGCCGAAGATCAAGACGAAGGCGAAAGAAGTTGTTGAGAATGAAAATGGCGAGGACGAGGAAGAGACGCCGAAAATGAAGAAAAAGGGTTTGAAGAGGAAACATAATGATGAGGCGGAGGATGAGGATGAGGCAGGACCGCCCAAGACTCCGAAAAATAATTATAGCAACTTTGTCAAGGCTGGACAAAATAGTAGTGAAAAGGTGAGATTTATAAGGTTTAAAAATCAGTTCTAGGAATATCAAAGGTTTAAAAATATTTCATAAAATTTCGAGGAAAAACTTGCGAAAGAACGCAAGTTTTAAATTTTTGTCTTTAAATGTTATATATGGCCAGGGGAGATGAAAAGCTGGTTAGAGAATTTTTTAAATACAATTTTGTGGCTATTTTGAAAGAATCTTAGAATGATCATGGTGGACGCTGGACCGGGAAACCCGGGAATTTTTTGATACCGGGAAATGACAGTGAATTTATGTTTTGACCGGGAATTTTACAAATATTTAGAAGAAAAATCTGTCAAAGTTCGATTTCAAAAGTTTTAAAAAATAGTTAGCTTAATTATATTTTTTAATTATGATATCATTCAGTTCAAAATATCTAATTCGAAAATCTTTTACTTAAAAAATTTTTCATTTTAGATTTTTATTTTTAAGCTTACACTTTTAATTTAGAGAATTTTAAAATGTAGTCTGAAGACTTGAACCAGTAAAAAAATAAAAGCGTTTGAAGCTGAGAATTTTGGATAAGAAACATTTTTATTTCATCAACTGTAAATAAAATGTTTTCAAAATGGATCTATACTTTAAGTATTAAAAATTGAACAGTAATTGATATTGTTTCAATCTAAAATATTTCATTTTTAACATAATCAACTTTTAATTTTTAATTAAGACAAAGGATAATTATTTCATATATAGCAACATTTGACTATTTATTTAAAACGAATAATTAAAACCAAATATTTAAAAGTATACAAATTGAAACTGAGACATGGAAAACCTTAAATCCCTAAAATTTCGAAGAACTTTTAAACTCTGAATGTTACAATTTTAATTATTTTCAAAAGAATTTTTATTTGTAAGTAAAATGGTCATTTTTTGACATATAAATAACAATTTAACACTTAATATTTGTAGAAATAATTGAAGTAATTTTAAGAAGTATTTAGAAGTTTTGAAAAGATTCAAGATTAATTTAACGAGGTATTTGTGCCGACAAAATTCGGTTCATTTTAACAGATATTTAAAAGTTCGGAAATTATTTTAAATTTGAAAAATGTAAAACAATTTTTAGATTTCTCAAGATTTTGAAATACAATTTTGAAACTTTTCAAGAGTGTTTAAACTATTTAAGATGAAAATAATTTAAGAAGTGTTCAGTTAAAAAAAAAATTATTTTTCAGTTTTCAATGTTTCTATTTTAAAATTACTTAATATGATATAATTTTGACAATTTTAGAGTTCATTGGTTGATTCTTTAATTTGTAGAGCATTGGA
>NC_046657.1:97516385-97518546 GCF_010883055.1 Belonocnema kinseyi | reverse complement strand
TAAAGGATTTTTTTATTTAACTGTTGAGGGTTGGAAATCCATTTACAATAAATGTAAGAAATATATCCAGACAGGAGCCAATGGTATAATAAAGGAACTTCCTGTGATTTTGTTGTTAGTAAATGTCGACTTCCTTGCTATAACATTTAGGAGATCTTGATACCCATAGAATCATTTCAACTATTTTCTCTGCTAGGATGTTTTTTACATGCATTGCACATGATTTCCGACCCTAATAGTATAAGGAAAAAATATCCTTTGATTTTTTTTTTTAGTAAATATTGAATTTTAAACACTTCGAACACTTTTTCTTGTAGGAGCGCTTCCTGCACTTATTTTTCATCTCAGCAGTTTATTAAAAAGAAACCTTCCTCGGTTTTCGCTATTAGGAAATGTCAGTTTCCCTGCATCAATCAGGGTGGCCGTTTTAATCAAAGAAAGAAACTCCCGGTCATTTCCAGGTTCGCAAACATTGTTTACGGTCAATAAAATTAAATAATTGAAATTTTAATTAAAAATAAACTACAAATTAAAGCACTCCAAGTAGAACTCTTGAATTTCGAACTTTTAAATTTCGAACTTTAAAATTAATTCAAAACTTAAAATTATGTCAAAAAATGTAAGCGAAGTGTCGGTGCAAATAGCTACACCCTAAATTGAAACAAAATGTAGATTTTTGCAGACTTTAAACAAAAAATTTAGAAGCTTTATAAGAATTCTGAAAGACGTCAAAAGAATACAAAATTTTTCTGAAGATTCGTAGGATAATTGTAAAACATTTTATGTTGAAATATTCTTTTGAGATTATTTTAAAAATTGTTTACAGATATTTATCGAATTTTTCGTACAATTTGGAGAAAATCCTGCACATTTTGAAAAATTTCCTTATAATCTTCCAGATTATTTTATTAATAATTTTATGAATCTTTTAAAACCTTTTAAAATAATATCTTCAAATCATTTTTCAAAATGAAAAATTATTTTCAATTTTCCAGGACATCTTAAAATAATGTTTTTAGTTTGTTCAAGTCTTTACAACTCTCAAAAAACTCCTAAATTTTTTGTTTTTAATCTGAAAAAAACTAGATTTTGTTTTAAATTAGGCTTTGGCCACGTGCACCGAAATTTCGGTACGAATATTCGAATTTTGTCAGTACACACACTTCGTTACACTTACAAATTAAACATTTTTTAAATACAACCATTCAAATTGTAATTTTTAAGGTTTAAAAGCTCTTCAAAGTTTTGACGATTCCAGATTTTCTATGCCAAACAATTCAGTTTCAAATGGTTTACTTTTAAATATTTAGGTTCAATTTATTCCTTTTAAATAAACAGTCAAATGTTCCTAAATTATTATTTATCATTAATTATCTTTTTGTCAAATCAATTATTTTTCACTTTGTGATACTTAAAGCAGATCCATTAAAAAAATTTATTTACAGTTGATAAAATAAAAATAATTGTTATAACAAAAATGTTAATGGTAAACGCTTTTAATTTTTAGTATTAATATTTATAATTAGTATTTATCATTAGTATTTAGTATAATAGAAAGAGATAAAAATTCAACAAATTATTTTTAAAACTATTGAAGTAAACCGATTTTTGTTCTAAAAAGTTGTAAAATTCCTAGTCAAAAAAATAAATTCACCGTCATTTCCCGGCCTCAAACAAATCCCGGTTTCCCAGTCTAGCAGCAAACCTTATCAATTTTTCGAGGGTGTTAAAACAACCTCAAAACAGTCTGCATATCAAAATAGTGAATCTGTCAAGTTTAAAAGGCATAAAACTTTTGTTTCAATGGCCTAATCTACAAAATGCGAGGCAGTTAACAAGCAGTTTTTTGAGAAGAATAGCATTTCAGACGTATTTTTCTATTGAAATATATGTATAAATAGGAAGTTCGGCATCTGTTTTGAGTACAAAATGTTCATTTTTCTTAAATATTTTTTAAAATTATTGATCTACACGTTCGAAATTACAAAAAATATATATATTTGAGAAAATGACATTTTTTGTACATTTAGTAAGACGTTCTTTTATATTTAAACCAAGCACGGATTACTGCCGATTACTCACAAAAAAAACTAAATTCAGGGTTACAATTACAATTAAACCAGGATATTAATTTAATCAGGCTAATTCACCCGTTTCGTTA
>NC_046657.1:97487368-97516285 GCF_010883055.1 Belonocnema kinseyi | reverse complement strand
CACTGACTGTGCTGTTCCTAGCAGCGAGAATGCGAATTATATCCGCTCATTACAGGGCAGAAAATGTGATGTCCTATATATATAATTCCCCACTCCGACGCCTCGTACCGCATCACGTTTATAATATCTTTGCTAATTAGCATTCCTTGACTGAACTGTTATGGTTTTATCCGGCGAACATACTATGCAAAATCGAATATTCTAATTTTACGATAGACAACGACATATATGTAAAAAAATTAAATAGATATGAGTTGTAGATTTCTGAAAATCTATAAATTTCCCATTAACCATTTTTTGATAGAACTTGATATTTTGTTTTTATTTATCGAAAATACAAATTTTTTTATTTACAAAATTCATTATTTAGCCGGACGACGCGAAATACGGGAAAAAGTCTCAAATAAAAAATTGTGAATTTTGAAAAGATCTATAAAACTTCTTATAACCATTATTTGATAGGGATTTCCATTTTTATTCTATTTATAGAAAAGATGATGAAAAATTTAAATTTCGAGCCATATGACGTCAAATACAGGTCTTTTTGGGGTACTCGTTTTTAAAAATTCTTTAAATCATTTCTAAAAGAACTCGTAGTTTTTCACTTATTTATCGAAATTGATAAGCAAAAATCGAAAATTGTAATGTTATGAGATACGTAAAAAATCTAAAGGAAGACTTCTACGAGATTTTGTTTAATGCACAAAAATTCTATAAAAAAAGTCCCGATTTTTAACAAAACACCGTGAGATGGGGAATAAAGTGTAAAGAAAGGATTCTACAGCTTTTTATTGTAAGACAGACACCGAAAATAATTATACATTTAAAAATGTCTCTCAAAAATCGAGCGTGAAGCGCCAGTTCCACGGTGAGAACTCTTACCTCAAAGCCTACAGAGCTTTCAGCAATTTAATCTTCAACTATACTTATAATTACGTAGAAAAATCAGGATATAAAGATGCATAAAAAACTTGGATTTAAAATATAAGTTTTTACCAACGTTCTTTTATGCAAAGTTTCCGAATGCAAAGAATATATAACCGAGTGCGAGGTTCAAATATGTCTGGGCGTGAAGCGCGAGATCCGCAAGACGCGTGCCCTAAGCGCGCACTTACGCTCAGTGACCGGTGTACGCCATTTTTAAAGTGCGAGCCACGTGGTCGACCTGTCGCGTGGTGTTCGTCCCGTTTTGTCCCTTTAACTGACATAACATTTTTTTAACATTGCTGGGCATGGCCTCCAGCAATGAGAATCAGACAGAAAAGGGGGGAGGGCCTGTAAAGTCAACAAATCCCCTGTTCAAAAATCTTACCGAAGATGTTAAAAAGGGCGCGAACTCTAATGTTCCTTAAGAACAAGGATGATAATGATTTTCACCCCGTAGAGTCTAAGAAGCATAAAAGACAGAAGCAGAAAAAACAGCGAATCGGTGATAACGTAGAATTTATGGATGTATCGAATGACAGGTCACAAACCGAAATCATCCTAGAGACGTAGATTTCTCTCCCACCCTCGGGGAAATCGTTAGTGGAACTAAGCCAGCCTGATAATCGTGATCAGAGCAAGACGTCTGCCCAATCCGCGGATGATACTCAAAATCGCTCCCACGACCCCACGCCCAACATGCTCGTTCTCTTCGCTATAGTGATTTCTAAAAGGGAGAATGCTATATAATGCTATATAGCTTCAGAAACTTGCTTGGCCCTCTGAGAGGCAAGGCCAAGGTCATTGGAGCGCTTCGGCTTAACCGAAAACCATTGATCATGCCACACAGGAAACTAAAATAACCCCTTCCAAATCGATTTTGATTACTTTCGAGGGCACGGCCCTCTCAGAAAGGCCCTCAATTTACATGGCCTTCTTTCCGGTTAACCTCTACAACCCGAAACCTAAAATGTGCGTCAAATGTCTTAGATTTGGGCACATTGGCATACACTGTCGATCTAGTGCGCGATGAAGGCGTTGCGGATTCGCGGAGGTTCACACTGAAATTAGGCCATGTCCTAACGCGAATGGCACCTCAAAATGCGCGAACTGTGGTGAGGATCACTCAAAATCTTACAAAAAATGCCTGCAATTTCTATTTCAGAGAGAGTTACGAGTTTTTGCTACCAATTACAAACTACCTTTTAAAGAAGCCAAATCCATCCTCAGATCCGTTAAGGGAGCTGATTACGCTTCCTCAACCCCTGAACAAGCTAACTCTTCTCCAGAGTTTAGCTTCTCAATGTTCCCAGAACTAAATGACGCCCCCACCCCCTCCTTTTCAGTCCCCCGTTTACAGCCTCAACAACCATATTACTCACAAACTTTGGCAAACCCTAAGACTCCACAAATACCGAAACCCCCTACACAACCTAGATGGAAATTCGCAAAAGTTCATCCAAAACCCATGCAGGCCCCCACGGGTGGCCATTCTCATCAATCTTCGCGAAGAGGATCCAACGCCAACTCATCGTACTCACATCTCCACAACAATGGTAGAATCCCCAGAAGAAAAGAAAAAGGAGTGGGGATGAGGTGGCCCCAACCATCAGCCCCTCTTGTTACACAATCTGAGAGAAATTTGACATGGCTTGAATTTAAAGTGACGTTTATTATATGTGGAAAAAGCCCGCAAGCGGGAAAAAACCACGATATCTGATCATTCATTTTTTGAAAGAAAAGTAAAGTAGTGAAAAAGAGTGGGAAAGGGGTAGAAGGGTCGAAAATGAAAGTTCTGGTTGACTTATTTAATGAGGAAGTCTTTTGGCATCGCCTGTTTGCGAAGAGGATCAAAATTATATTTCCTTAGAGAGGAAATATGTTCAAAAGGTGATAATGATGTGGATTCATAAAATTTATTGGCGGCTTCCTTAATATACTCTAATATGTAAGGTAATTGAAATTCTCTGTGAAGGACAGAGTTCTTAGTATATCTAGGGGTCTTTGTGATACGTCTGAGGAATTTATTTTGTATGATCTGAATGTGATTAATATTGCTTTTTGATGCACCTCCCTAAATTGTACATGCATAAGTTATGATTGGTCGGATAAACATTTTGTAAATTAGGATTCCATATTCAGGTTTTAGGCTGGAATGTCTGTTAATAATAGGATTTAATCGAGAGATAACTCCGATAGCTTTCCCTTTAGTTTCCTGGATATTTTGCTTCTAGTTAAGATGCTTGTGTACTCTACCCCCGAAGTATTTTACGGAGGTTTTCCATACTATTTTTTCATTAAACATTTTAGGTGGATCTATTTTAGCTGTTCTTCCGACTGAGAAAAGAATTGATTTAGATTTTGATACGTTTATTTTTATTTTCCAGAGTTTAACCCATGCTTCAATGACTTCAAGAGCTTTGTTAGGCAATTTTAAGATTTTTGGAACTGACCAGGATGAAGTGAATAAGGCGGTGTCATCTGCATATAATCCGATTGAAACTTCAGGGACCTCAGGGATGTCGTTTACATAGATAATGAAAAATATTGGTCCTAAAATGCTCCCTTGTTAAACAACCCCTCGGATGGGTGTCTCTTTTGAAAGTGTCTGGCCTATTTTGACTGAGAATTTTCTGTTGGAAAGATAAGAATGTATGAAATAGATAAGCCCTCTTGGAAAGTTGTAATTTATTAGCATTCGAAGCAGTCCAACATACCAGACACTATCAAAAGCTTTTTTTACATCGAGGAAAACAGCTCCAGTATGTTTTCTTCGATTAAAATTTAATTTAATTACTTCGGTGAGCTTGAGCATCATATGCTGTGTAGAGTGACCTTTTCTGAAACCGTATTGCTGCGGTTTAAGGATGTTGTTTTCCTCGAGGTGATAGTTTACGAGAGTGAGTATTATTTTTTCAAAAATTTTGCTCATTGTATTAAGAAGACTAATGGGCCTGTAGCTGGTCGGATGATGTGTATTCTTGCCTTTTTTCTGAAAAACTAAAATGAGAGCTATTTTCCAAGATTCAGGAAAGTTGCTCAGTTGTATACAGGCATTGAAGATAAGAGCGAGCAGTGTTAGGCATGAAATAGGAAGCTTTTTGAGGACTAAATTTGAAATTGAATCAGGGCCGGAAGCTTTGTTATTTTTAGTATTTTTAATATGTTTGGTTAATTCCTTACGGGTTTTTTTTTAAGTTATCAGAGCTTGGGATTTTAAGAAATTCAGAAACAATTTTTTCGCATTCAGACACGTGCTGTGGATCAGATGGGTCTTCGTGTGGAGCGAAATTACTTTCATAACTTGCTGCTAAAAGATTTGCTTTGTCAGTAGGAGAGAGCGCAAAAGTTTGATCGGATTTTTTGAGGGGTGGAATATTTGATCGTGGCTTCGCTAAAGCTTTAGTCATACGATATATAGAGTTATCTTTAATTTGAAGTTTGCCGACTTCTGTGTTTCAATGTTTACATCTGTGCTCATGAACTTTAGTTGCTATTGTTTTACGCAATTGATTGATTGTATTTTTGAGAACGCAGCTTTTAGTTTTTCGATGGATTTGACAGAATTTATTACGAGTATAGATAAGGTCTTCAATCTCGGGATTGAGAGGTGGATCGTATTTGTTAACGGTAGACAGAGGGACCGAAGAGTGAATTGCATTTTTTATGCTAGAGGTGAGATTTGTTATGGCTTTGTCGATGTGAGTGGAGTTTGTTAGTGTGGGTTCACAATTAACTTGAGTTTCAAGAGTGGAATTGAATGTTTGCCAGTTCGCTTTTCCGAAGTTATAGCAAGGTGTAACCGGGGCCTTTTCACAATTAGTGTAAAGGCTTAAGAGAGCTGTTCGGTGGTCTGTGTCAAGCTTATTTTTACTGAAAGTGTCGTGGTTGAAAAAATTATTTTTGGAAATGGCAAAGTCGATAAGGCCAGATTTATGTTTTTTATTGTGGGGAGAAAAGGTATGAGATACGGGTGCTGAAACTAAGAGATTCCTGTCATTTATGAATTCGAATAATTGTTTTCCGATTCTGTTGGTTATTCTGCTGTTCCAGGCTAAATGTTTGGGGTTTTTAGTTCAGGAATTATTAATTCGTGGTATTCGGTATTTTCTTTAATTAAAATAGCTGTTCCTCTGTTGGTATTATTTCTATAAATTTTATAGCCGCGAATTTTAAATTTTGTAGATTCGCGTAGCAGGATTTCGCTAAGCATGCAGATGGTGATGTTGTTTTGGTAAATGTAGGTGGCTAATTCAAGTCTTTTATTTATGATACTCTGCGAGTTCCAGAAGACGATTTTTAGAATGTTGTTATTAAACATAGGCATGTTCAATAGCAAGTAATAGGATGTTATTTATAATTTCGGCAGTTGCGGTAATAGTTTCAGCCATGTTCATTTCACCCCCCATGATGTCGGTGGCTAAGGTTGTGGCTCCTTTTATAGGAGCCTAACCTTCGTTAGGTACAACCTGAGATGCGGGTAGGTTGCTGTTAGGTGCTTCCTTTAGGATATTTTTGGTTTTAGTATTTTTGATTGGTTTTTTAGAGGCTTTTTTAAAGAGAGGGCATCCTCTATAGTTTTCTAGGTGATTTTCAGCACAGCCAGCGCAAGTGGCCGGGGCCTGTGCATCTTTTTTGCAGCTGGAGCTGCTGTGCGAAGCCCCACATTTGACACAGCGTGAGGTAGCATAGCACATGTCAGAAACATGATGGACTCTCTGGGAATTGAAGCACTGAGAAGTTTTCGTTAGGCTTAACGTACGGCTTCACTTTCATTTTGATAAGAGCAAGCGACTGTAGCTTTAGCAAATCTTTTGTCTGTGGTGTGTTAGGTACAGTCACCAAGAGCATGGGCATAGGCTTTTTGTTTTGTCGGTTTCTCATGCGAAAGACCTAGGTAATTGTGTATCCCTCTTCTTTCAGTTCAGCCAGTATTGAATTATCAGGGAAAGAAATAGGAATGTTTCTGATTACTAGTTTAATAGGGGGTGAAATTATGTTTTTATATAGGTAGTACTGGAAACCTGGCTTCTCGATATTGCTGATAATAGAGTGGTAGTTCTCTATGTAGGAAACGCGAACAGAATATACATCTGACCCAAGGTTATACACAATGGGTTTGTATTTAATTGTATTTTTTATAATATTGTTGAGTACTGAGTAGGGGTGGTTTAATTCGTCAACAATGACGTTAATCGAAGGTATTTTTCCCGGTGCAGCAGATGTGTTATCTGCGTTAGTATTTTTAATATTAGTTTTTTCAATGGCTGTGGTTCGATTGGATATTGGTTTGCTTACCACTGACGTTCTTGACGTCTTACTGCTCCCATTGAGGGAAGTGATCATATTGTGGTCACTGCAAGTACTGCTGGAGGCGTCATCGGCCTGCTTGGCGAGTTTCCGCTTTTTGCTCCTGGACGTGACTTCAGGAAAGTTGCTCACATTATCGTGATCCATTCTACTGCTTCCTGCTGGGCAGGATGCTAGGTTCGAGCTCTGTGACATTTGCGTCACAGAGCGCAAATTTGTTAACCGATCAATTTGATGCGTCTGATAGAGCAGAATCTATCAATCCATCATGAGCTTCAATCAATCTGATAAATATAAAATCAAGAGCTACGTATTCTCTGCTGCTTTCGAAACGAGTTCTCAAACAATGGGTAGATCCCCAACCTTCTTCCAAACGGCTTTGCTCTCCACAAGCAAAATAATACAAATACATGTCCTATGAGCTCCTCATCCCCCACTTCTCCATTCCTCTCTCTATCCCCTCCTCCATACTCTGCCTGCAACCCCTTCAACTCCCCCCCCCCTGCTGACCCCGCCCATACCACGGAGTTAAACTCAACCAGATCACCAATCATCAGTGCAACCCTGTCTTCTCTGATGAACTTGGTGGAACTTTTAGTCTCGGGTCACCTCAAAACAGAGGAAAGTCAAAATATTCTAAATAAAGTGTTGCACTGTGTGAACCTTCTTACTAAATCCTTACTCGCTATTGATGGCTCAGCTTAATAGGTTGAAAATTACCCAATGGAATTGCCGGGGAGCCTTGAATAAACAAGGTGATCTATCAAATAACCGTGGCGAATTCGATATTCTACTTTTGTCTGAAACATTTTTAAAACCAACTTCAAATTTTTAAATAAAAGATTTCAATATCATCAGAGCAGACAGGCAATGTAATATCAGAGGTCGCTTGGCCATTGCCATGAGAATGGAATTACATTCTCTAAAGTCACTTCCATCATTAATATTGAAAATAGTCTGGAGATTCTAGCAATTTGAATTAGCACTTTCCTAGGCGAACTCTTGATCGTTTCCCTATACAGAGCGCCCGCCTCTGATAATTTTATATCATCCGAAACGTGGACTAAATTATTTAATTAAATTCAAAATCTTAACTTTAGCTCAATGTTTATTGCTGGAGACTCTAACTGCCACAACTCATTATGGGGAAGTTCGCATAACTGCAGAAATGGTTTTGAACTATGCTCTGCCCTTGATCATACGAATCTTATTCCCCTTAACACAGGTGAACCCACCTATCGCACTAGACCAGACAGCCCCCCTTCAATATGTGACCTAACTTTTGTGTCTCAGAACTTCTTTAACATCACCTCTTGGGGAGTTTGGAATTACTCTCTGGAAAGTGATCACTTTCCAGTGGTATCCAGTCTTGGTATCTCTACGCCAATAGCTTCGTAAGTTTCTCACAAATACAATCTTAAGCTAGTTGACTGGATCTCCTTTTCTAATAACCTTTCGGAATCCATTCAGGGCACAAACGAAAGTTGAAATTCCCCGGACATTGATTGTTTATCCAAGTATAAGGCTTTCGTTGAAAGTGTAGATGAAGCAGTTACTGCGGCTAGTCCTCCCTCAAGACCCCCAAAAACTTAACTCACTCTAAAAATAAAAAGAAAACATTTGTCCCTGCTCCATGGTGGGATGCGGACTGCGGCGCTGCTATTGAGGAAATAAAATGAGCATTAGCAGCCTACAGGAGACATAGAAATGAAGTTAACTACATTAATCTAAATAGAATAGAAGCTAAGACGCACCTTAAACGCGGCTCGTAGAAACAACTTTAGGAAATTCTGTGAGACCCTAGATAGGACAACACTGATCTCAAGAGTTTGGCGAGTCGTTAAGTGTTTTAAGAACAAATACTACAGTACAGTCCCATTTTAAAGAATATGAACTTAGTAAAGTAAAGAAGTAGCGCCACCTAGTGGAGATAGAACAAACTACAGCTCTATTCCGGCAACCCCTCCACCCGCTCCTCCACCCATACTATGCAAATTATAAAATATTTTTTAATTTAGATTCACAGGAAGAATAATTTACGTCAACAAACTATTTTATGCAATATAGAAAAACATAAAATAGCGCATGATCAAAAATGCATTGAGCTTTTTGATATCACATGAAATGGTTTGCTTGTGCAAATTATTCTTCCCATAAATCTAAATGAAAAAAATATTTAAACAGAGACATTAGGCCCAACAATTGAGTACCACTCCGAACAGATCGGTCTCTTTGTCAATTTAAAAATAATATAAATTTGTTTCGAACAGAAAATGTAAATAATTTGGAGACGTGATTAATATAATCACTCACTCGTTATTTACATGTCCGCCAGGTTCCTATATTCCTGATCTTCCCCTTCTACCACACAAGAATCAACACAGACGCCACCTAGGGGAGATAGAGATTACTAAAAATCGTTCACATTTTAGCCTTAAGACTGTACCTAGTGTGGGATAGTGAGATGATTCAAAAACTCCACTCACTGGCTGGAGAAATGCTTCCACCAACAGTCTTCTTCGACTTCTATTGCCTTAACTTCAGTAAAAACTAAATCCTCTCCTGGCTTAGACAAAATAGATAATAATTTTTTTCTTCAACTTCCTGATGAGGTGAAAACAACTCTCCTTGCAATTTATAATGAAATTTACTTTTGTGGCTCCTTCCCAGACTCTTGGAATAACTTTTTAATTTTTTTGTCCCTAAATCATCACCAGGAAAATTCCGTCCAATTGCTTGAGCTTCATGTTTGCTTAAATTGACGGAAAGGCTCATCTACAACAGACTCTCGTGGTACGTGGAGCATAATCATATACTTTGCCCTACTCAATTTGGTTTTAGAAATAAACGATCCTGTGCTGATAACCTCGCTATTTTATCATCCGAGATTTTTTCGGATTTTGCAAATGGTGAAAATATAGCTGGCCTGTTTCTGGATCTGAAAGGTGCGTACTTCAAATTCTAACTGAAGATCTCAAAGAGAATGGTGGGCCCTAGACGCAGTACAGTTGGACTCGCTCAAGGTTGTATTATGAGTCCAATTAACTATTCAATTTACACAAGAAAAATACACCGTCTAATCCCGAGAAATTGCATTATCATAGAGTTCGCTAATGATATCGCTATCCTTTGTCGTTCTTCTGACCCAACGGTATGCATCAAATTCCTTCAGAAATGTCTAAACGACCTTGCTTTTTTTTAGGACAAAGAAATTTGGAGAACTGCTCAGAAAAAACCAAACTGGTCGTTTTCAACCGACAGAACCTAGATACATCTGACCCAGCATATACCTTATCATTAAACAACATTATTATTTCCCCCTCGATTCACGTGAGATTTCTCGGAATTATTCTAGAGATTAGGTTATCATTCAAATATAATTTTCTTTATTTATTCGATAAGAAAAATCCTGAACATATTTAAAGTATTGAGAAGTACATGGTGGGGTGCAGACCCAAACATACTTAGAATGGTTTATGTCTCCCTCATAAGAAGCAGTCTGGAATATGGATCTCATGTTTTTAACTTCGCGCCTAACAAATATTTTGATTAGATAGAAAAAATTCGCAACCAAACATTAAGACTAGCCATTGGCTACAGAGGCAGCACTCCTGTTAACGTTATGTTGGCAGAATGCTGTGAGCCAGCTTTTAAGAAACGATTCTCCTTTTTGGCTATAAAATATATTATTAAAACCTTTGCAGACCTGAACCACCCGCATTCAGATATGCTACTCTTCTCTTTCGGATCAGGTTATTAAAAAAAGAAAGTTCATATCGTCAATCAATTCGTCCTTCTGAATGCTTTTGAAAAAGTAAAAAATTTAAAACATCAGATTCGTAGATCAGAAATTAATCCTATGTATGAACTTTCCTATGAAGACATGATCTTCGCCCCTAATATCAATATAGGAATAGGCCGACTTGTCCAGAATAGCCCCCCTCCTACAAATCACTTCAAAGACCTTGTATATAGCCAGTTCCAGGACTATTTACACTTTTACACAGACGGTTCAAAATTGATTACTGAGTCCACAGCAGATTGTGCCTTAGTGTGCCTAGAAACAAAAGTCACGCGTGTGTGGAAATTATCTAACTTTGCTTGTATTTTTTCAATTGAAGTTATATTCACAAATTCTTTAAGTGTCCTAGAAAATGTAGGTACCAATAGTCCTGGATCTATAAATTCCTACCTGATATTTATAATTAGAAATCGCCTGGCAGTCTCGAATAAACTTAAATGCGTGGTATCTTTAGCTTGGATCCGTGGTCATAAAGATATCCCGGGTAATGAAGCGGCAGACGTAGCAGCTAAATCAACAGCTAAAGATGCCACTCTCCTTAATATACCCCTCCCTTTTTCCGACTTTCTCCTCCGCTCGGAAATCTCTAGATGAAATTTGTAACAACTATTATTTAAAAATAGGTAAAAATAAAGGTGTCTTATACACCCAGCATTTTTATAAATATAGAAATAGGCCTTGGTTCTCTTTATTTAACCCTCTACCGCCCTTAAAATTTTTTTAATTTGTTTACTTTGAGTCTTTTAAGAATGTTATGCCTAAGGTGCAGTGTATATAAAAAAAAATTTCAGCTCATTAGCCTTCTGACTAACATATAAATCAATTCTATAAAAAATGCCATTCATCTTAAAGTAATATTTAAAAAATGCCAAGGCTACCGAACGTTACATATATGTCAGTGTGGGCGGTAGAGGGTTAACGGCCCAAGAGAATGGATAGTCTCGCTATGTCGCATGAGGAGTAACCATTATTCTCTAAATGCTAGCCTTGCTCGAAAAAATTTTATAACTACTGGAGGTTGTCCCTGCAACCCTGGAATAGATGAAGACTTAGATCATGTTCTATAGGCCTGTCCCAGATTTTAAACACATAGAGCAGACCTATTAAGAGCTCTTTCAAAACTTCTCAAGTACCCTCCTCCATTTTGCTCATATCAAATCATAGTAAACCCTTTATTTAAAATCGCGTCCCATATATTTAAATTAAAAAAAAAAGCAAATCTGAAAATCTAAATTACAATCTAAGCTCGCTGGGTTGCCCCGTGCGGGGGATCTCGTTGAAAAACGGATCCTCTAGCGCGGAGTAATCTGTCGGGTGTACATTCGAATTTTGCCGCCTTTGCTACGTAATAGTCGGGAAACCGAGCTGACTGCACTATCACTCCTGAGATTGCGCAGCTGGGCTCTGCCCGACGTTGTTTGCTTCAGATTCAGGGGAACACACTCCTCTTCGACTTGGTCAAAGCTTTTATAAAGCAGGTAGAGCGCCAACGAGGAACACGAAGAAGAAGAAGAAAGCATCATTGTCTCTCTCCATGATCTAACTCTCTCACTTACTTCCATGCATTTGACATTATTTATTGAATTTATTTATTTCAAATAAATTTGATGTACAGTAATTAGTAAATATTTTTTCACTATTTCTCAATGACTTTTATTTGTTTTCATTTTAATCAATTCGTCGAGTGGGTCAAGATGCACTTTTTTTACTAACATAATCGCACTTCTTGTCATTCGTTTGTAATGTTTCCAAGTCAGCCAAGAAAAGTTTCGCCGTTTTGCTTTGAAGTTTATTGACCCGAGCTAAAATAAATAATGAAAAATAACTGGTAAACGTTATATTTATATAGTATTAAATTATGTGTGACATTTTCTAAAATAATTTTTTTTCGTCTTTTTAATATTGTTTAGAACGTTTAGAACCATAAAACCTCATAGGTTATGTTATATTTTTCTGTGTTATCTGCGCTTAACAATCTGATTATTATTATTATTACAATTCTACGTATTAGAATTAAATTTAAGTGTTTAAATTATATGTTATAGTAATGTATTCTGTACCAGGATGAACATTTTCTTTCTTTAAACAATATATTTAGCAAATTGATAGATCTAGTATCTTAATTTAATGAAAGTTAATTCTGTTAAATCTATTATGGTTCTGTAATAATATAAACAATTTTAAATATCCGTTCACAAAAGGTAAACATTTTAAATTCCCACCAAAAATACTGCACAAGTTTACATTTAAAATGCATCGAATTTATGTTAAAGTTTTCGAATGAAACGATTTTTATTCAATAACTATAAATTTAAATAATTGCAAACACCAGAATTAAAAAATTATTAGATATTTTGAGAATGTAGCATTAAAAATTCAGCTATTTTTAATTTACACTTTACAAATTAATATGGATATCGTATGTGAAAATTTATCGTACACATTACAAATATATTCAAGAATTACAAAAATAAAGAATTCTACATTTAAATTATATAAAAATGGAATATATAATTTGTTTAAATATGTTCTTTTGGAGAAAAAGTAAAAAATTAGTAACATAATTTGATTTAATACTGGATTTTAAGTTTAAAAACTCCTAATTTTAATACATACGGTATTTAATTATTTAATCTTTCATTGCCATTCTATTGCACAGTAGGGCACAGTGGTCTAGGATAGTAATTTACTGATTACAATCGCCCACAGGTTGTATGTCTTAATCGATTTTAAAGATTTTTTTTAAATGCCCAGCATTATATTTTTCGGTGAGCTGTGGCTTGTGATTTGTTAATTTTTTTACAGGACAACAATATATAAACAAATAAAGTGATAAAATCGGGCATTTTTATAAACGAATTCTCAATAAATAAGATTTTGCATAGCTAAATGGATTTTTCTATACAAAAATAATTCAGAATTGTCTTCAAAGGCATTTATATATTTTGAGGTTTATGAAACGTAAAGAATATAGATTTATGATACAAATTTCATTCAACAAATGTCCCAGTCGGCCGTTCCCTCGCTGAAAAAAAAACTATTTTTTCTTCAATTTTTACTGGAGAAACATTTCACGGAATCATTGACCAACGCAATGGATTAAAAAATAATTTATTTGATCTACAAATTTTTAAAACAAAAACTAAAATTTATCATTTTACATACCAAAGAGACGTTTTTCTACTGAAATTATACGATATTAAACTGACAGTGATTCCGAAACCGGATATGAGACACTCAGTAAAAATTTGCGTACTTGTTAGTAACAATTTCTATTAACAAAATGTCAGAATCTTCTGTTTGATCGTAGAAAAAAGTTATTTTGTGTAAGAATATGCATTTTGTCTGCAAAACTATTTATAACAAACAGACATATCAATTGCTAATTAATTTAGTTGGTTCAATATCACAATTAAGCTTATCATAAAAATGATTGAAGAAAAATTACGTTTTCCTACAAGCAAATGGCAGATTGTGACATTTTTTATAGAAATTGTTATTAACAGTTACGCAGATTGTTACTTAGTGAAAAAACGTCTCTTTTTTTAAAATAATAAATGTGAATTTTTGTTTGTGAAAAGTGTTAATAACAATCACATAAATTATTCTTTAATTAATTTCGTTGGTAGGAATTTATTTATGAGAAATTGTTCATAATAATTTGGTATATTATTATTATTATTATTTCTGTTCTATGAATGTTGATGCAATAATTGCAGCTAATAGTGAGTTTCTTTCTGTATTTTTTCTTCAGATAAAAATTTACAAAGCTTAAATTGACAATTTTGTCGCTTTGTTTGTTTGCATCCTGTTGCTTTGTGAAAAAATTATCAAATCGCAAATTACAGTTGTCTTATCATTCTAATGCTGAACATTTATGATAAAAAAATGTAATCGGTTAGATAATACGATCTGTAGGTGATTATAAACAGTAAATTCCTATTCCAGACCACTGTGGGGCGCGAACATTTTTTATATACGAAGTTTCATGCTACGTATTTTCCATAAGAAAAAAAATGCGTTTTTGTAAATTTTATTCAGAATTATCGACATTTGATGAATTGAGTTGAAAGTAAACATTTCTGTTTACAATTAGCCATAGAATACGAATCAAAAATTACTTTTTAAATAGTATCCTCGTAAGTCTGTCTTATAGGGTTTCAAAAAAACCCATAAGTGAAAAAATTGGGTTTTGCGAGTTTTTGTCGATAATTTTATGTTTAAATACATTGTTTAAATAAATTTTAATTGTTTGTAGCAATTTTCTTTTAGAACAGAGTTTTAAAGTAGCGATTTTTTCCGAATTTTTCAACTTTATAGTTAGAGCGAGGCAATAATCAATTGAATTAAACAGAAATAATAAATTTATTTAGAGCGAGTTAACAATTAGTGAAATTTAAAAAACATAATTGTTTAAGAAAATTATTATTGTTTATAACTGTCTTCACCTATAGTAATGCTAGATAGTGACGGTTTTTGTTGCTGAAAATTTCTACTTTTTGTCCACTACTTACTTAGTGAGATAATAATTAATGCAAATTGAGAAACAAAATTGTTTAACAATTTTTGTTGTAAATATCTTTTCTTAGAGTAATGATATAATGTTTAGGGTTTTTCTGTAATTTTCGGGTTTCCTTTGAAGTTTTAGTTAAGAGCAAATATCTGTTTTATTTCAGAAAAATCTATTTACAAAAAAAGAAAGAGATTGTTTAAAAAATGATTTTTTCTCATTTTGATTTCTTATTTGTTCATAATTAAAAAGTCAAGGCAAATTAAAAATTTGAGAAAAATTCACAATTCCCTAGCAATTATCTAAGAGAAAATAGTTTTAAACAATAATAGTTCCTTTAAACAATTATGTTTGTTATGCAGCTTTGCATTAATTGTCACCTCATTAATTGAAAAGTTAACAAAAATTTGAGATAAACTTCCACTATCGATCAATAATATAGGAGCAGATAGTTATAAACAATAATAGTTTGTTTAAACAACTATGTTTTATACTCCATAAAAAGTTTAATAACTTTCTTCTTTTTGGCGGAATCAAATGAATTCTCTCGCCAGCAGTTACCATTGATATACATATGTCTGCATAAATATTAACTTGGTCAAAAGTTATGGCTGAAATAGCTAGCTGAGCCCAAAACCGGTTAAATTTTCCTCCTGTTTTTTCCTTTACTACAGATTGCAGAAATATTTTTATTTATAAAACTGTTGATTTTATCAAACTTTTTGAAGTATAACACTTTGGGGTACATAAATGGCCATTTACAGAAAAATCCTTTAACTCTACCTGCAATTATTTTTTTTATAAAAATAGAGATTGATTTTCTAGGAAAATACAATTTCTGGAATGAATACTCTACTGTGAAGTCGTCATATTTAGTAAAACTTAAACAACCTCCTCAGTCTGAAATTGATGAGGTCTATAGATGCTATGAGATGGAAGAAATTATGAATACTGAAGTGGAAGTTGAAAATGTTGAAATTAAGACTGAATTGCCTCATGCTCCAGAAGCTTCTGAGGTGGATAAAATAGACGAAGTACTTCTCAAAGAAAGGTTACAAATGCCAGATGGTATCCTTCCTGATATTCAGCAGCCATCATTCTTCACTGTAAAAATCGAACATGACGATGAAACAAGTACTAAATTGGAATCCGAAATGTCTGATATTTCGGAAGAATTTTGCAACGAGAAGTCAAAAATATTACAAGCCGAAGTAGCTTATCGTTTTATTGTAGATAATCATCAATCTATTAAGTCTCAATTTAAGGAATGGGAAACAAATATTGGTACAAAAAGCATAATGTGGAGTTACTGGGAAGATGATTTTGTGAGGCTTGAGAAACGCCTAATTGTACTGAGTGATTTAAGAGTTCGTGTAAGTGTATCTGAAAAAATAGAAAACTTTGTTTAGTATCCTAAAAATGACAAGAGTAGTTTATAGTTTTTTATTTCCATTGTAGATATTCCTTCGATTGAATGAAGTTTCAATACCTGATCGAGAAAGAGTGAAACACTTGGAGGATATTGTACAATTATTGAAAGAAATTTCAAAAATTTCTCCTTCCGAAGATGCAGATGGAGGAAGTAAGCACGTGTAAGTGAATCTATTTCATGAATTGTAGATGGAGGGCATTGTTTGATAAAAAATACTTGAATTAGTCCAATTCGCTTGATATTAGATGAAATTATATTATTAAGTTTGATTTCAAATTCTTTTGAAATTTTGAATGTTCTACGTCAGATTTATAATTTTTGTGACTGAGTTTGAGCGTTCGCCGCTCTCTCTTAATTTGTTATTTTTCATCCAAGTATAATTTTCAAAACATATTTGGTAACACGTGAAATAATGGAGTTTTTAGTGAGTTCAAGTTGAAGTTTTTTTTTAATTCAAAAACTTGAATTTGTAACATTTTTAAGTTTGAAATCTGAGTTTACAAGTTGTAATTCGAAACGTTTATGCTTTAAGAAATCTTCCCATTTTAATTGCGGATCGATCATTTTCAAAATAAAAATTTTTAAATATAGCTTTAAAAACTTAAACAATGAGATAAACCAAATGTAAATTAAATAAATATTTTAAAAACTGTAATATTTTAAGTTGACTAGCGATTTATCGTGGAAATATGTAAGAATGGAACATTCTAAACCTGACAAAAATTATGATTTCAAATTAAAACGTTAAAAATTACAGTCCTTCAAAATTGTTGACATTCGAATAAAATTCTTCAATAGGTAAACCATTGTAAATTTTGGATTAAAGCTGTATAATTTTTTTCAAATTTTAATTTATTTTAAATTCGTAGATTCATAATTAGAAGACAGTGAAAAATTAAATAAATTTTAATTGACGAATTCAAAAAATTATTCTTAACCCTTGTGTGCACACTAGGGTGGCGCAAAAACGCTTTTTCTTGAGACGGCAACGATCCCCCTAATTTCAATTGCCGGTTTTGAGTTGAAGTTTCCCATGTAAAATGCATGGTGAAAAATCACTTTTTTCAGTTTTTCGAATAATTTTGTAGGGTTTCAAAAAATGTGACAGTAAAGTATGGGGGCCTGTTGAGAATTACCCAAAGAAGGATTTTATGTATCAGACATATGGGTATTTTGGCATATTTATGCCATATTTATTATCATTGGTTAATTCATTATTAATTATTTAAACAAATGAAATTTGTTTTTAAAAAAATTTCGAAAATCCCCCCCCCCTTAAAGTTATTACTATTAGTCTAGTGGAATATTTAATAACATTGGTTTATTAATTTGTGATTGCTTAAACAAATGTTATTTGTTTGAATAATTTATGTTTGAAAATTCGTTTTTTCCCTGAAAATTATCACTATTGGTCTAGTGGAATATTTATTAACATTAGTTCATTAATTTTCAATTATTTAAACAAATGAAATTTGTTTGAATAATTTCGTTTCGAATTTTTTTTAAATAAAAATTATTGCTGTGGCTGTAGGGAAATACTTATCAGTAATAATTAATTACTGATTAATAATTAATTTATCAGTTATCTTCAAGTAATAATTTGTATTACAATTTTTAAATAATGAAGTTAATTAAACAATGTTGATAAATATTCACTGAAGAAATATTAATAATTTTTATTTAAAAAATATTTAAACAAATTCCATTTGTTTAAACAATTGAAAATCAATAAAGTAATGTTAATAAATATTCCACTAGACCAATAATAATCATTTTTAAGGAAAAAAAGAATTTTCGAAAAAAATTGTTGAAACAAATTCCATTTGTTTAAATAATAAATAATTAATTAACGAATGTTAATAAATATCCCTCTAGACTAATAGTAATAATTTTTAGGGGGGAGGGGACGAATTTTCGGGAAAAAGATATTTAAACAAATATTAATAATTTTAAGAAAAAGAACCGAGAATACATTGTTCAAAAGGTCGATTTCATGAAGAATTGACATTTTTTGTTTTAAGGGTAGTTTTCAGGCACTCGTGGGGGTGTGTTAGGGGTGTCAAACCCATATGTCTGATACACTTATGATACCTGGGTTCCACCACCTTTTTCAATTATTAAAATAATCATGCAATTGAAATTGCAATTTTTGTTGCAATTATTGTTAAAGGCAGCCTAAACATGTTCGTTTTTTGGGCAGTTTTTGAAGAGAAATTTCTTAGGGTGCGGTGAGGCATTTTTGCACGAGGAATTCAGAGAATTCAAGGAATTAATGGAATTCATGCAATTCAATGAATTCACGGAATCTAATGGAATTCAAGGAATTTATGGAATTCATGAAATTCACGGACTACACTCTTGTGGATCTCCCACGGAATTCTTGTAATTAAAGGAATTCATGAGATTAAAGAAATCCAAGGAACTCACGGAGTTCACGGGATTCATGGAATTCAAAGAATTCATGAAATTCGCGGACATTAATGGAATTCAAGAAATTCAAAGGATTCGTGAAATTCAAGGAAATTAATGGAATTCAAGGAATTGTTGAAATTCTAAGAATTTCAGGAATGCACTGAATTCAAGGAATTCATGGGATTCAAGAAATCCACGGAATTCACTGATTTGACGGAATTCAAGAAATAAGATATAAAATTCGCAGAATTCAAGAAATTCATGGGATTCGAGAAATACATGGGCCTCACGGAACTTCCAGGAATTTTTAAAATTAATGGAATTTATGAAATTCGCAGAATTCAAGGAATTTACCGAATTCAAGGAATTCGTAGAATTCAAGAAATCTACGGAACTTCGAGGAATTAAAAAAATTCATGAAATTAATGGAATTCAAGGAATTTATTAAATTTACCGAATTCAAGGAATGTACCGAATTAAAGGAATTCATGGGATGCAATGAATCTACGGAACTTCCAGGAATACAAAAAATTCATGAAATTAATGGAATACAAGGAATTTATTAAATTCGCAGAATTCAAGGAATGTACCGAATTCAAGGAATCCATGCGATTCAAGAAATCTACGGATTTTCGAGGAATTACAAAAATTAATGAAATTAATAGAATTCAAGGAATTTGTGAAATTCGCAGAATTCAAGGAATGTACCGAATTCAAGGAATTCATGGGATTCAAGAAATCTATGGAACTTCAAGGAATTCAAAGAATTCATGAAATTCAACGAATTTATGATATTCGCAGAATTCAAGGAATGTACTGAATTCATTAAATTCAAGGAATTAATGGAATCCACTGTATTCCTGGAGTTCAGTGTTTGCACAAACAGCTACTTCGCTTATGCGATTTCTTTATAATAAATCATTTTTTTCGTGAAATGTCAATGTAACGCTCCGAAATATCCGTGGTAAACCAATTGAAATAAATTTCTGAAAAAAGGAGCGCAATCTTTAAAAAATTGCACAAACAGCGAATAAGCTTAGGCGATTTGTTTTTAACAATCATATTTTTCATAAAATGTCAATGTAACGCTCCGGAATATCACTGGCAAACCATATGTCCAAAAAAGTACCTCGAACTTTCAAATATTACTTAAACTCTGCATTTGTTTCTATTTGTTGCTTATAACAATGAGAAATATACTTCCATTTATTTTTATTATACTTTTGCATAACTTCAAATTGGATTACAGACAAAAACCATTATAAATATTCAAAATTATCACAAAATTCCAGACTGCTATTTATAAGAATACAATAGTTAATAAAAAATTATTAATTTATTATAACCGCTCAATTAATTTCTCAAACATGAATTTGTTTATGGTGGATACCCGTGTATCCTGGGTGTCTGCGACATATGCATACTTTGAAGACGGTTATTTTTGCAAATAAAATTCCGAAGTAAATTCTAAATATACGATTTGCTTACAATTGAGATAAATGACGACTGCTCGAATGCCCCAAGGGAAATTTTTATTTTAACTTCACTTACATGCAAAAATGTACCGTGGTTGATATCCGCGGTGTGCATTCAAGGTTAAATTAAAGTTATCAAAATTGAACTATTTTAAATCGGTTATTCCAGTAGTGAATATTCATATCTTGACCATTTTTCAGCGAACATCGAAGTGATTCAAATTAAATAATTTGAAATTGAAATGTTCCATATGGTAAATTTTTAATTTGTTCCTTAAAATAATCAATGTTCCAAAGTATCAACTACACTTGGGCAATACTGTTAATCTAAATTCAAATAATACGATTTTAAAGGATTCCAGTATAAAAAACGTTTTTCTTACATAGTTGTAATTTCAAAAGAGTTCCGTTTTAAACGATGTTCATGATCGTGCAATTTAAAATTATATTAGATCGAACATTTTTGGAATAGATCAATTTTGAAGGTTTACAATTAAAGATTATTTTACTTTCAACCATGAAAATGACAGCGTGGATATATTTCTTTACTGGAAATTTTATACATTCTGATCTAATAAAGTACAAACAATTTTAATGTTACATGATATTAGTATGAAATTATTATTTTTATTAACTTCAGAATTGCTGTACGTTTCCAATTTAAAATGTCAATTTATATAATTTCAAGGTTAAAAATTGTGCATGTTTGAATATCTTTTTTAATTTAAAAACCATCATTTTTCAAGAGCCATCAATTTAAAATTATTCAGATTTTAAAACTTGAATTAAAATTTTTTTATCTCACATTTTAATTGTTCAATCTAAAACGTTTCAACGTGAAAGCCTTCCATTTTATAATGTTACATTATTGAACGTTTGGAATTAAAATTCCTGAATTTTAATTGTTTCAAATTCAGGATAGTTCCATTTCAATTGTTTTAATTTACAGTGTAGCTTTCATTACGTTTCGTTGAATGCAATTTATCATTTTGTAATTGAATTGTGTTCCACTAGAATTGTTGATTGATATTTAATTTCCCAATTTCAATCCGCCGATTTCAATTGATTTTTTTTTGCAGTTTGGCAACAGAACGCAAAGTTTACTTGATCCAAGTAAGTACAACTTCGTAGTGTGCAATTTCATATTTATTTAACTTCAATAAAATAATTTCATTTTATATATTTTTTAGTTAAGCAACAAGCTGTCACATTTGTCTCCTGGTTCTATTAAAGGTTTGTTTGACGAATACTGTTTTACGTGTTACAATAAAATTCGACTATGGTATATTTATCCATAAGTATTTTAAACCAAAACATATTTTTCCAGGATATAATTCTGATCTAGCAGGTAGTACAGAAACATGCCTTCCAAATGATCTCTCTGGAACAAATTTTAATCGAAATATCAATCAAGTACAAAATAATATTCCGAAAACCATTTCATCGACTGACGTTACGGTAAGTTTTTGTGTTTTTTCAAACTTTTGTTGGACTTGCTGTGTGGGTTTGTCAGGTCTATTCTCATATTTCAATTTTTACGCACTTCCATATATTCAATCGCTTTAAAACTTTCCATACATATGTATTTCTAATTTAAATACCAAATTGTATTAAATATGCCCCCCCCCCCGGGTAGATTTTTATATAGTAAGAAACCCCTAAAAATATGTTCATCAATGCAAAGGTGTTAGATAGTATAGAATTTTTTAAACAAGCTATAACAGGGTGTCTATAGCGACCTTGATAACGTTGAAAATCTGGAATTCTCCTTGCATTTTTCACAAGAACCTTGAATTTGAATTATTCTTTTTTTTCTTTTAAAACAGTTATTTTATTGTAGTTCGAGGAGTAATTTAAATATTTTAGTCTATTATGAAAGAAATATTTCGCTTAGAAGAAATCTTGCTGATGAAAAGTTTTTTATTTACTAAGATTTAATTTATCTTTTGTTCATTGCAAAATAAATAAAGAGATTTTAAGGCACAGTTTGCAGACTGTTCTAATTACTTCATAGATTGCAATGAACATACCTTAATATTGTGAATAATTCTGTAAGTTTTTAGTTCTTTCTCTGCTAATACAGAATAGTAAAGTATAATTTTTTGTGATATTCTATTTACAAATTACAAAAATTATTACTTGAAAATTGCAGTGTTAATTCAGTTTCAGAATTAGAATGAGCCATGGCCATATAACGGATTTTTCATGAATTTCACCACTCGGTTTTTGAGTGTACAACAGATTACAAAACATTACTAAAGATTTCAAAAGATTTCAGTTTAAAAATTTTAATGAATAAAAACGGTTTTAAAAAGATTTAAAAAAATCGCTTACATTAGATTCGAAAGATTTTTTAAAAATCCCAAAGACTCCGAACGCCTCGTAAATATTTCAAGGATTTCAAAGAATGAAAAAATCAGGTTTCAAAGATTTCAAATATTTTAATGAATAGAAAAGAAATCAGACAGATTTCAAGGATTTCAAAGATTAAAAAAAAAGTCTAGATTCGAAAGATTTCACAAAAATTACACAAAGATTTCGAACGTTTCATAAAGATTTCAATGATTTCATAGATTCGAAAAAAGCATGCATGAGATTTCAAAGATTTGACAGATTTCAAACATTTCAACATTTTTTAGAAGGTTTCAAAATATTTTGCAAAGGATTTCAAATATTTTAATGAAAACAAACGGTTTCAGAAAGATTTCACAACGATTTTAAAGGTTTTATGAAAGTTTATTGGAGATTTTAAACGATTTCAAGAATTTAAAAGATTTTAAGGAGGGTACAGTACACCAGATTTTAAAACAGTTTAAAGATTTTAAACAATTAAAAAAGGTTTTAACCAATTTGAGAATATTTCAAATGAGCATAAAAGATTTCACAAACAAAGATTAAAGAAATGTTTTACAGATATTTCAAATATTTCCCTAAGATTTCAAGGATTTTAAAGATTAATCTCTCTAGCGATCATCCATGTGAAGAGCTTCAAAAAGTAATTATCTAAAGCTCTCCACTTTGGCTCATTAGTGTCCAAGGTCTTTTGTTTCAGGTGGCATTCACTCCACTAATACACTTCATCATGAATTTTTTATAGTCTATTTATCGTCACACTTTTATGTCATGACATACTTTTTTAGCTTCCTTCACGTCCATGCATTTCTTCATGCAAGCTCTTTACTTCACTTTGATATACTTGTTTCGTCAGTCGGTCATATTTCATTCTCTCAACATGCCCAAATCATCAAATTTCTTTTATTTCTGTCAAATACTGTGTCATCTAAACCACATCCTTTTGAGGATTCTGACGTTACTAACCTTGTCCGTTAGCGTTTTACCGCACATAATGTGCAGGTATTGCATTTCAACCGCGTTAATTTTACTTTATCCTTTTCTCGGCATATCCAGATCTCGCTGCCGTTCAACACGTCTGCTGTAAATATACAATTATGTACCGCCATTTTAGCTTTAACTGATATATTTTTACTTCTGACAATGAGACCCGCTCTACCATAACTTTCTTATGCTTATTTATACGCCTATCGATCTCTGCATCTATTTTTCCATCATTAGTGCCCATATCCTTCATACTTGTATTCAGTTTGCTCATCATTCTTTGCAAGTCTTCGATTAATTCTGCCATAACAACCTAATCATCTGCGAACGCTAACTCACGCACCTTCACTGTCCCGAGATTCACACCTTCTTTGTCGAAGGGTTTTATTTAGACAATTGTCCATCAAACGCTTTTTGCAGGTCAACAAATGGACTGAAAACTTTTTTATTTACTCTTAAATATATTTCTGTGAACTGCCTCAAGCTATAAATACTGTAAACTTCCACTTATTTAAACTACCACTTATTTAAAGTTCCACATATTTGAACTCCCCTGCACGCGCTTATTTGAACGTTTCACCTCCCACCACGGTACCTGTACGGGATGTACGGTCACGGTCACGTCAATGGCTGACCAATTTAAAAAAATGCCCCAAGAGCGGGAAGACCTGGTTGGTTTGAATTGAGTATTTTAGCATGACGTCATGGGAATGCAGAAAAATTTTTCGAGAAAATATCCTAAATGTAAAATTAAGTCATAAATGTACAAATAGTAATGTTTCTCAAGTGTAAAATCTAATTTTTCAATCACGTTCCATTCTTTTGTCGAGTGACGACCTTCTAGTAATCTAGTGTAACGAAATAAAAAATGTAAAAAAAAAACGAAATGAAATTTCCACCTAGCCTAGCATGTCTTCGCGATACGTCGTGCTGCAAGACTCGCTATTCCGCGAAATATTTGAGTCGTTTTTTGGTTCTACGATACTGGTTTTTAGATGGCAAATTACACTACTTCAAGAAAATGTTATATTTTTCACGTCGCACGTAAACAAAAATTCTGACATGCAAACGAACCGCGAATTTTTATCAGCGGAATAAATACAGCATAGCGGAAAGGCGTAGTGTGCGGGTCCTCAAATGTGGAGATTGCGGAATATTATACATTCCATTTGGAAACGGTTCAGACGGTCTCTGAGTGTTTATATTTTGATTCCACCGATTTAGTATGAAGGCACCAAGTTAGTAACGGGCCGCGATTTTTCAACTGCGCATGTACCGAAAAATATTATTATTGATAGTATTTATAGATTTAAAATCGACCCTTGCTTTTCGGTACATATACAGTTGAAAAAGCTGCTTACAAGAGGTGCATCGATACAAGACCGGGGCAGCCAATGAACGTCGTTTGACTAAAATAACCTGACAACTCACGGTAGAGGTGGGGGCCTTCCAGCGTTCAAATAATTGGTCGTATTCATTTCCAGGCCATTCAAATAAGTGTAAGTTTACTATATTTCATCCGTACATGATCTTTCTGGTATAAATCCATTTTGGACTTCTCATATCTGCGAATAAGAATTTTTGAATACATTTTACTTACGGTACTTAATACGTTGATATCTCTATAATTATTGCAGTTGCTTTTATCCCCCTTTCTTTTGTATATTGGGACGACAATCGCCTTTTTCCAGTTATCTTGAACTTTCCCATCTCGATACATAAATTTACCAACTCGCACAACCTGTGATGTTTGCAAAAAATTAATAATTTGTTTATTTGTGGTTCTCCTTTCTTTAGAGATTTCTGTGGTCCGTACAAAATAAAATGGGTCATTTCTGTACATGTATAGCAAACAGTTATTTGATTATTTTATGTAAAAAATGGAGAAATGAAAAACTTGATTTATTGACATAGAAAACCTGGAAAGACCTTGAATTTTGTTCCTAAAAATCGCTGGACCCTGTCTTATTAAATGCTTGAAAAATAAATGAATGAATTCTCTTTGAATATACGGGTTGCAATAATAATAATATAATAATAATAATAATAATCTGAGTAAAAATAAAAATGAGGAACATAAATATTGAACATTACATTCATATGATAATGACATTTTAATTTTTACACGATACGCTTTATTTAGTCACATTATTATTATTGCAGGTCCTATTTTCAAAGGGAAATTTTTTTAAATTGTTTATTTTCAGTACATTTAATAAAACCTTCTTAAAAAATTTAATTATTATTTTGTTTAATTCTCCTTTTGATTCTTGATCATATTTTTGATGATAACATTGATCTTTTTTAAATCAGAGCTCTCTGATTTAAAAGCACTTGCAGCCTAAAGAAATGACATATTCTATATTTGTAAATGCATGATAATTCAATATTAATTCGCCCACAATGTTGGTTGTTGTAATTTGAAAAATGCATACAAATCAATCAGAATTTATTACATGATATAACTTGTGTCATACCATATGCAGGGTTTGAGAAATTTCCTTTCACAAGATTTGGATGGTTTATCAATGTTGAGCTCTTATAAGAAGCGTGGAATACTAGTTCCTCGTATTCGAGAGAACCTAGTTCATAAACTTATCAAAAGAGAAGAAGATATTCTTTTTAATACCCGTCGAGAAGAAGACACACTCTTACAGTTTGGGTAAGTTTTTCATGTATACGAAACTTTTCTCAAAGAATACCTAAAAGCTTTGAATGTATAATTAAATTCTTTATTTACAGCGCTTCAAATTTAGAAAATATGTTCTGCATTCGATTTAAAAGTTGCAGATTCGTTTATGAATACTTTAAATCATAAATGGTTTAATTTTGAATGTTTGAAATTGAAAATTTAAATAATCAGGAATTTTTTCAGATTCTTATGTGGTCAATCTGATTTTGAGTTCTCCACATTTAATAAAAATTGCAGCCCATGAATTGAAAAGAATTTAAACATGCTATTTTTGTTATTGCAACTCGGAAAAATAACTTTCAGAAAAAATCGCTATCAAAGTTTAAGTTGAAAAAATATGCATTTCCGATTAAGAGTCGAACAGATTTGGACAAAACTGCAAAAAGGTCGATCACCTTCAATTTTGTTAAACCTCACATTTTTTATGTATTTTTTTATTTTGAACGCGAATCTAGCCGAAAAAAGTGTCCCTCTGTTATCATTTTCGAGGTATCGAGATTCTCACTGTCGAAAATTTTTTTTCTATGTTTTTTTAAATACGTTAATATTTCATATTTGTCCACGCTAAACATAAGGTACCCCTAAATTCAAAGGCATCCCGACCTAATTTCCTTATTATCTTTTAGTTCATGCATGATTACGGGCATTTACAACTCATAAGCAACCCCGACCCCTTTCCGCCGGTTTTTTGGGAGGGGGGGGGGGTCGATTTTTTTGGGTGATAGGTACTTGTGGAGCGTTGTTCGGAGGGAATATTCCTTTTTCTGGGTGGCCGCTGGACCAGGAAACCGGAAAATGACAGTGGAATTATTTTTCGATCGGTAATTTTACAAATTTTTATTTAAAAAATTGTGAAAGTTTGATTTAAACAGTTTTTCAAATAATTAGTTGATTTTTTATCATTTTCAATTATCATATCATTCAGTTTAAAATGCGTAATCCGAAAATGTTTCCCTTAAAAATTTTTTATTTAAATTTTTTAGCATACATTTTTCATTTAAAGAATTTTAAAATGCTGTTTTAAAGACTTAAAAATTAAAAAATAGAAGCGTTGGAAATCGACAATTTTGGATTTAAAAAACCTTTTTTCTTATTTAGTTGATCAACTGTGAATATAATATATAATGATTTTTCAAATTGAACTGTGAATTAAGGATTAACAAGTGAATAATTAATTTTACAAGAAGATTCGAAATCAGTTGAAAATTTAAGAATTTCCAGATTTTAACGTTAAAGATTAAACTGTTTCGATTGTAAAGTCCTAGTAGCTGAACGAATTTAAGGACCCGACTGAAACTTTATATACTATTACAAAATTTTAAATAACTTCAAAACAATATATCCCTAATTAAAGTCTTTTATTAAATCTAAAATATTGTTTTAGTCTAAAACTTGAAACTTTAAAATTTGAAATGTTTTAATTGTGAAAAAGGACAATTGCCTAATATTTAGAAATATTTGTTTGTTCATTTCAAATCAGTAACTATAAATAAAATATTCAAAACTGAACAAAAAGCTCGACTTTGAGCGTTAAAATTTTAATTGCTTCGAAAAACTAATTAAAAAATATAAATAAAATTCAATAAATAAAAAAATACAAAGGAATAAAAAACATTTTCTTAAGATTTTTAGGAAAATTGAAAATTACTTTTTATTTTGAATAGTTAATTTTAAGTGAATTTTTAAAAAGATTTCAAAAATTGCCAAAGATAAATTTGGAAGAAGGAAATATTGTTAATTTTGCAGGATTTAGAAAAATTTTAGGAACAATTTAAGGAAGAATTTGGATCATTTTTAAAGATGTTTAGAAGATTTGAAAAAGTTTCAAAAATAATTTAAAATTTGAAAAAATGTGAAACAACATGTAGATGTTTCAAGATTTTGAAATGAAAATTTTAAGCTTTTTAACCGGGAAAAAATTGGGAAATGGCCGGAATTTTTTTTCTGTGATTAAAACGACACCCTGCTTTTTATTTGCGTTATTAATCAAAAGAATATAGTTCAAAAAAATCGAAGGTGATCGACCTTTTATGCAGTTTTACCCAGATTTTAATATGAAGCAATTATTTTCATTATAAACATTAAATAAATATTTCTTCGTCTTAACAAATTATTTAAATTTTGGTTTTTATTTATCACAGAATAAGTGCGGAAAGACTTCAGAACATAGCTTCAGATATAATTTCTTTGTTTCCCACTGAGACACGTGAAGTATACTATGTTCCCTTTAAAACAATAAAAACTGACGGAGTATCAACAAGGATCAATGCTTCGGGAAAATTGTACGAACACTTCTTGTACAGAAGGAGTGTGTTAATAGAGGCGGGAGTAATTGCATCCAGGAGGCCGTCGAAAGCGATTTTAAATCATTCAACTGCAACTGTGCGGAAAGCTACCGGTTAGTGCTTCAGGCTTTTTATAAATATAATTTTTCAATAGAAAAATATATCAATTTTTACATTCTCATCATAATGAGAAGTTATTATTTTCATGTAAAAACTGACTATCTCGAATTTCTTTAAATCAACACGTTTCGAGACATCCTGAATCCGAAATAACTGGTTTCACGATGGAGTCTTTCTGTCAATGTTTTCGTTGTCGCCTATACACCGAATAACTTTTGAAAGACTATTCGGATTCAATTTTGCTTTGGCGCACCGTTTTATGGACTGTAAAGAAAGATCGAGTTCGTTAACCAGCTATGTTGGATACAAATTCAAAAAGTCAAGAGTATTTCCAAAATTGTTGAGACCATTTTTTTGAAGATTTAAAAATCCTATGTACGGCCATTCGTAGTACAGCGTGATGCGAAGAATTTATCCTTATGACTTCTTTTTATAAAAAAAAAAGAAAATCATCACAGTTATAGCATTTTCAACATCCAAAAAAATAAACGGAAATGAACATTTTAAGCCAAACAACGCACAATACCAGGTGTATACATATGAAACCGGTATTTTTTCAAGAAAAAAACACATTTATTTCAAGAGAATGATAACAAATATTTTATTCAAAGTATGCGCC
>NC_046657.1:97471534-97487268 GCF_010883055.1 Belonocnema kinseyi | reverse complement strand
TCAGCTCATGTGGCACCCATCTTCCGGTTTTCAGGATTTTTCCCATGGCTTTCAAACGTCTGGAAATGGTTGCCTGGGACACATTTAGTTGTTCTGCGAGCAAGAGCATGCTCTCCGTAAGTTTCGAAAAGCATTAGATGAGATTCTATCGCCGATTTACCCAAATGGAAAGAGAAAATTAATGCTCCCCGCAAATCGTTGTTTGAAGGCACGTATTTCGACATTTTCAAGAGCGAAAAAAATCACGATGTCATATGAAACTTGAAATGTTTGGTATTGGATATTGTTGACAGATGACAATACGCCAATTAGCACAAATGGTAAGTTCCTACAGTGCCTACAAGTGTGCCTACTGGCCGCTAGATGGCAATACCAGTTTCATATGTATACACCTGGTATGAAAAAAAGTCAAAAGAAGAAATTCGTTTCTTTCTGAAATGCTTACAAGATTATCATAACCTAAAAAAGATCTGAAAATTTTGTATTAATCACTTTTTGATATGACATGTAGCGTTTGTTTTATTCGTAAAAAAACAACATTAGAAAAAAAACAATTAAATTTTTGGACAAACAACACAAGTACGAAAAAAACTGGAGAAAATTTGTTCACCCAAATAAGAGCTACAAATTTGTTATTAATCATTTTTTGGATGTAACGCTTGTTTTTGTTTGTTTACTTTAATCGTAGATTTTCTTTCAATTGTAAAAAGCAAGGTTAAAACTGAAGAATTAAATTTTTGGAAGAACGACATAAGAGACGAAAAAAAATGAAAAGACAAAAGTTGTTCAGCCAAAAAATATTTACAAATTTTTTATAAACTCTTATTATAAAAATGTATTAAAAATAAAAAAAATTAACTTTTTGGTAAAAGGACACAAGCTACAATAACATTTTATTTAACAAGATTTTTCACCTAAATTAAATCTACTAATTTGCTTAGAACCACTTTACGCAAGTTGCAATAAAATTTTTAAAAACAAAATTGTTTTTTTTTTCCATTGGATAGGCACTGTTTTTCAATTATAAAAACAAGGAATTGAAAATACGTACCTTTTAATTCCAATCGGCAAATTTTTTGTCATGCAGTTATACACTAACATTTTTTCTGTCCAACTAAAATGCAACTTTAAAACACGAGAAGATTGTGTGCGCCATGCTCGTACAAATTACTATTCAAAAAGAAATCGGTTCATTTTTCAACATTTTTCCATAGCTTTTACAGAAAATCTGATATGATTTGAAAACGTTGTATATGATTTATAGAAGTTTCTTTATTTTAGTGAGAGAAATCCAATAAATTCAATATGAATGACTCAATTCTTTTTTATTTACTTAAAATTCTTTAAAATTAGAAGGTTATTTTACTTATTAACCAAATATATCTTGTCGCGTGTAAAATTATCCGACACCGTACTTATAATATATTTGTTTGAAATTAAAAAACATAGAAAATATATTTTCAAAGCATTATCAGATAAACTATTCATCAAAGTACAATTAAATTTTACTTTTCAAATTTTCATTCGAATCTTCTCTAAAATTAAATTTTGTTTTTAAAGTTTAATGGTAAGAAAAGTGCATCATTTTATTTAATGAAGACAGACGCATACAGCAATATTTCAATTTATATTTGACACAGTCACAATTAAGCATCTTTATTGTTAATTAACAGTTAAAATGGTATTTTTACAGTAAATTAAAAATAACCATTTTTAAAATATTTTTTTTTACATTATTTACATTTAAATAATAGTTTTAAAATCAAAATTTACCACAAGCGGTTAATGTTTGTTAGTTATATTAAAATTTGGAGCTTCTCTTTATATCTTGATCCTGTAATATAACCAATTTCACTTCAAAAGTAAATATTTTAGAGGAAAAACCTTTTCTGGTCCAAAGTTCACCTACTAAGTTAAAACTGGAGCAACTTTGTTAAAAATTAATTTTTTTGGTTCATGATTAATCATTTTAGTTGAAAACACTTTTTTCGAAATTTAACTATTTTGTTGAAAATTTTTGATTGTTGTAAATAAATTTGTTTTATTGAAAATTTAACAGTTTCATGTTTGGTTCAACACTTATCTTCTTCAGTTGAAAATTCAGCTATTTGGTTGGAAATTCCTTTAAAAATAAAAAATTTAGTTGAAAATACATGTAGTTTGTCCTTTTTTGTTAGAAGATTCTTCTTTTGGTCTGAAAATTCAACTACTGGGTGAAAAATTCTTTGTTTTTAGTTGAAGATTCATTATTTTATTAAAAAATTAAGTGCTTTGCTTACAAATTTAACTATTTTGTTGAAAATTTCCATTTCTACTTCAAAAATTTGCTTTGCTGGTTGAAAATTATTTTTTGTTCAAAATTGATCTATTTGAGTAAGCTTTGGTTTTCAAAACAAATTATTTGAATTTAAATAATACAATGAAAATATTAAAAAATAGTAGTTTATCACATGTTACAAAAATACAACCTTTGATTTACATTTGACCATAAAGTTACTTTTGCTCATTCCAAATATGTACAAATTTGTTATTGTGCTGAATATATCTGGCTTTGGTAAAATAATAAAACTTTCCATTGATGATTCTTAAATTGATGTAAGTTTCGTTATGCACCCAAATGTGACATTCTTTGTCATTACCCTTCAACCGAAAATGAAATTCTCAATTATGTGTGTAAATTTGGCAACATTCTTTTCTTCAAGTTTTTCAAATTACCCAATCGACATTGAGGAAAAGCGACAACAATGCTTTGAGATTTTCGTGGCACACCTATTTTTTAGAGAAGGATTATTTTTACAGCATCTGACGAAACTAAACTGGATTATATAAAAAATACTATTGATCCTACGCCAAAATTATTGGAATATTGGAAAGACACAAGTCCTGTTCGCAAACATGAGTTCGACGAGGGAAGCATGGTAATTGAGGATTTCTTTAAAAAATACAGATGCTTACAAACGCAGATAGGTGCTGAGTTGGTATGTATTTTCTAGATTTATAATAAAATTTGTCAACTTATGGTGTGAAATTGTCATAGCCATTTTATTATTATTATTAATATCTACCAGGGTGTCTACTTATCTGGAAAACCTTTAAAATCTGGAATTGCCAGGGAATTTTTTCGAGAGCGTACTTAAATTTTGTTTGAATTTTAATATAAAATTAACCCTTAAAGGGCGCACTTCCGTAAAATTACATAAAGAGCATATTGGATGTTAGGCACCCAAGGGTATTCAAACGTGTGCTGTGCCGGCGGTATTGGATAGTTTTTTACAAGAAAATCAATTAATGATGTTTAATCTATCTAGTTTAAGAAGAAAAAGATTTCATAACAGTTTTTGAAGTTTAAAGTAGTTCAAAAAATCCTTTTTGGAAAAAAATTTAAAAATTACTTCTTTCACTCTAAAATTCATAACTTTTTAAGTTTTCTATATCTTTACTTAAAATTTTACGGCGCTTCAAAAATAAAATTAGTCTTTTAGTGTTTGTTCCAAAGAAGGTATTTATTCTAAAAAATAAAAGCTTTAATTCAATGAAAAATGAAACACCGTACTTTGCATGATTAAACAATTTTATCGATCTTAAACTGCGTATAAAAATGATAAAAATCAAATGATGTAAAAATTACATAGAAAAAAGGTTTTCATGTCATTTGTTAATCTGGAGCCATATGTTCCATTTTCTTGAATTTGGTACGTTTTGTTAAAGCGCAAATAAGTCGCTGGGTGTTTACACCAAGTGTGCTCTTTAAGGGTTAAATATCAATGTTTTTTAATTTTTAAAATTAGCTTTGTATTATTGAATTTAAATATTTAGTTGCAAATTCGTGTCGATTAAAAATTCCTCCTTTTGCTTGGAAATTCAACAGTTTGGTTGAAATTTGATACCTCTCTTTAGTGAAAAATCCTTCTTAGTTAAAATATCAACTGGGTTTGAAAATAAAATTCGTATTTTGGTTAAAAATTCATCACTTTGGTTTTGGATTTAACCATTTTGTTAATGAATCGTTTTTCTTTCCTTGTGATGAAAATTAATTATTTGACCTTAAAATTGAACTATTCCGTTTTTGCTGGAAAATTCCTCTTTTTTGGTTAAAAATTAAACTGATTGGTTGAAAGTTAAAATATTTTGCGAAAAATTTATTTTTTGATTGAATATAGAGTATTTTATTTTAAAATGCATCTGTTTGGATGTAAAATGAACTACTTTGTTGAAGCTTCTTTTTTTTATAAATAAATTATTTTCGTGGAAAATTCATCGTTTTGATTGAAAATACGAATAATTCAGTTAAAGATTCATCAGTTTAGTTAAAAATGAACATTTTTGGTTGGAAATTCCACTATTTCCGTTCAAGATTTTTTTTGACGAAAATTAAAATGTTGTGTTCAAAATTGTTCTTTTTGTATATAATTAATATTCTTGGTTGAAAATTCACCTTTTGGTTAAAAATTCAACTATTTTAGTTAAAGATTCATAGTTTTAATTGTAAATAAATCTCCTTGGCTTAAAGTTAAATTCTAATTAAAAGTTATTTTTTTGGTAGTGAAGTGAGCCATTTTGTTGAAACTTTGTTTTTTATTTGGCTGAAAATTAATTTTTATTTACTTAAAATTTATCTATTCCAGTGCAAACAACCCCTTTTTTAAATTGTTCATGCTCTTTGATTTTATTAGTTGAAAATTAAATTATTCCAGTTATAGGCTCATCATTTTAGTTAAAAATTCATATTTTTGATTCTAATAGAATATTCCATCATTTTAATTGAAGTTTTAATTCACAATTTATATTTTTTATCTGAAATTTCATGTATTTTTTGGAAAATTCATTTTTTTAGAAATTAAACTTCTCGGTTGAAATATCATTGTTTTTGCTGAAAATTCAATTATTCTAATTAAAGATTAATTATTTTAGTTGATGATTTATAATTTAAGTTAATAAGTGTAACTTGTAACTATTTCAATTGAATATGCCATCACTTCAGATGAAAATTCATCCCTTGAGTTTAACATTAATTTTTTATCATAAAAATGTAACTTCAGTTTCTGGTTGAATAATTATCCTTTTTAATTCTTGGACGGAAATTCAATTATTTGAGTTGAAGTTTCATTATTTCTTTTGAAAATTCATAACTTTGTTTGAAAATGTAACGTTTTGTTTAAAATTAGTTTTTTGTTGATTTTGTTTAAAACTGAAAATGGAACTACTATTCCAATTGGATAATCTATAATCTTAGTTGAAAATCAATCTCTTTGGTACAACATTAATTTTTTCTTAATTTAAAAATTGAAATATTACATTTCTCATTGAAAATTCGTATTTTTTGGATGAAAATTCATAGATTTTGTTGAAAATTCGTCTTTTTTTGTAAGAATTATTTTTCTTTGTTGGAAGTTCACATACTCTAGTTAAAAATCTTTTTTTTTTGCTGAAGATTTAACTTACATTTTGGTTAAAAATTCAACATTTTGGTTGAAAATTTGTCTTTTTTTGGTTAAAAATTCATATTTTTGGTTGAAAATAAAACTGCTTTGGTGAAAGTCAACGACTTTTGTTACAAATTCACCTTTTTATTTAAAATTCATGTATTTCAGTTGAAGATTCATCATTTTAGTTGAAGATAGTTCACTGTTTGAAATTTTATCGTGAAAAATTAATGTTTTTTATTGGAACTTTAACTCCTATTCTGTTTTTGATTGAAAGCTGATCTTTTTTGGTTCAAAGTTAAACTATTTAGTTAAAATTTGATCTTTTTCAGTTGAAAATTCAACTATTTGCTTGAGAATTCATGTATTTTATTGAAAAATCATATTTTTTGTTAGAAAATTAATTTTTTTGGTTGAAAATTCATCTATCTTGTTGAGAAGGTACTATTTTCACTTGAAATATTAGGAGTTCAAAGCGTTTTAAATTTAATTTAAGATGAACTCTTGATTATTCTAAGGCACACCTAATACAATGTTGACCTATTCCAACTCCCCGTGCTCGGATATTTCAAGTGACACAGCTTCGTCACATCCCACCACGGTCCCTGTACGATCACGACCGCGTCAGTGGCTAACCAATTGAAAAGAGGCCCGAAGAGCGAGAAGCCCTCGTTGGTTTGAATTGAGTATGTTAGCTTGACATCATGGGAATGCATACGACTTTTTAGAGAAAACATTCTAAATATGAAAGTAAGTCATACATGTACGAATAGCAATATTTCTGAAGTTTAGAATGTATTTTCTTAGTCCTATTTTATCAGAATGTATTTAATCAGACCTTTGTATCTTACCTTTACGTTTAGAATATTTTCTTCAAAAAGCCGTATGCATTTCCATGTCAAGGTGTACCAACTATGCTAACCTTCCTGACATTTCCACCTATCTTATCATGCTGGTGATATCATGCTACAATGATCAATATTCTGCGAAATATTTGGGTCCTTTTTTATTTTATTATATTGATTCTTAGTTGGCAATTTGAAAAACAATGGGACTCCAGCCTTAAAATACCCAAAGATTTGCGTTTCGTGGCTCTTGGAATAGGCAAGAGTTAACTTTAATATAGTGCTCACATTAATTTTAGTTAAAAGAACAAATTTTTTTATTTTCGTAAACAAATTCCTGATTTTCTCTGTTTTCAGGGTTTCGGCTCACCTTGAAAATATTTTTCTTTTCAAATATTAAAATTTTAAACATGCCCTGAACTTTAAGTATATGAAGTTGAAATAAAAATTTATTTTATTTATTATTGAAATTCATTGACTGTATGAATAAATTTAAGAAGTGAATAGGTAATTATATGTTTCTCGTATTATTTATGTATTTAATTATTCGATGGTGATAATATTTGTAAGAATATTTTGTAAAATAATTTGTCAAAACTTTCAACATTATACATAATAATTAAACCCCTAGAAACTTTTACCATCAAGAAATTACTTATCCTTTTATAAAGCTATTTTCACAAATGAACAAACAGTTCGTTCATTTTACTTTAATATAAATAGTACTATTTGTATAGTTAGATGTTTACATGGACCAAAATAAACATCGTTTATAATAAAAAATGCGAAATACTTTAATGGTTCAGTACTATGAAAATTTATACCTGGAAAAATCTTGAGATACCTGGAAAAGACCTGGAATTGCCAGGGAATTTTTTCCAGGATTTCAGTAGAAACCCTGTTTACAGAGTTTTTTGTGAAGTATCTATTAATATAAAAGTATCATTGCATTCCTTTTAGCTAAAAATTGATTTCAACCATTTGAAGCCCGGAAAGTCGGAAATTTTCTTAAAAAGATGGCCTGTTATTAGATCCAGACTAGTTGAATTATTACAAGGACCTCGAAAGCCAAAAAAAGAAATAAACTGTGCACTTGTGGAGAAATTAAAAGACTTATTACCTGGTATGTACATATACAATTCGATATGTAAAAAGAAAATCTCTCAGTGTAGTGGCGGCGGAGCCCTAGGGGACACAGGGGACAACCCCCCCCCCCCCAGAGATCGACCAGTGAGGGGGGAAATATTGACGCCCCTCTCTGAAATCGAATGATTAAATTTATCGGAACGTTTGAATTTGTTTCTAATGTACCTGAAGTATTTGTGAAATAATTGAAGTATTTCTGAAAAATTTGGGATATCGTTGGAATATTTGTAAAATCTTTGGAAATATTTGAAATTCTTAAAAATATTTGATCATATTTGTGAACTTATTGAAATCTTTGTGAAATCATTGGAATCTTCTTGAAATCTGTCTGAAATTTTGGTGAATTAATTAATATCTTTATGAATTCTTTCAAATCTGCGAAATATTTTTAAAATTCTGAAGTCTTTGTAAAATATTTGGAAAATCATGAAAATGTTTGAAAAATATTTCTGATATCATTGGAAATCTTTGCAAAATATTTTTGAAACATTTGGTAATGTTTGTAAAATGATTGAAATCATTGAAAGTCTTTGTGAAATTTTTTTAATCTATCAGAAATATTTGCAAAATGTTTGAAATCTTTCAAATCTTTGGGAAATAATTAAAATCTTCTTTTAATCTTTCTACAATCTCTGGAAATCGTTGCAAAATATTTGAAATTTTTGTTATTATTTGTAAAATTAGTGCAATCTTTGGGAAATCTTAATGAAATCTTTAGTAATATTTCTTAAATTATTGAAATCAGTGAAAGTATTTGTGAAATCTTTTTAATCTATCAGAAATATTTGCAAAATGTTTGAAATCTGTGAAATCTTTGGGAAATAATTAAAATCTTCTTTAAATCTTTCTAAAATCTCTGGAAATTGTTGCAAAATATGTGAAATATTTCGTAATGTTTGTGAAACTAGTACAATCTTTTTAATGTTTAGAAAAAAATTCAAATATTTTTAAAATCCTTCTAAAATCTTTGGAAATATTTGAAATTTTTAAAAAAATTTTGTGAAATCTTCAGAAAATCATTGAAATTTTTGTGTTGTTTTTTTAAATATATCTGAAACTTTTATGAAATATTTTTAACTTATCCGAAATCTTCGTAAAATCTCTGATATCTTTTTTTTAAAGTACTTAGTAATATTTGTGAAGTTATTGAAATCATTGAAGTCTTTGTAAAATCTTTTTAATCTAGTCAAAATATTTTAAATCTTTATAGAATCTTTGAAATCGTTGGGAATTCTTTTTAATCTATCATAAATTTTTGAGAAACATCTGAAATCTTTTAAATTTTTGGGAAAGAATTAAAATATTTTTTAAATCTTTGAAAAGCTTGATAAAATATTTAAAACATTTGGTAATGTTTGTGAAATAAGTGATATATTTAGAAAAACGTTGAAATATTTTTAATCTATCCGAAATCTTTGCAAAATATTACAAATATATATGAAATATTTAGTAATATTTGAGAAATTTGTGAAATCTTAAAAAAATTATTGAATTCTTTATGGAATCCTATAAATCTATCCGAAATCTTTGATAAACATTTGTGAAGTCTTTGGCAATATGAATTTTATATATGTATTTATTATTTACTATTTACTGTTTATTTATGTTACTGCCCCATCTAGAAAAAAAGTCTCCGCCGCTTATGCCTGGGAATATAAGCCTAAAACGACACTCTGGCATTGGTTATCTGAACTAACCACTCAGCTTTTTTATTTGGTTTAGCTATTTGGTTTAGTATACAAATTTAGTTATTTTTAATTTCGTTGTATTCGTTTACATTCCTTTCAATTCCACTTCCTTGAAATCTTCTAAATTTCTCTGAATTCGTGGATTTTTATTCTTCGAATTCCTAGACGTTGTGGAAATTTTGTAATTCGTGGAGCTCTAGGACTTCTAAATAATCGGAAAAATTTTCAGATTTCTAAGGAGTGAAAAGAATTAGGAGAATTCAAGAAATTTGAGGTGTTCAGAGAATCCAGAAGATTTGAAGGAAGTTAAAAGAACACCAAAATAATGATTTGTTGAATAAAGTTTAATTTATTGATATATATGTTAATACTTGAAACTTTTTAAACAATATTTCAGATGCTCAAGATGCCATTGTTCTATATCTTTTGCCTACGCTGATCAGACCCAAAAATTTAGGTCGCCAAGGAAAAACTGCGGATGAAACCGATAGTGATGTACCATGCAAGAAACCAAAAAGGCCCATAAAAGCTGTACGAAGAACGAAATCAAAAGCATCACAGGAGGAATCGCAGGAGGCATTTTTCATCGTTGTTCCAGTATGTTAAAGTTCCAAATCAGGGTGATTACTGAAAAAAATTCTTTCAAATGGCTACGATTCCAATTGGAAAATTTACAGTTTTGGGCTTTTATAATTGTAAATTCTTCCATTTTCAAGCTTAAATATAAAATTGTTTAATTTTGTAGGCTTTAATTTGACAATTATTATTTTGATGTCTAATTTTTTAATTTTTAATTCCTGTTTAAGCGTACCAGCGATTACAATTTGTCGAAATTCTTAGCTAAAGAATTTTTAATTTTTGAAATTAAAAATTAAATAATTTTAGACCGAAATCTGATAAATTGGATAAGTTCAAAAATAGAGCGCTTAGAATTTAATAATTCTGAATTCGAATATTAAAAATTGCATAGTATCAATGTGAAATATTTTTTAATTTAATATTATTTCCTGTTAACGCCTTTAAAAAAAGTTTTAAGTTTTGATTCGGCAATAGTAAACATTTTGAAATTTGATTCGTAATGTACCATTTGGAATGTTTCACTCAAGCCTGCTAGTGAGCTTTATTGTTGGAATTGTAAGCATTTGAAATTGAATTGCTCTACATTGAAATATAAAAATGGTTTAATTTGACATTTAAATGGTTGAAAATAAAATAATTTTCAGTTTAAACTTCATGAACTGTACAATTTTAAATGAATAGCGTAAGAAATTGAACTACTGTGAATTTAATTCTTTAATACCTCACAAAATCGATCATTATTGAGCAATTTATGCCGAGATTTCAATATTAAGAAAATTGTAACAAATAATCAAAGCTACAAAAATCTTGAAATGTCTAAAAGTTGGAGTGAAATTTAAAATGTCCATAACAATAAGAAAATTAAAGTTTAGTATTTTTTTAAAATGTTATATTAAGTTTTTTCCAATTTTCAAAACTTATATAAAATGAAATAGTATTCTAACGGATAAAAATGACAAATATTAATTTTTGTATGGTTTTAGAAGTGTAGTATTATCGGGATTTTAAAAAGTCGTGTCTTTTAATTTTTGATATTTTATAAGTTTGATAATTAGATCATTTCAAGAATTTTCGGGTTTCGTAAATTGTCGTTTTCGTAAAATTTCAATTTCTTTAATACAAATTTTCGGTAATTATATTTTTTTCGTGAATTTGACTTTAAGAAATTTTTATTTCCATTTCTATTTTAGATTTAAACTATCTTGTAGTCAATTAATAAAAAATTAAAACCGTTAAAAATTGAATACATTCAATTGAAACTTTATAAGTTGGATACTTTTTAATTACCGATTGAAATTTAATAATTTATTAATGAATTTTTACAAATGATCAAATTCTTTTTCAAATTCGAAGCGATAATACTCCAACGATTTTAAATCAAAAATAAAATTTTTTATTTACTTAAGATTTGAATATATAAAATTGATTTCTTCGCATTTGAATCGTTTAAAATGGCACCTATACATTTTAAACAAGGCCTTTTAATACTTTAACAATTATAAATTTATTGCATTCAAAATTGAAAAGACTGAGATTACAGTTTCGAGGGTTAAACTATTTAAAATGAAAAGCGCTTCAAGATGTAAAATATTTAATTGAAGAATTACCATTTTTCTCGTTAAAAATTTTTATTGTTCAAAACTTCACAATTTCGAATCGGAAGCCTTATTAGTTAAAATTTTTAAATAAAAAAACGTTCAATCGTGTCAATCGCTCAATTTTAATCTTAATAATAATAATGTCCAATTTTAACAGCTTCAAATTTAGAATCGGGAATTTTTTCTGGTCTTGAGGGTCCACAATGAAATTCAGGGTGATTACGGCAAAAATAAAAATTTTGTTTTGAAATTTATTTGGTGCGAATTTATTGTGAAGCAACTTTACCTTACGTTAAATTGAGTGTTTCAAACTGAAAATTTAAGTATCTGGTACCAAATTCATGTATTTTGCTGGAAATTCGTTCTTTTAAGTATTTTCATTATTATATTTTAGTATTAATATTTTTTTGTCATGAAAATTCAACAGATTTTTGCATTTTTTTCTCTCTTAACTGAAAAATCTTTCTCATTTGAAATTTGAAAAGACTCATCATTTTAAATGAAAATGTATCACTTTGTTGCAAATGTTAACTATTCCATTTTTGGTTCAAAACTGATCTTTTTTAGTCCAAAATCAAACTACTTTATAAAAAATTCGTATTTTTAAATTGAAAATTCAAGTATTTACTTAAGACTTCATGTATTTTGTTGTGAAATCGTATTTTTTGTTGAAAATTTTACGCTTTTTTTCGAAAAATCATCTTTTTTGGTTTAAAATTCTCCTGGTCCAGTTTAGGATTCATCATTTTAGTTACGAAGTCATGACTTTCGTTGAATTTTTTGTTTGCAATTAGAATTTAACTATTTCATTTTTTGTTAAAACTGATCTTTTTTAGTTGAAAATTCAACTATTTGCTTGAGAATGCATGTATTTTGTTGTAATTTTTTTGTTTAGAAAATTAATCTTCTTGGTCGAAAATCTAAGTGTTTTGTCGAAATTTCGTTGTTTTTTTAAATAATAATTTTTTAACTGAAAATTTAATTACTGAATTTTTGTTGAAAATTAATCTTTTTTAGTTGAAAATTCAATTATTATATAAAAAGCATCTTTTTGTTAGAAAATTAATCTTCTTGTTTAAAAAGTCATCTTTCTGGTTAAATATTCAAGTATTCCAGTTGCATACTTATAATTTTATGTGAAGTTATCATTTTGGTTGAAACTAAAACTATGTACTTGCTGGACAATCAAACTTTAAAAAAAAAATTCATCTTTTTGGTTTAAAATTCATCTGTTCCAGTTGAAGGTTTATCATTTTAGTTGAAAAGTCATCACTTCGGTTGAATTTTTTGCTATCAAAATTTAGCTAATCTTTTTTTTTTTTTGTTAAAACTGATTTTTTAATTAAAAATCAAACTATTTGTTTGAAAATTTATATTTTTTAGTTGAAAATTCAACTATTTGTTTGAGAATTTATGCATTTTGTTGTAAAGTCGTCCTTTCTTTAGAAAATTAATCTTTTTAGTTAAAAATCCAAGTATTTTTTAAGAAAATTATCTATCTTGTTGAAAAGGCAATATTTATTACTTGAAAAGTTAGGAACTTGAAGCGGTTCAATTTTAATTTAATACAATACCCACTTGAATTTTACCTAACTATGCACTGAATCTTAAGTATAAGCTAAAATACAAGTTTTTTTGAATTATGATTCAAATTCATGAACTTTAGAGACTAATTCAAAAACTGATTAATTATGTTTTAGTATTATTTAATTTCCTAACTAATCAATAGTGCAGTATTGTGTAATATAATTTGTCAAAGCTTTCTAAATTAAACATTAATTGAATCTCTAGAAACAGAAAAAAAGAATTTATTCATAATAAACTTGCGAAACTGTCCATTTTCCAAGTCAATTGTTTTTAAAAAAATTCGAAATATTTGAATGGTTCCGTACTTTGAAAAGTTCCACCTGGAAAAACCTGGAATTTTTAGGGATTTTTTTCCCCAGGATTTAAGTGTGCACCCTGAAATTGCTCTTTTTTATAATAAACATACTCTTAATTTGGCTATTGGATTTTCTCACAGACTGAAGCTTCCATTGAAGCAGCAGTAAAGGCCAGAAAGGAAGAACTGCGGAAGCGCGATTTGTCTCTTCAATTTTTGCCAGTCTTCGTGGGAACTCTGGAGAGGATTGAGGCGTCGTTTGTGTACATTAACACCGGTATTAAATATCGCGTAGAGAGCCCTATGCATGCGATAGATTTAGCCTTAAAACTATTTTATGCTCTAGATTGTGAATATCCGTCAGATGCCGCTCACGTGTGGCTATTTATTCAGCAGGTCGGGTTTTGTATTGTCAATCCACTAGATAGGTTTAGCTCGACTATGAATACTCTAAAAGGTGAGATTGAAAGTGTTTTTCCAGTGATGAATAGAGAAGTAACTGATTTAGGAGGATCGTGATTCTTTTCTTCATTTACTTTGTAAAGATGTTGTGCAGAGATTAAGATTTACTTCAAGTAAACTTATTTATGAAACCTTTTTTTTCTAATTTTCGGAACCATTGTCCAACTAATTCCATTTCAAATTAGACAGATTGGTTGGGATCATTCGAGGATTACCTGCCAGTTCTCAAAAATTGACAGATTTTTTTTTCTTCAAAATGCAATATTTTGGGAACAAACGTAGGTGTTCGGGATTTTCTTTTATTATTCGGCGGGGGAATTCTTATTATTTCAAGTGATATAAAAAAATGTTTCCTTCATTGTAAACCACTGATTTACATTGAAAGAAAAATTATTTTGAAAACAAAAATTGTTTCGGAAACAAAGAAAGGAACAAACAAATGTGTAGATAAAAGTTTAAACATCTAGAAAAGTTATGACAAAATTACTTCCTGCTCTTTTGTGATATCTTGCCAACTAATAGGATACCTTTCTTATATATAAACAGAAACTGAACATATACGAGAGATTATAACAAAGGTGGGAATTTCGAGAAAATCTTTTTTATTTCTTTTATCGAATTTTGAAAACATGTAAAGAAGAGTTTCAGGAAACTACCACCTAAAACATTTTTGATTCAGAGGACATTTTTTTTTTTTAATATAAATTTTGTTTCGCGCAATCAATGCAAGATATCACAAAAGATCAAAAGGTATATTCTGTCAAACTTGTGAAGCAATGATTTGCTAAGAACAAAACTAAAGAAATATATGTGATATATTACGAAAAAGCCCTCCAAAAAAATTGAAAGTGGAGGTTTCAGAAAATAATGCATTTTCAAACAAAAATTTTTGTCCATTTTAGAGAATTTGCAAGTATTTAATCATTTGTAATTTGTGATGAAACTGTAAAATACATGTTCCTTTATATATAATTTGAAATGGAATTGGCCCATTGTATAAAAGAAAGCCATGTACATTTTTTGCTTTACAGAAAACCTCATACTGTACATTATTTATTTTGACAAGCAATGCAAAATAGACTTATTTTGCAAAAGAATTTTGATTTGGACCTCTTTTAGAGAAAATTGTTTCACTGTCTCATCGTACCAAAATTTTATCTCTTATAATATATCAATTTAGATAATCTCTTTATTTTACGCAGTTGTGCGTATTCAATAAGAAGTTATTTTTTTGTCACATTTTTATAACAAAGTTTTTATTTGATGTTTAACTAGAACTTTACCTTTAATTGAAAGCGATTATTTATAATGCGACTGAAAGCGGTATTAAAAACGATGTATGAATACTTAATAATAATTACTAGGAAGCTAATTGTCCTTTCACGTTGTACTAAACCCAATTCGTTTGATTATTAATAAAAATGAATGTTTTTTAAACGTTATTTTATTATTTCCAAATAAGATGTTGCATTTAGAATAAAACATAATTTATAATAAGTATAGGTATTAACAAATCACTGTTATTCTATTCTGATGCTGAAGAAGTGAAATGTTGGGTTGATTTTCGTTTTAAACGGTATAATGTAGCTAAATAGTTTAGAAATCTGAAAATTTTTGAAGATTTGTGTATGTAATGTTCAACATAAACAATTTTAAAGTAAGGAACTTTCTGATGCCCAGTTATGAAAAACTTTACTTTTTAATTCCTCAAATCTTCAAATAGAAATAGAGATAGAAATAATCAAGAATTTTCTCAAAGATGATTGGGAATGGTTAAACTGCGATACGCCACCTGGTGAAACGATTTCGAACTAGATAAAATAGACACAATTTCAAAGATGTATTTTAATTTGCGCATAAAAGTGTTTTAACGATTTTTTGTGGAGTTTAAGAGTATTTATTGGATAATTAAAATAAGTATTTATTGGAAATAAAGTGATTTAGATGGAATTTACATAATATACATTAATTAAAGTTTATTTAAGCTAACAATATTTTGAAACTCACATAAAGATAAGAGTAAAATTAATGCAATTGACATGAGATTCATGCGCATAATAAGCGGGAAATCCCTAATGGACAAAGTAAGTAACGAGATAATTCTAAAAGAA
>NC_046657.1:97469907-97471434 GCF_010883055.1 Belonocnema kinseyi | reverse complement strand
TTGAAAACGTTCAAAATATCCTGAAATCGCTTCGAATCCTTTTGAATCTCTTGGGATATTTCGAATACTCTTGAAATCTCTTCAAATCCTTCGAAATGTTTTAAATCTTCAGTAATCATTTTTAAATCTTTTTAAATCTCTTGGGATATTTTCAAATTTCCTGAAATCTCTTGCAATTTTTTTTAAATATCTTCGAATATTTTGAAATATTTTTAAATCGTTTGCAATCTCCTGAAATCGCTTGCAATGTTTTAAGATAGCTTGGAATAGTTTGAAATCGTTCAAAATCTCCTGTTAAGTTGCTGATATTTTTAAGAGATCCTTTTTTTTTAGATACCCTGGAATATTTTTAATATCTCGAAAACGTTCAAAATATCCTGAAATCGCTTCTAATCCTTTTGAATGTTTTCAAATCTCCTAAAATCGCTTACATTCTTTTTGAATCTCTTGGCATACTTTGAATCCTCTTGAAATTATTTGAAATGTTTTTATATTTCCTGAAATGGCTTTTACAATCTTTTAAATCTCTGGGGGTATTTTGAAATCTCTTAAAATCTTTTGAAATCTCGTGAATCTTTTCAAATCCTTTAACATATTTTCAATTCTCCTGAAATCCCTTGAAATCGTTCAAAAACGTCGAAATCTACTGAAATCACTTGAAATCCTTGAAAATATTTTCAAGTCTCCTGAAAGCCCTCGAAATCTTTTTATATATCAGGGAATATTTTAAAATATCTTAAAATCGTTCGAAAACGTTGAAATCTACTGAAATCACTTGAAATCCTTTTAATTATTTTGAAATCTCCTGAAATGTTTGCAATCTTTTTGCATGTTGAGTAATTAACACCTCGTTTGCAAGAAATTAATATTCAATTCGATTTTTTTTGTTTAAACAAGCAAATGTTAATTTCGAATTGGAAATGTTCTAAACTGAGCAGTTAAAAAAAAATCATTTTAATTTTTAACTTTAAATTTTAAACATTCTGTAAACAATATTTTAAAGAAAATTGCAATTGATGTACATTAGAGTTCTTCGTCTCATAAACTCATAAAGACTAAGGCTGCGCAGAAAATTATATAGTTTATGGTTACGCGGTGGAGATATATCTATTGGGAATGGTGGTCTACCATTTCGCCACATGGTGACGAAAAATGGAACTAGAAAGAGTAGATACAATTTTAAACATGTATTTTAATTTTTGCATAAAAGTGTTTTTACGATTGTTTTGTGAAGTATAAAACAATGATTGAATGATAAAAACAAATATTTATCAGAAACAAATAGTTTTAGATAGAATTTCCATCTTATACAGTGAAATACACATTTTTGTGAAATAGGGTTTTAAAAAAATACAATTATTTCATTATTTTATGTTTTTTATTATTATTACACCATTAAGCCCTTTCGGGGTAGGCGTGACTCACTCGGCAGGGGAAAAGAGTAGTGTGTGGATGGGATAGAGATTTTTCAGATTGATCCAGAATTCTCGTGCTATTTAAGTAAATAACACGTTCGTTCCGCAACAC
>NC_046657.1:97463115-97469807 GCF_010883055.1 Belonocnema kinseyi | reverse complement strand
TGATTTCAGAAAATTAGAAAACATTTTAATGGATTTCAAGAGATCTCTTAAAAATATCAGCAACTTAACAGGAGATTTTGAACGATTTCAAACTATTCCAAGATATCTTAAAACATTGCAAGCGATTTCAGGAGATTGCAAACGATTTAAAAATATTTCAAAATATTCAAAGATATTTAAAAAAAATTGCAAGAGATTTCAGGAAATTTTAAAATATCCCAAGAGATTTAAAAAGATTTAAAAATGATTACTGAAGATTTAAAAACATTTCGAAGGATTTGAAGAGATTTCAAGAGTATTCGAAATATCCCAAGAGATTCAAAAAGATGGTGAGCGATCTCAAGAGATTTGAAAACATTCAAAAGGATTCGAAGCGATTTCAGGATATTTTGAACGTTTTCAAGAGATTAAAAATATTCCAGGATATCTAAAAATTTTGCAAGCTAATTCAGGAAATTTCGAGTGATTTCAAAGGATTTCAAAATATTAAAAAATATTCCCAGATATATCTATTCAAGAGTAATCAACCCCTAGTTGAGTGCAATAATGTTAATGCGATGTGTTTCCAGGAAGGAAGAAGACTTCGAGAAAAGTGTAATGCTCACAGAGAATCCTCTTTATGAGGTATGACAGAAATAACTGTTAAATATTGTAATAAAAATTAGTCGATTATATATATATATATATAATATTAATAATATGTATATAATGTCTCTAATATCCATTTTTATGCAACTTTAGAAACTTGTCTTGAGATGAATTAAAGTAGACTCCATTCCCAACAAATCTCTTCTAAAAGTCATATCTATATATTCATAATATACATTATTTTCTTAACGAAAAAATGTATCGCTAATATTATTGATATTGCATTAATAATAATATATAGTGTTTTTAAAAAACTCTGAAAAATAAATTAAGTAATACATATTTAGAAACCTTAAAAAATTCTTTTATATTTCTTGAACATTTTTTTAATACATTTCACTCTTCCCTATTCCAAGGGCAGCGAAATGTAAACAATTGGGTAGTTTAAGGCTGGAGGGGCCTCCACCTCCACCGCGAGTCGTGGTATTATTTTGTCAAGCGACGTTAATTGGTTGCCCCTGCCTTGAATCGATGCACGCGTTGTAAAAAATGTGTACGTCCTTGCATTGGCGCATCACATGCATATGCCAATGTTGTTCAAGAGTTTTTGTTGATGTACGAACCGGTCAAAAACATGGAAAAGGATGAAAAAGTACCTTTTCTTAGCAATGAACAATTAGCAAATCAGGACAAATTGCCAAATAAAAATCAATATAATAGAATCAATAAATGAATTAATATTAATATTACGTTAATAAATTATTTCGCGGAACATTCAATATTGTAGCATGACGTCACAAGCATGATATATTAAGTGGAAATGTCAGGAAGGTTAGCATAGTTTGTACATCTCTACATGCGGGAATGCATACGCCTTTTTGGAGAAAATATTCTATACGTAAAAGTAAATTATAAATGAATTAATAGTAATATTATTCAAGTGTAGAATACAATTCTGTTTCATCCGTTTATTGGTTGAAGACCTTTCAGTTTCACGAAATACAATCAACTATCCGAAATTTGAAGTTAGAGTACCCGATTCTGATCAAATCGATCTGATACACTAACCTCAAATTTTGCATATTTTATTTCGTGACACTGAATGGTCGTCAATCGACAGAAGAATAGAAAATGACTGAAAAAATGCATTTTACACTTTAGAAATATTATTATTCAAACATTTATGGTTTATATACGTACATTTAGAATATTTTCTCCAAAAAGTCATATGTAGTTCCATGGCGTCATGCAAAACCATTCAACTCAAACCAACAAGGGTTTCGCGCTCTTTGGGCGTCTTTTTAATTAGGTATTTTTACTTCAATCAACAGCTAACTTCACTTCGTGTATTGCTGAGGGGAAAGCAAGGGATCAAATGCATGGGATTCCGTTCATTTTTGCCCTATATTTTGCTAATATCTGCTTAAAAGCTAATTTTTTCTATATAAGTGTTTGAAAAATAGTTTGTTTTTTAAATTAATATTTAATTAAATGATCAAATGATAATAATGATTAATAATTACAAAGATATTACACAAATCAAGTTTTGTTCCATGCATTTGATGAATTGTTTTCCCCTCAGCTGTTAACAAAGTGAAGTTAGCTGATGGTCTATAAGATCCCACGAAATCTTCGAAATCGTTGGATATTGAATAAAATCCTTTAAAATCTTTGGAATCGCAAGGAATCCTCTAAAATTTCATTTATTTTCCAAAGTAATCTATAAATTTCTTTGGAATCCTTTTAATTACCGACATCTTTTTCATTTTTTTGGAATCTATTCAAATAGCTTAAAATATTTTAAATCTTCTAAAATGCTGCAAATACTTTTGGGATCGTCCATATATTACGTAAGACATTTTTCTTTTGTTTATATCGCTGTGTCCTTTTCAACTTGATAAAAATATTATTTTCGTCTTTATTCAAACAACAGAAAAACGTCTTACGTAATATATGGACAATCCCTTTATATAATTTGAGGTCTTAGAATCCCGTCAATCTTGTGAAATTCTTTGAAATCCCTCGAAATTTTTGAAATTGTTACACAATTCTTTGACATTCCTTGAAATTTTGGAAATCTCTTAAAATTCTTCAAAATCGTTTAAAATAACTTAAATCTTTGAAATTATTTGAAATTTTGCATGCTTCTTCATATCCCTTTAAAGTACGCAGAAATCCCTTAAAATCCATTGAAATCTTTCGAAATCGTATGAAAAAATATTTTTAAATCCCTTAAATAGAAATTAAAATTGATTGATTCATTGAAATTCTCAAAAAAAGAAACCGTTAAAATACCTAGAAGTTATTTAAAAAAATATATTCTTGCAATATTTAAAAGTCAAACAATAAATAGAAATGTATTATTGTTAGAAGTATTTCAAATGGATTTTTTTGCTTCTTTTTAAAATCAAATTTTAATATAAAAATTCTTCATTTTGAGAAATATAATTTTACATTATTGTTAAAGTAATCAAATTAAATATGTTATTTGTACTATTATTTAAGCTAATACGGTGCAGGACTTATGATTTCTAATGCGCGTATCAGTTTTTTTCCTTTGAAACAATATTAATAGTGACATCAACTAATGAAAGTTTGTAGAAAATTTTGATCACTGAATACAATAATTTTCAGAAGATATTTTTTGTTCTAATGTAGAAAATAATTGATTAAATAAGTTTGCAGGTATAATTTTTAACTTCAAATAAAGTTAATTTAATTAAATATTATGTAAATCATCATTTGATCAATATCCATTTTCTGTTGATTGTCCGATTTCACTATCAATAAATTTTAATTTTCTAATCAATAGTTTTTAGTAATTGAAAATAATGCAAACTATTCAAAATCAGGCAACTTATAGGTACTGCTAACTTATTTTGAGGAAGTAACTTTATAATTCACACCAAAATTATTTAAAATTACAAACAAGAAAATCCCGCTTTTATTCAAATTAAAAACTTCCCACCCTGATCACGTGACCTCTCGATTTGTGAATCGACTCTGGAAATCGATACAACCCACCGGCAGCTTCACGATGCTCTGGTTCTGGATCTGGTTTTCACGATGATGATCGGCTCGTGTCGCGATCGTGATTTTTTCGCAAGTATTTCCAGCTTCCTTACAAACTCAGCAACTCTCAACCATTTTCAAGAAAAATCTCGATTTACGTAACGAATTTCGGCAGCATTTAACCTCTACAAATCCCAGTGAATTTCGCCAAAGTGTGATTGATTTCGCGGGGTGCGAGTGTCTTCTGTCGCAGGGAAAAAAGGCAAAGTGGTAGTGGACTTGGTCGTTTGAGTCGTGGCTGTCAAGTCGATAAATAAAGACGTGTTTTTTCATTCACCAAGTTTCCCTGCTTTGGATTAATCAGCATTTTTGGATTTCGAACAGTGGGACTCTCCACTATTTAAACAAAAAACGAAGACGAGGTACGCCCTTTTCCGCCAATTTGTTTTTGCCATTCCTGTAGCAACTCTTCTCTTATTCCCCCTTAAACCCCCGCACATCACCTGAGCCGTAGATTTAGTTCGTGAAAGGATCAGCGAGGTGCAAATATAATTTTGTACATTTGTAATTTGATGATTTCTATGTCGAGGGATAGGTAGAAAACTTGAGAACATTTATTAACGCAAGTGGATTACTGTACGTTGAGGTTAAAATCGATACTGGCAGCTTTGCACGAATTCGCCGCTCAGTGCGGCAAACGGTCAGCAAATTGTTGATAAAAATAGATACGCAGTCCTTGCCACCAGATTCTGCCGAAATTTCCGGCTTTTTTTATGTGTGAGATGCATATTTTGTTGATGAATTGAGGTTATTTTCTCCGGGGATAGGTGCAGTTTTCTCAAGTTTTAGGGGTTGTTGTTGTTAGATTTTTAAGGTGGCAATGTTTTTAGTAGAGAACTATTTTCTTTGGGATCCTAATTTCAGTTTCTTTAAGGTTGGTGTTGATTAAACGGCGATTCATTGTTATTGACAGCATGAAATTCGTGTTCAAATTGGTCCTCTGGCCCTAATTAGCTCAAATTGTTCAAAGCCAAGATTATAATAAAGATTACAGCTATTCAAATTATTTATAGTTTCTTATTTAAAATTTTCGAATATTAACCCAGGGTGATCTTTGGACAGAGGTTTTTAGAAGATAAGGAAATGAGAATGAATTTATTTTTTGCGTGGATTAAAAAAATTTTTTAACATAAAAGACCTATCTAATTACATTAAATGTCACTTGATATTACCGCATAAAATTATTGAAATTTAAATGAGTTCAATTCCAACTATTACAAATTTATAGGATTCCAATATGAAATAACACAATTTGGAGCATAACAAATTTCCTAGATTTGAGACTGAGATTAACATGTTTAATCAGAAACATTTGAAAGTTTTAAAATAATTTTAGTCAAATCATTTTAAATCTTTTACTTTGGATCTATACATTTTGAATTATAATTATTCCAAATTGTAATATTTAAAATCGAAAGCATTAAGAGTTCAACAATTATAAGTTTAAAACATTTACTGTTTAATAATTTTGTATATAATTAGCTTTATAAATGAGAGAATTTCAAATAATTTAAATTTAAAGATTCACTATAGGGAAAATGTCATATTTGTACGTTTAAAATTGTATATTTTCTAGTTTATTAAATGTCAGTGTAAGTTCATCAAAACTGACCAATCTCCGAATAACAATTTTTTTAAATTAACCACTTAAAATTCAACAATATTTCACTATGGAATATTTCAGGCATGAAGGATATGTAATTTGAAATATTTCACTTTTAAACGCTTCTATTACACATCGGTGAATGCCAGAAAATCAGGGAATTTCTGGATAAACTGAAATTGAAGTTAATTTCATTATTTTGTTGAAAAATCATTCATTTTGGTTGAAATTTCGTTTTTTTGTTGAATTAAACTGCTTTTACTTTAAAATTGAAATTTTTTTATTGAAATATTAACTTTGATAAAAGTTTTTTTTCAACTGATAAATTAACTATTTCACGTTTGGTTACAAATATTATCTTCTTCAGTTTAAAATTCCTGTATGTTGTTGAAAATTCGTCTTTTTTGGTAAATATTAATCTTTTTGGTGACTAATTCCTCTTTTTGATTAAAAATTAATTTTTAATTAAATTCCTTTAAAATTGTAAATATTTGGTTGAAAAATCATGTATTTTGTTAAAAATTAATCTTCTTTCAATAATTTTTAAAAATTAAATGTAATTTTTTCAACTGAAAATTTAACTTCCATTGGTTGTCGAAAATTGATCTTTTTTGATTGAAATTGAATCTCCTGAGTTGAAACTTTGTTGAAAATTGTATTTTTGAGAGTTATTTTTTGTTGGAAATTCATTTTTCTAACGGAAAATTATCCATTCTATTCTTGGTCAAAAATCTATCTATCTTTCGTTGCAAATTTATATTATTTTACTAAGAATTCGTTTTTTGTTGAAAATTCGTCCTTTTGTGTTTGAAAGTTCAATTATTTTGGTATAAAATTGTATTTCTTGGTTGAAAACTCATTTTTTTGGTTAAAAATTCATGTTGTGGGGTTGAAAACCTAACTTTTTTGCAGGGAATTCGTATTTTTGGCTCAAAAATGCAACATTTTGGATGAGTTTTTTTTCTTTATTGATTGAAAAATCTTTCTTGGTTGAAAATATAACGCTAGTTAAAGTTCCTCGTTTGGTTTGAAAATTAGTTTGCTTTGGTGGAGAATACAATTAATTTGTTGAAAGTGCGTATTGTATGCTTTAATTCGGCTGCTTTTTTCGTAAATAAAATAATTTTTGGATGGAAATATCAACTATTACGCTTGTTTGTTCAGAAATAATTTTTTATCGATGATTCATCATTTTGGTTGAAAACTATACTATTTTTATGAAAATTCCTTTTTTAGTTTTTTGGATAACCTCTTCTAAAATGTATGACTCTTGGTACGAAATGTAAACAACAAAATTTATATAAAAACCTTTTTTTGCATTAAGGGAATGTGACACAGCTAAATACCTATATTACCGACCACAGTTTTTCAGTTCACTGAATGTTTTTTTGAACCTAAGAACTTTTTTTGTAAATAAAATATCGAGCTG
>NC_046657.1:97448855-97463015 GCF_010883055.1 Belonocnema kinseyi | reverse complement strand
TTTATTTACAAAAAAAGTTCTTAGGTTCAAAAAAACATTCAGTGAACTGAAAAACTGTGGTCGGTAATATAGGTATTTAGCTGTGTCACATGCCCTTAACATTATTGATTTCCCTGGTGCATGTTTATTTTTATACCTAAAAGAAATTTTGAAGGACCAGAGAAAATGAAAAATTGGCCAGTTGAAAGTCGTAGAAATTCAGGGAATTTTCAAATTGGGTTTTGTAGCAACCCTTAAGTATTTATTCAATTTCAAATGCTACAGTTTTAAACATTTCTATTCACGTCTCAGTAAATTGGAATAAATCGCATACAAATTTGACGCTTTATCAAGTTTTGAATTTCATTTGCGTTTCATATGTAAAAACTACTTTTTATAAAATCCATCACTATCACTAAATTCTTCTATTATTTTCTCTTGCGAACTAGTAAATCCTTTTTCATGTAAATAATTAATTTTATAAGCGATAGATTTTTATGCACAACTATGTTAATTACATTTCTTGAACCTGAAAATTTAATTTAAACTTCATGTCACTTCCCACATTAAATTGAATCGAAGCAGCCCCTTATTTACCTGCAGACCTGTGTCACCCGAATGTTCTTTTTTTCTTTTATAGGTAAAAAGTGAAAGGTAAATTTATCAGTCACAAAATTTCCGAAGCCATGGATGACAATAATTTTTCGTGGTTAAGACAAAGGTAAAGATCAGTTGGCCTGAAAAAAAATACTGCTTGACGGTATTCAGATGTTGTGATTGTTGAATGTGGAGTGCGATTTCGCGCCTTTTGGGCAAAAGCAAATTAGAGGACACGAGTCCCAGTCCTGAAGATCAGACGTACGACGTTAAAAACGTGCCAGAGGCCAACGAAGTTGTCCATGTTTTCGATAAAATGGATCGAAATACGGCCGATGAACGACGAAAGGGCCTTGGTGATTATCCAGCTGGAGGAGGGGACTCCGAACATCATCCAGATTCCCACGATTCTCGCCAGGTAAAACAATTTTATATTATTGGTTATCATTAGTGACACTCGTTGTCAATCAAAAAATCGTTGTTGAGTAAGTCACCCATCCGAGTGCCAACCGCATACGAAGTTGCTGAACCTTCATGAACGCCGAAGCGACATAAAATTATAGTCTTAAATAAGAGACATTTGATTCCCGGAGGATTTTTAAAAAATTTCAAAATTACGGGAGTTACTTCATGTTCAGAGTGTCCAGTAACTTTGAAAACATGGAATTCTCCTTGAATTTTTTTTTACCTTTAAAACGTAGAACTCTCCATGAAGTTTTCATGAGATCCTTGAATTAAATTTGCCTTTTCTTATAAAACAGTTATTTTATTGAAATGCGAAAAGTAATGTAAATCATTTAGTATGTTAGAAAAGAAATATATCGTTTAGAAGAACTCTTTGCAACTGAAACGTTTTTTATTTATCAAGATAAATTATATTTTACTCATTAAAGATTAAATAAAGAGATTTCTAGGCATTTTTTGTAGACTTTACAAATTATTTGATAGATTACAATGAACAGACCTTAATATTGTGAATAATTCTATACGTTTTTAATTTCGTCTCCACGAATATAGAATGTTAATGTATGCATTTTTTTGTGATATTCAACTAACAAATTATAAAAACTATTAGTTGCAAATTTCGATGTTAATGCAGTTTTAGAATTAGAATGACAGGGTGTCTAGCGACCTTAAAAACTTTGAAAACCTGGAATTCTCCTTGAATTTTTTTAACCCTTGAAAACCTGGAGGTCTTATTGCGTTTTTTCAAGAGAACTTTGAAATGCGAAGAGTAATTTAAATCTTTTATTCTATCATGAAATAAACATCTCGTTTAGAAGAAATCTTGCTAATAAAAAGTTGTTTATTTATCGAGATATAATTTACCTTTTGTTCATTGCAGAATAAATAAAGACATTTGAAGGCACTTTTTGTAGGCTGTACCAATTGTTTTATAGATTGCAATGGATATACTTTGATATTGTGAATATTTCTATAAGTTTTTAATTTCTCCTCAGCTAATATAGAATGTTAAATATATTTAAAGTTTATAACGATTTCAAGAATTGCAAGGATTTTAACAAGGATGTAGTACACCGGATTTAAAAGATTTCAAAAAAATGAAAGATTTTAAACGATTTCAATTTTTTTAAAGATTTCACTAAGTTTTAAAATATTTAAGTGATTTCAACGAATGAAATTGATTCCAGGAATATTTCACAAATATTTCAAAGAAGTCATGGGGATTTCAAAAGATTTCAAGAACGTTCAAGATTTTAAAAAGTACATCAGATTTGAAAGATTTAAAAACACGTGAAAGATTAAAGAAATATTTTTTTAATTTTTAGAAGATTTCCAAAAGATTTTGAATGTTTCGATGATTTCAAGCAAATGCAAAAGGTTTCAGAAAGATTTCACAGATATTTTAAAAAGTTCATAATGATTTCAATATATTTCAAGAATGCCAGAGATTTTAATAAGATTTCATAAAGAATTCGTAGGGATTGAAAAAGATGGAAAGAATTTCAAAGATTTCAAAAAAGGAACAGTACACCAGATTTCAAAGATTTCAAAAATTTTAAAGATGTTGAACAATTTCAAATATTTTAGAAGATTTTAAAAGACTTTACCAAGATTTCAAATGTTCCAGTGATTTTAAACCAATTCAAAATATTTCAAAGAAATTACACTAGATTTTAAATATGTGAATACATTTAAAAGATTAAAGAAAAATTTCACAAATATTTTAAAGATTTCATACAGATTTCAAATCATTTCAAAGATTTTACAAAAATCTTAAGATTCTAAATGTTTTTTCAAAGATTTTACAGAAATTTAAAGATTTTATAAAGATTGTAAATACGTCAAAAGGTTTAAAACTAGTTTATAGGTATAAATTACATCAAAGACTTTACAAAGATTAAAAAATGTTCCCACAGATTTCACAAAGATGATTTATGTTCGTGAAAAATTGAGACTTTGTTTATGTATGGTTCTGCTTTCTTTAGGAATTGTTGACCAATAAAAAATTAATCGGCTCATTTTTTTAAATTCATAACAAACGGTTATTTTATTATTTGATATAAGAAGGGAGAACTCGAAAAACTTGATTTCTTGATCTGGAAAACCTGGAAAAGACCTAGAATTTTGTTTCAAAGAATCGCTAGACACCCTGAATGAGCTATGGTGATATAACAGATTTTTTAAGGGTTTCACCACTCGATTCTTGAGTGCACACCAGATTACTAAAGATTTCAAAAGGTTTCAAAATGTTTCAAAGATTTTAAAATATTTAAAAGTGCGAATGAAACAGATTTCACAAATAAAGATTTAAGAAAACTTTTACAGAGATTTCGAAAATTTCATAAAAATTGCAATGAATTCAAAGATTTAAAAATGGCGTCTACAGCATATTTCAACGATTTCGAACTCTAATTCTACACAGATTAAAAATATTTGAATAATTTCAAATGAATACAAAATAACTCAGAAAGATTTCACAAATATTCCAAAGATTTTATAAAAATTTCACACAGTTGTCAAAAGAATACAAGAATTCTAAATATTTCAAACTGGATAGAGTACACTAGGTTTAAAATATTTTAAAACATTTCGAAGATTTGAAACGATTCCAAATATTTCAATGGTTTGAAACGAATACGAAAGATTTCAAAAATGTTAAACGATATTAAAAAGGTTTCAACAAATAGGAGGTTTCAAAAGATTTCAATGATTTCAAACGAAAAAAAAGATTTCACAAACAAAGAAGAAACCTTTCATAAATATTTCAATAATTTCATAACAATTTCAAAAGATTTCAACAAATTTCACAAAGACTTCAGATTTTAATGATTCCACACATTTTGCTCAAATTTAAAAAGATTCCAAAATACTTGACAGAAGTTTCAAGTTTTCCCAAAGATTTTAAGTACTGCAAGAGGCTTCAACGAATTCACAAAGATTTAAAAAGTTTCGAGGATTTTAAAGACAAATTATGTTGGAAAAAAAATTTAAAATGAGTTTATTTATCATTCTGCTTTCTTACAATATTTTTGGCCAATAAAAAATGAAATGGCTCATTTTTTACATTTATAATAAACAGTTATTTCATTATTTGCTGTAAAAAAGCAAGACTTGGAAAACGTTGACTTCTTGACCTGGAAAACCTGGAAAAGATCTTGAATTTCGTTCCAAAGAATCGCTGGGTTTAATTTTGGCATCACATTTTTTTAATTTTCGATATTTTTGAAATCGTGGCATGAATTTTAATGCAACTTAGATATATTCTAGAGAAAAGTGTATCCTTTTTATCATAATACAGAAAAAGATATATCAACATTTTAACCAAAAAAATATTTGAATTCAATTTTTCGTTAATTTGGCACTTTTTCTTTTATTTTTTTATAGGATATACAAATTCCTTATAATTTCACCTTTTAATCAAAAAAATGATGTTGACTCTTGTGGATCACGAAATACCATTTTAGTGGGAACGTGCGCCGTCACAGCGCTGCTCTCCATATTGCAAAATAAATTGCAAATATTATTCTTTGTTATTATTTCAATACTGAATATTCATTATTTTATTGCTTATTTTTAAATAATATTTATTAGTAGTTCATGATAGATAAAACTATAAATATTAGTGTCATCAGACTACAGACAGACAGAAATTTGCTTAAAATCCATTTTTTCTGACTCAGAAGTCTGAAAACTTCGAGAATTTACGAAAACTGGATAGGTCTAAATTCACATCAATCTTCAAACCTTCCTTCATAAATAATGAGAATGTAAAAATTATAATTTCATGGTCAAATTATGTGTGCTACCAAAAAACAGTTGTGGAAAATTAAATTCCTAATATTAATTAATTACAATTCTTAAAAGTAACAATTTTATTTCTGAATTACTTGTCGTATTTAGTGTGGTTTCGTGGAAAAGTTGCATTTTTATTCCTAATAACTGAAACCATAAATATTGCGTAAAAACTATTTTCTTGCTGACAGAGGGGGCCTCAAAACGTCGATAATTCATGAAAACTGGATATATCAATAATCACACAATATTTAATAAAAAAAGCTTAAACTTTGTTATTAAATCGGGGACCATTTAAAAAAAAACATCCAACATTCATTAATAATTGACTACTATTAGACCTTGGGACAATATCTCATCATCCAGAAATTGAAATTATAAGGAATGTGTGTATTCTGACTAGACAAATAATTAATATTCGCCATATTAACGAAAGATTTAATAAAAAAAAGGCTTAGACTTTTTCATGTTTTTCATTAATTTGCCTACAATACCTCAAAGTTTCATTAAAATTCGTTTCACGGTTTTAGTAACATCTATTATTCAAACAAATTTGCTACAAAAAATAGACATGGCATAACTGGAATAATTAAATAAGACAGTAAACCCTTGGGGACTATAATTTCATAAAGTTTCCATAAGATCGAACGTCCACTAGCAGGTCCTGATATTTCTGACGCATACTGATCCATTACTCTTTTATGTGATTGCGATTAAGATTGCAGTGAATAAAAACTCGGAAATTGAAAAATTCGAAGTAGGTAACTTAAAATAGTTATTTCTGTAATGAGGTAGTCAAAATCAGGTTGCTTCTGTGTTGCTCACGATACTTTTTACAATATCTCTAATTAAAAAGTACGATTTTTGGCTAGCCTGTAGAGCGAATCGCAAGTACACGCAAGAAAATATGCTATCCTTACATTTTGAGGTTAGTTGTAAAGGTGGTAGGCTTCTGTCACCTCGCGGCGCCACTTCCAAATCGTGGAATAAAACTCCAAACACGCGAGTTTTATTCTTAACGCAGCTCTTTTATTCCCTGCTAAAAGCGTGAAAAAGCGCACTTTTTATGCAGGAATTGGACAAATGTTAATATTTTATTTTTGTAAGAACCAAAATAGTTTTAAAACTGTTAAATTAACGAAAATTAATTGACCAGTTCCATGGCCATTGTGTTTTTTTACCTATTTTAGTCTAACGCTAGTTCAACTTCCTATATTGCGCGAAGACAACTTTTTGGAATACTTCTTTTGCTATATTTTCAATATTATTTCCCCTTTTAAAAATATTTCTCTTCTTTTACATTTTTGTTTTAAACACCAACTCAAGTTTAGAAACGTACATATGCAACGATTCCAAGCAATGCAATTATAATAAATTTACAAAGTTTTACAATTGTTTCATACTTACATTTTTTCTCGATAACTCGCGCCTCCGCCATTTTTCTTAATTCCAAATTCCCAAGTTTTAAAATTCGGATGCATTCAAATTTTGAGGAATTAAATTTTTGGGGCCTTGGAAATGTAATCCATATTTAAATTTAAATAATTTTTAATTTGGAAGCCTTGTAATTCAAATGTTTAAAACTCCTGTACATCGAGCGCCATTCTTCATGCTAAATTGTGAAAACTTGTGAAATGAGGTAGAAGATCACTATTCTTTTTTTAGACTTAAAAATAGTTCTATTATTTTTAATAAAATTAAAATTTTTTTTAATTTAGCACACACATGGGGTCTCGATGTTGGTAATATTTGTCAGTAGTAATGTGAATACAGCAATAAAAAACCCCTTCCTGTTTCATTTAATACGTATTAAGTTTTTTAAATTATCCACATTTGAAAAAGATACAAATTATGCAGAATAAATTTCAGAAAATTGTACAAAATACGCTATAAGATTGATACATTCTTAATACATTTTTAACTTGTGAAGTTTTTAACATCTGATAATTATAATGTGTAGGATTTTTATTATTCTGGTGTTTTAGGCCTTATAACGCTTATCCGATTACAACCTTATCGAAATTCTTTTCGCAATATTCCTGTTAACACAAAATGAGATTTTGATCGATATAAAATATAAATTTACAAAAAATATAAAATTAAAAAATAATACAAACCATTTTTAAAATAAAAAAAGAAACCAGAAAATCAAATTTTATATTTAAAATGGTAATTTTGTGAGCTGGAAAAATGAAGGGGAAAGTTGCGTCGCACACTATCCCTTTCCCAATTTTATGATTTTTTTTTTACAAAAATCGTCAGAATTATTTTATTTGAAAATTTATGATCAAAAATTCTTTTCTATTCATGCATCAACTTTGAATTATGTGCTTTAAAGAAGTTTTTCTGTTCAAAAGAGATGTTTCAAATTTTATAAATGAGCATAACTTCCTTACTCTTGAATAAAGTGTATTAATATTATTGGTGTATTGATTTGCCTCGAATCAAGGAATCTTTTCCGCTCTTGCATCAATTTTGAATTATATTCGTGAAAATAGGTTCACTGTAAAAAACGTTTTTTTTTTTTAAATTATGAATCACCATAGCTTCCTTACACTTCATTAAAATGTATCAATGTTGTACATCAATCGATTTGCCTCGAATCATCCCATCTTTTCTATTCTCACATAAACTTTAAATTATGAGAATGTGAAAATTTTTACCATAAAAATCGGTTTTGAATATGATATAAATGACCATAATACCCTTGCTCTGTTTAATAAAATGCATTAACATTATAGGCCCGTCGATTCGTCTCGAACTAGAGTTCTTAAATTCCCGAGAATTTAAGTTCAGGTTATATAACCGAGAATATGACAGAATTTAGGAGAATTTTAAAGAATTTAAGATTTTTAACAATATTTTTATTGTTCAGGTTATATCAGCGGTTGAATAGACATTATTTGCCAGCTCAGACATATTCAGGAATTAGTGTTTCATACATTTAAAAATTTTCAATTGTATTAATTTATTTCAAACAAAATAAAGTTTTTTCTACTTTAAAAGATAACTCTTTAACAAAATACTGAAATTGTCAACAAAATAATTTAATTTTTAACATAATAGTTGAATATTCAACCTAAATAGACAAACTGCCAAAAAAAAGTGTCATAGTTGATATTTTAATAAAAAAAATAATGAAATTTATACAAGAAAAGAAAAAAATTTTAAAACAAAAAGACAAATTTCCATCAAAAATAAATAAAAGTTTATCTAAATTATTGAACCTTCAAGCCAAAAGACAAATATTCTTTACAAAAATGCAATTTTTAAACAAAAAATGTGACTATTCAACCAAAAATTAATTTTACACGAAACTGATGCATTTTTACGCAAAAAAAGGAAATTTCAAAATAAAAAATAATTTTTTTTTACAAAAAAAAACGCGAATTTTTAGCATGTGATACCAGAGATGAGGTGATACTTAGAAAATTGTCGATTTTACCAGTTTTAGATTCCCCCGGCTTTTTTTCTAGAATAATAAATATTTTGTCTTAAAAATTTGGGAAATGATAACGAACATGCTAACGGACGTCCCCGCACACTTTTTTTGGGTTTTTTTATCAACAAATTTTTGATATTGTTAACAACGTGCGTGTCTATTTCGAGGTTATGTGTTACAATTCACCCGATCGTTACTTCCAAACTATACAATATTTTTGGCCGAAAACTTTGGACTTACAAATAAACATAGTAAGTAATCTCCCGGAACTAACCTTGTTTTCAGCTAATTAAAAAAGTTTATTTCATAAATAATTTCAAGATTACCGGAAAGGCAGAGATGAAAAACGACGTAACCTCAAAATAATGCATATGCATATGGATTATTAAAATAAATAAATATGCACAATACATTTTTTTGTTATTATCCCTCAAAAAAGAGTCCGGGGACATCCGTTATGATATTTTATAGCAACTCCGAATTCAGTTTTTAAAAATTTTCATTTTTGTGGAAAAAAAGCCGGGGAAACTGTAAGTATCACATGCCCTTAATAAAAAAAATTCACAATGTAGCTTAACTTTGACCTAAGTAGTTGAATTTTCAATTAAAAAAGATTAGTTTATAACAAGATAATTAAAATTTTAATCAACGAGATAACTTTTCAAGCTAAAATAAAAATCTTTAACAAAAAAATGATTTCTTAACAAAGCGATTGAACCAAATTTTTTAAACAAAATAGTTGAATTATCAAGCAAAGAAGAACGATTTTAAAACAAAAAGTTGCATTTTCGTACAAAAAATCTGCCCGCTTTGCAGGTACATTCTCATCGCGCGCAGCTTGCTTCGCTCGCAAGTTTGAGCGCGCCTAGGGCGCGCGACGGTTGAATCTCGCGCTTCGCCCTCGAACATAATTACACCTCGCCCTTCGCGCTCGGATATTTATTCTTTGCATTTGGAATGCTTGATAAAAACTTGATCAAAAAGATCTCTTTTAGATGGCAGCATTTATATGCGTCTTCATATTCTGAATTGTCAACTTAATTAAGTAGAGTCAAATATTAAGTTTCTCAAAGCTCTGTAGGCTTTGAGGTACACATTCTCATGGGGACACTCGCGCTGCGCGCTCGATTTCCAACAGACATTTGTAAACAGGTTTTGTTGGATTTTTTTCTCGTAACTTTCGTCGGTTTTCCACACATTCTTTTTTATTTTATTTTTTTTTAACGTTATTTTTCACGAATAAAACAAAAAGTACGCGTCCTATCAAGAAGTGATTCTTAAAGAAGTTGTTTTTTTTTTGTGATAACCATTTTTGTTAATTCATCTTGTTTCGTATCCTACACAGTTTGTCCACAAAATGGAATGTTCTATTTTCCATTATTTGTTGGGCAATCAAAATTTGAATTTTCGATTTTTGAAGAAAATCCAAAAATTGGTTATGATAATCTTGTAGGGCTTTCAAAAATAAATGTTTTTCTTCTTTTGACTTTTTTTCGTATCGTGCGTTTTTCGGTTTCAAATTTTGATTTTCGGTTGATTAAAAAAATTTTGAAAACGCTATTACTCTGAGAATTTTCATTTTATCGAAAAAAGTCATAAGGATAAATTGTTTGTTCTTTTCAATACTATAAATATCCGTACATAGAATTTTCAAATTCAGAAAAAAGTGGTCTCAAAAATTTTCAAAATGCGCTCACTTTTTAAATTTTTATCAAAAATGGCTGGTTAACGAACACGTCCTTTCTTTTAGGATCTAAAAAAAGTGTGCCAAAGATGGATTTGATTCGTTCATTTTTTCGAGATTGATCGTGTTTACGGACGTACAGCAGGCGCCATCGTGAAAACCTGATTTTCGGATTCAGGGGTCTCGAAACGTGGAGATCCATTGAAAAAGTGTGATGTCAAATTTCCGACAATTCTAATACTTTCTCAATCATAAATGATGAGAATGTAAAAATGAAATTTTTCCTATAACAGATGAAGTTTTAAGTCAAAAAGATAAATTTTCAAAAAAAATAGTTGAATTTTCGGCTGAAAAGGATTTTAGTCGAGTTTTCACGATCAAACTATGAATTTTTAAACAAAATTGTTGAATTCTCCAGCAAATAGTTGCATTTTCATACAAAAAATATTGAATTTATCTTAAAGAAAAAGAATTTTTTATTACAAAAAAAGTTGAGTTCACATCCAAAAAAGATTGCAGTTCATTCAGTTACATGAAAAATTGAATTTTTGTAAGAAAAAATAAGTTTGTACAAAAAAAATTGAATTTTCAATCCAAAAAGACGAATTTTTTCTACCAAAAAGTATGAATTTTTAACAATATAGTTAAATTCTCTACCAAATAGTTGTATTTTTATCCAAAAAATATAAATTTTATACTAAAATATATGAAGTTTTAATAAAAAACAAATTTTTTTTTTATAAGTGGAACTTTCATCTAGAAAATATTTCAGTTCATTTTTCAACACCAAAATATAAATTTTAAACAAAAAGTAAATTTTCTACGAAATAGTCAAGTTTTCCAGAAAGTAGTATAATGGCTTAATTTCTAACTTAACAGTTGCATTTTTATCAAAAAAAAATATATATGTAATTTCTGCTAAAGCCGGTAAAGTTTAAAATAAAAAAGACAAACTTTCAAAAAAAGAGTTGAATTTTCAACCGAAAAGTTAACGAAAAAATGCAATTTTCTATTAATTAAAGTAAATTCTGAGATTCTCATAAATTTTCAGAGAATTTATTTCTCGGTTATATTTTCGGTAATATTCTCATTCTTGTTACCGTTCTCAAAGTAATATAACCGGCTCAGAACTCTATCTCAAACCAAGGAATCTTTCTTATTTTTGCATCAACTTTGAATTATGTTGAAGAAAAAATTTTACTATAAAAGAGCGTATTTTCAAATATTATGCATTCGCATAGGTTTATTACTTTCCAATCAATTATTAGAATATTACAGGTCAATCGATTCGTCTCGAGTCTACACCTATTCTCGCATCAACTTTAAATTATGAAAACGAATAAATTTTTACTATAAAAACGATTTTAAATATAATATAAATGACGATAACTTCCTTACTCTATGTAAAATGTACTAATATTGTAGGTTAATCGATTCTTCTCGAACCAAGGAATCTTTTAACTTCTTGCATCAACTTTGAATTATGTTAATGAAGAAAGTTTTACTATAAAAAAAATATTTTAAAAATAATATAAAGAGCTAAAAAAATGCAATATTTTTAGAAATTCTTCTGTCAGTTTTAAGACATTAGTGGTGAAAATAATTCCTTCAATTTTCCTCAATTTATATCCAATCCTTTTCAAGTTCTCGTGTTCACAAAAAATTGTGACATTCACACATCTACACACACATCCATATCCGGACAATTACTTGGAACATTGTATTAGATATCTTTAAATTGAGGAACATTTGATTAAATGAATTAAAATTTTTGATAATGTTACCATTACAAAGCTTCCTCTATGATAAAGCAAAACTGATATATAATATATAATAAATTAAATTTCTAATTGTCATTTTATATGAACATAGAACAGAGAACTATTATACTTTCCATTCTGAATTCATCTCTTTGGTTGAAAATTTAACTATTTTGATGAAAATTCGTTTCATGTTTGGTGCAAAATAAATTTTTTAAACTGACACTTAAAATATTTCATTTTTGGTTAAAAATGTATCTATTTCATTAAAAACGTATTTATATATTTTGTTAAGAATTCATCTTTCTTAGTAGAAATTTAATCTTCTTGCTTGCAAATTTATCCTTTTTGGTCGAAGATGTGCTGAGGTCGTTGCATGAATTTTATATAATATATATTTTGAAATACTGCATGAAATTCTGGAAACTTTAATACATCCACAATTTGACTTAAATACTTAATGCTTGATAAAAAAGTATCGAAATACCGATTAAAAAATGTTCTGACTTTGAAACTTCAGATCCTGCAAACCGTTCAAACAATCACTGAAGTTGCTCTATTGACTAATGAAGTATCTGGCAGATAGCTGGTGAACATGCAAATTACGGCTCAGAGTGTTTCTTTGCTTAAAAATTTTTCGAAAACTAGCAGCTATTCGTAACCAAATCTCACTAAAAAATACAATTTTGCTATAATATAAAATATAAAAAAGATAGTAATGCTTAATGTCATTCAAATACGTGAAAGTGAGATGTTTCCAGGTTTAACCTCAATTTTTTTAAAGCCCATATCGGAATCATGAAATAATTTTTTTTTCTCGAACCTCTGCCCAGAGCCACTGCCAAAATAAAATTATGTCTGCAGATATGGAAGTGAGTGATTATGAGTGACTTAAGTAACTTTTTGAGAAAAATTTTCTCACCATCCACATATGGACTTTTGGCAAATTCGCAATGTTACACTTTACAAATCCTGGCTTTAGTCAAATTCTAAGAATGTTATACACCTTTTAGGCGTAGGAACAGACCCTGAATTACGTCCGGCGATCCGCCCAACCAATCAGATTTTTTCGCAAAATTGTAAAAAGTATACTTTTCAAACTAAAAAAATAAAAAAAAAACAGTTAGATTCTTCCTTGAGATTTTATCTTTTTTTTCGATGAAAAGTGGATTATTTGACTGAAAGTTGAACGACAGTGAATTTCTGATATAGTTGTTCCGAGAATTGACGCTGCGCCGAAAGTATGAGTAAAAGGAGTTGCGCGGGGTGTGCGGCGGTCGTTCAGGCGCGGCCAAACAAAAGCGGAGTGGAACTCAATTGAGTTCACAAATATACAAAACAATTGTAGATACAGCAGATCCAAATTGTCTTTCCTTTCTTCGACCGTTTTAATTTTCAATAAGTATTTTAGCTAAATTCAGCAAATATTCAGTCTTACGGTCAATTGAGTTCGCTCACAAGCATCGTCAGTCCCAGTACCGGCATAACATCAGATTTTCACTGTACTTTGTAAAAAAATTAATTTTTGTATTAAGGATTCGTAATTGAAGGATGGCAGTCCAAAAGGTGCTGAGGGGAATTTTTACGCAAATGGATTTATTGGCCCAAAAATTATTTAAAACTCAATTATACACCTTGTTAAAAGTATTTGCTCGAAAGCGCACTTTTTAATTTTTTAGTATACTAATGAAAAGTTGGTATGCTGCAGAATTTAAGTAACTTGCAATAGACCCCCGTGTAGAATATTTTTCAATTTTTGTAATTTTTGTAATTTTCTGACCGTTTTTAAATAATGTTTCTCTTCTTAAACATTTTTTAATAATTAAAATTAAAAAATTAAAATTTTTAACGTAAAATGCCAATGCCAACCTAACCTAAAACTTGAAAACTTCACATTTTTTGTTTTTAATACGAAGTTTTTGTGATGTAAGAAGTTTGGCTTTTGTTCACGAAGAAAATTTATTTCAAGTCATATCAAATTTAATATAAAAGTAATATAACTTAAAAGAACAATCATACACCGCGGCACTATCACACACAAATTTTATTTCAGCTGAAGTGAATAACTTTTTTGGATCAACATTTTTTAATTCTGGTTCAGCACCCCCGTACCTCAAAAGTATATTTTTATTTTTGTAAAAAATTTAAAATTCTTCTTTTAATCGTTACCATAAACCGATTTTCAAAATCTAAAATTCTGGTGTCAACATTCTCGATCAATTTTCTTGGAACTGATTAAAATGTTTGCATCAAACTTTGTTTACTCATATTCATAAACTTAATGTCTCGAGAGCATGTTTCTATTTTTATTTAAACTAAAAATTGAAATTTGTATCTCAACAGAAACCGGATGCGCGCATAGATTTCCAAAATAAGATAATCGAAAGCATAGATAGGGCAACATGGGAGGACCGTATAAGAAACAAAGATTTAGAGGGCGC
>NC_046657.1:97446538-97448755 GCF_010883055.1 Belonocnema kinseyi | reverse complement strand
TTACCGCTCTGAACTCGTTTTTTTCCATTTTTCTTAACGAACAATTTTTTTTTCAATTGGTTATAAAAATACGTAAACTCAGAAGATGTGGACTGTGACTGCGCCATATATCTAGTCAGGAGTGGTGCTGACTGAAAACAGATGATTTGGAGCGATTCGCGCGCCATATGATGGTCATTATAAGGACTTATTGAACTACCCTCGTATTTTTCTACGGTAACGCAACAGCTTATGAGGATAAATCTATCAAAAAAACTTCCTATCGCATTGCAAGAACTTGAAGTTGGAGAAATTTGAAAACATCTTACCCGAAGGCAAATAAAAATGGAATAAACAGATATTTTAAGGGACTTTTATAGAAACTGTATGGTTATATATTTCATATGTTTGCAAACTAGAAAAATAGCTTTAAAATGAACCCGAGAACGTTAAAAATATTGTTCAAAATAGACATTGGCTTTATCCTAGGCTCATTTTATACAGAATTTTGAGAACATTCAACCCTTTAGAGATACATTCGGAAACTTTTGCACGGTAGTGTACATACATTTTCAACAAAATTATTTAATTTTAATGTCAAAAAGACGAGTTATCTACAAAAATGTTCAACCAAATAGTTGAATTTTCGAGCCAAAAATATGAATTTTCTACAAAAGTGTAGAATTTTTAGCATAAAAGTTCATTTGAAAGCAAATAGTTGAATTTTTAACTATAATTTAAGGTTGGCAGCCCAAACGGTGCTAAGGTAGCTGATTACGAATCCGAGATCAAATTTGACAAATTCAAAATAGCGAATCCAAAATGGTGGCCAAACAATTTAATTACGCGTATTGGTATGATAATGTATACTAAAGTGTATTTTGGGTTGCTGAGGACGAATCTAACGTCAGATTTGAAAAATTCAAAATGGCTGATCCAAAATGGCGGTTGAAAAAAATTGAATTTCATGTATGTGAATGATAATATGTATTTTGGAGTCTATTGGGTCGCTAATTACGAATCCGATCTCAGATTCGACCAATTTTTAATATTGAATCCAAAAAGTTGTATAAAAAAGTAGAATAATAAAACAAAAAACTTTTGTTGTCGGTTGACAGATTTTTTTGCTCATAAAAAATATTGTGGAATAATAAACAACGATTATGATATGTAATAATGCTAGTAGACCGTACCTAGGTTCTATTAATAAGTTTAAAAAAAAACGAAAACAAAAAACAAAAAAACAAAAAATAAAATAAAATTGAAAAAAAATGTTAAAAAAAGCTCTCTTATACGTTTACCACCACGAGGTGAGAGCTGGGCAACGTCAATAAAATGTATATTGACGGCTTAGAAACGTATGCATTAATGACTTTTTAGGTTTCTTGACTACTCATTCATTCCTGAGCGACAAAAATAATAATACAAATATTTTTGTTTAGATCTTTTCTTATTTTTTTTTGGCCATATCGGGTCCGCCATTTAAAATTTTTGAACTTTAACTGCAGATTCGTAATCAGCAACCCAAAAGACCCCTTAGTATACATTACAATACCAATACGCGCAATTACTTTTTTTGACCGCCATTTTGAATGTGTCCAATTTGATCTCGGATTCGTAATCAGCGACCTCCAAAACCCCCTTCTACCAATTTTCACGTGAATTTGTAAGAAATCGATTTTTATGTGCAAGACTACTATATCGTCTAAAATTTTTTACTTTGAGACGACATTTTGAATAGTTACAATTTGATTTCGAACACATTCGTCTTTGATTTCGATCCGAAAGCATCGATTTAGAAAAAAATTTCTTAGTAACACGCATTTTCGCTAAAAATGTGAACATAACGTATTCAGATTATGTTTTTCTCTAAAACCAATGGCAGATTCGGAAAGATCGTGAAATTCTACGTAGATATTGATCTATTAAAAAATATTTTCTGACAGTTTTCATTGAACTTAAGAAGGCTGAAAGAAATGGAAAAATGCGTCCCGTTACGGCTTAATAGGTTAAGTGTTATTGACTTGAGGCCAAAAAAGTTTGATCAGAAAAAGTTAGCCACTTAAGAGGAAATAGATGTGGAAGTTGACATTCTGAAACTTACACTAAACTAAAATTGGAACGGGCTCGGTTGCAGATTATTATTATTATTATTATTATTATTATTATTACACCATTAAGCCATTTCCCTTTCGGGGTAGGCGTGACTCACTCGGCAGGGGAAAGGAGTAGTGTGTG
>NC_046657.1:97423313-97446438 GCF_010883055.1 Belonocnema kinseyi | reverse complement strand
ATAGAGCTCCAAGGAGATTATGTTGAAAAATAAAAAAAAATTTACCCAAAAAAAATGGTTTTTATACTTCATTCTAAGGACTTATTGAACTACCCTCGTACCTGTAAGCTGAGCACAATAACATTATAAAATGTAGATTATTACGAAAGTTGCAATATCTACCTAAAAACATTGAAAAATTGGCTTCATCCTGGGCTCATTTTACATAGAATTTTGAGTGCATTCAACCTTTCAGAGAGAACAAATTTGAGCTCTGACATAATTGAAATTAAGAGAACTTCATCAGTCATTATGGATGGCCCATAACTAGAAAATTTTTGTATAAAAATGCAGATGTTTTAAATGAAGGAAAATTTCTTCAGATTTTGAGGAAAGAATGACTTCGAATAAAAATCTAACAAAGTGTCTGCATGAATCTTTTGCTTAGGCCAAGTAGATGCATTTTCTCACACATGGAAAAACACATGTGACTAAAAGTACACGAAAGGCTGAGATGTGTATAAACTCATTCGCACAGTATTAAAGTTTATGAAGGAGAAACTCACATATCGGTCGAACAGTGAACCTTCTTGCTCTGTAAGCCTCACATTTGTTATGTAACTCGGGTTTATGTGTTTACACCTACGCCCTAACTTAAGTCGAGTGCAGTCGATTTTGTCCTTCAAACAGAAATCGATTTGGGTGGGTGGGTCTCAGTCCTTCATAAATAAACTTGAAGAATAAGTGATAGGTATTAGATAAACCATAATTATTACAAATATAATTTTTAAATTAAAACACTAGACAAATAAAATGTATTATCAAACGAAATGTAAATCGTAGCACTTGAATGTGAAAGCCCTTAAATTGTAAACTAATTTTCCAATAGCAGATTCCTCTCACCTACATTTACCGACAGATCTATTCCTCAAGGGCTTGCAAATTAAATTTAAGGACCATTAAATATTTGCGAACGTAAAAATTTACTAAATCGTTTTAATTTGAAGTAGACAAAAGTTTGATAGCAATTAGGTTAGAGGGAATAAAAATGGAAGATCGTTCCAATCTGAATATCCTCCAAATTTGAAAGCATCCAAATTTTTAAACATCAATCTAAACAAAATACATATGTCTGAGATTTTTTTCTCCAGTAGTCGTTTCTTTATTTCTTTGTTTGTTTTAGTATATCAGTTTTTTAATAAATTTTCTTATTTTTCGAGTAAAGTTCTAAGGTTTTATTTTTCGAGTAATTGAAGTAAACCAAAATAAAATATATGTAATTGTGTGTAGATTTCTCACACTGATTTGACAAAAGTGGAATGACAAGCTTTTGTGGAACGTCAAAAATATGTCGTATAAGTCGAACTGCATTATGATAATAATCGGAACGAAAAGGAAGCTCAGTCGCAAAAAAAAAGGATTTTTATCGCCTCTGCGTTCTGGTTTTACGAATCCATAGTTTAATCCTAGGAAAAGGTTTAAATTTCTAAATGATTTGTTTTGAAATGTTGTCAATCGTAATTGAATTTCTACACAAACATAAGCCTAAAACAATATTAATTGTAATACGCACAGAATAAGAATGAAAAATTTAGAGTTTGAATGTCGCAAAAATTAAAACATCTAAATTCTAAATAATACAAAGGATAACGAATTAAACAAAATAAATTTTACTAAATAAATTATATAACTAAAATAATATAGTAATAAATTTTATTATAAATTGAGTAAAGTTGAAAGCTCTAATTAGGTATTTTAGGTTAGGTGGGAAATATCAAAGGTTTATACATGCGGAGGGCCAAGCAATAATACCAAATGCAAATGATGAAACTTTATTTTTATAACAACTTGGAAAAAAATGATTTTTCACCATAAGTGTATGCGGATCTTTTTCTTATTTTATAAATCTCTTTAATTAAATAATAAAATCGATAATTTGTTGTAATGAGTTTGGTATTTAATTGAAGAGCATTTGAAAAATGAAAAAAGAATATTCAAGTACACTTATTGTAAAAAATCATTATTTTTTCATAGTTGAAAAAATTAACGGATCTTCCCAGCTGTTGTGACAACTTGAAATACTTCACTTGTATGCCATAATGTCACGAAATTTAAATGTAAATTTTTTGATTCTTTCTAACTTGGCTTCTGTTAATTTGCGTACATAATTCATTTTTCAAATAGATCGCAATAATGCTTTTAAGCTTTCGCCTTTTCGATGACAAATTATAAAAAATCACACGAAAAAATTCCGAAGCATAAAAATTTCATAGACTAAATTTTATTTGAACTTATTGTGAAATCTGAGTATTTTAGACGTTTTGATTTTTCTAATTATTCATTTAAAATTACCTTTTCTTTAAACTTTTAAACGAGTTCGTCATGCGAGAACCTTAGAATCGATTAGTTCGTCATATGTAGTATGTACCGAGTCCGAACAACCGTAAGCGCATTCGCCTGATAAGGAAATGCGTAGGTTATCTGGATAAATGCAGCTGTTCCGGAAAAGCCTAGATTTCTTTTACGGAAGAGTATTCGATATCTGGCGCTAAACGAGTTCAGGATTTTAGGAGACCTTGAAACTCCTTCACAACCGTCCTTAACGATAAAACTCATGGTTATTTATTTTTATTTATATAAAATACGCATTTGAAGTTCGTTATTTATACTTGAAATATATTTCTCAAAGTAAATCCAGGCAAAATATAAATATAAATTAACATAATTTCATACTAAAAAATATCGGAATTCCAAAGCATCAAAACTTTAAATAATCATAATTTCTTTCACAAGATTTACGTACCTGAAATATAAATTTCGCGGTAGAATTGCATACAAATTCTAGGTTATGTTTAAGTGCTTGTTTTTTTTTTTTTTTTTAATAATGTGGCGCGAAATTTAAATTAAAAAATATATGATGGTGGCCGACTCGACTGAGGACAGAGATAAAAAATGAAATAATCAATTTAAAAAAAAACGGTTGACCCATTTCCTAAATGTTTTTAACTTTGTTAGAAAGGGAAGTTTCAGTTTCGTGGTTAACAATTCATGGCTTTTGAAACGTGGCTTCAAATTATGATAAAAAATATAATTTTCAGATTTTCACGCAAATGTAAATTCGTTTCCTTTCAAATAATTGTACATTTGAGGATTCCAATTTGGCAAGATACAGTTTTTCTAAATGTTTTTACAACTAGAATGTTTAATAAATAAATTCACATTAATAGAATACCTTAAACCTTTATTTTAATGAAATTACCTTAGAAAATTTGAGTGACTTGCGTTTCTTGGAATTAAAAAAAAATGCGTTCCAAATTTGCGGGGCATATAAATTTAACAATAAGCGAAAGTTAAGAGTACCGTTTGGAGTAGTAATAAATTTGACTGATATAAAAATGTCGATATGCCAAAAAATGTAAAGCTGTTCCCACAATGCATGCTGTGAACTTCGAGAGCGTCCAATTATCATTGTATGGCACTCAATGAATTATTACTCATTGAGGGAATTTCGAAATCTGGGTGCCCGGGGCACTGCGGTAGGTTCGCTTCTCTTGCGAAGAAGGAGCAACTTTCCTATGCGATAGTATCGAATATTCGATTTGACTCGCTTGGCCGATTATTTGCTCACTCCCATTATTTTCCCATCTTTGAGTACGTGCCATACAAGCAAGGAGCGGTACCCACAATACAAGCAAGATAAACGCGCAAATGGGCGTCTGTAAAACTATTCTCAGCAAGTGCAATGCACCACCTTAAGTAAAATACCATCGGTGAAAGTCACGTGGTCCAAACAAGCTTTCACGTCCATGGATTTTAAAAACATCGATGGTTCAGGCGATATCTTTCCGCCTCATTTAATTATTATATTTTTAATAATATATGGGCCAGTATACCGCAGACATATCAGAATGTGCAAGTGATCGTTCGATTTTAATTAAACTTGGCGAAATTATAGATTTATATAATAAGAAACGTTTCATACCCAAAGGATTGACAAATTTTTTTTAATCACGGGTGTTGCGCATTGTTGAATTTCGGCATCACATTTTTTTGAATTATCGATATTTCTAAAACCATACAATGAACTTTAATAGAACTTTAATGTATTATAGAAAAAAGTATGGGATTTAATATTATAATTCATAGATTTAACATAATTCCTAGATTTAGCGTAATTCATTTTGAACAAATTCAAAAAAATACCGTCTTTTGCACGAATTACATAAAAAACGGCTATTTTGAATTTTTTAAGGACATTTACTGGGCAGAATAAAAGGGGATTGCTTTGTCAAAATTAAAAGTTATTGCGTGCAAATTATTTCTTGAACATTCTTTAAGAGGCGACTATATTTTAATCTACAGAAAGATTGTAACAAGTACTCCTTTTTTTATTTTTTTCTAAAATCGAGCTTTTCCTGTTTAAAACCAAATGTTAACTTCAAAAACTCTGGGACGCGATTAATGTTGAAAAAATAGATTACGAAATTTTTGTCCGGAAACAAATAAAAAATAGGGGGGGGGGGGGGGTTCGATCACCAAAAATCGATGAGCGAATTTTTTTTTGGACCACTCCAGTGTCAGCTTCCGCAACCCGCTTCACTGTGGGGAAAGCGTGCGGACGGCGCACGGTCTCATTAAAATAACGATAAAGGGGCACCGTAACATTTTTTTGATTGAAAGGTGAAATTAAGGTGGAATAATAATGGAGTGATAAATAAAAAAAATTGAATTCAATGTCAAAATACAAAAAAAAATTTTCTAATTTCATAAGATGGAATTATATGTTTAGTTGTAGAATTAAAACAATGAGAGGTAGAAACTGAAAAGGTGATTGCAATTTTCGGATTTGAATTTTTGAAAGAAGCGGAAGTAGGTTTTTTTGAAAGCTCGAAATACGTGTAATATTTCGAGTGCTGATTTCCAGACGAAGGCGTGGACTGCGATAAGTATAGAAAACGAGAAAAGAGACTCTAAAACGTGCACGTGTTCCTTTGGTTTATTCTCTTCGTAAAACTAAAAGTAAATTCACCTTCCGGTGTCGAGATCTTGTTCCACTGATTCATGAAAATGACCAATTCAATAAACACATTGTAATATAATGCAATGAAAGTTTACAAATTATAGTCGAATTCGAAAGTAATATTGTAAATTTATTTCAATGAATAATCTCCAATTTACAAAATAATAATAGCTAGAATTTCTTGATTTAAGCATAACCCCTAATTTTATGTTTGAAAGTTTTACGAATTTAAATTGAATTACTTTTGGGTTAATATTTACTTTATAATTTAAACAATGTTATTTTTTACTTCGTGGGTTGTGTCTAGACTCTTTAGCATTTAAAATTTGGTGAAGATCTTAGTTTCTTAACTTTTTTTTATTTATTTTTGAATTTTTTTAAAGAATGACCTCTTGTCAAAATGATGGATATGTGGTGCCTGTCACCTGGGGGAAAGTGACCTTCCTTCCTACGCAATGAACAGCATTGCACTAACCACGTGCGTAAAAGGCAACCTACGCGCATCATTCTGATCTTGCATGTTGGTCCTGCAAAGTATTCATACATTCAAGAATAGAGATTCAAGAAGGTTGGGCAATATGGCACACTTTGAGTTCTACAATAATTATTGAACGTAATCGTTAATTAATTTCATTTCGTTTTTTTTCAATTATTTTTATATAAATCGTGTTCTTTTTCCGTTTTCAATATTTTGCAGAATTTGGGATAGAAGAATTGGTTCCTTAATTTTGAAAGCTTCCAATTGTAATTTAACAATTGAAATTGGAAAGTTACATTTTGGCGAAAAGTACATTTGTAAATATCCAAGACGAACATATGAAAGTAGATCGAATAAAGAAAAAATCCAAGTTAAATTTATACAAATTTCGAACAAAAAATGGTGATTTATTCCACGATCAACATGGTCTAATCTTGCAATTTTAGGTATTTCTACGCCTATCTGGCGCACATTAATTTGATCTTTAATATTTAGAACTTGGAGTATTTTCAAAATTATGAAGTTCATTATTTTTCATATTATATTTTATAATATTCATAAAATATTAAATTAAATTAAAATATCATAAAATATTTTCGATTTTTGATGTTTCTATATTTATATATCTTATAAATATAGGATTGTCAACAAAGGACTCCCATACGAAACTTATTGAAATGGGCTTTCGGTTGAATTGGACCAATGTCATTTATATGGGACAGAATACGTCAAGTGTTCCCACCTAAAATTAATTTTTTTTTTATCGGGTTTAAACTTCGCTGGAACATAATCCTAGTGGACCTACATTAATCCACCAAACCATAGGTGCCTTTATTAACCGGTTGTCAATATACAGGGGCCTGAAGTTTTCACTTTTTCACGCGTTTCTGCACCTTCACGTTAGTGTAACTTATTTTAGGATGATCCGATTGGACTTTTATTATAGTGTTTTGGAAAACTCGTTTCATGTACTTTAACACTATTATAACGATACATTTTGTTTTAATTTTGTATTTTATGTTTGAAAATCAAAATTGAAATTGATTTTTTGAAGAAAAAAAAACCAAATAAAAAAAATTCTATTTCAAAAAATAGCTCGGATACGAATACTGTCAGGTCTAATGTGCCCTAAAATTATATAAAATTTTGTTGAGATTTCAAAATGATCGTAAAAATCTAAATTTTACCAAGAAAAAATTTACGATCCACTTTTCCTTCTGCATGATTTCAAAAAGTATAAAAAAGCTATTTTTCGAAATAGAAACTTTTTTTAAATATGGTTTTTTCAAAAAATCAATTTCAATTTTGATTTTCAAACAAAAAAATTGGGATGATTTTGAACGTTTCGAAATTATAATGCTATCGAATTTTGGTATTCAAGTAGTTAATATCTATAAGATTTAAGATTTATTTTATAACTACAACTGACTTTTGGTTCAGTGAAGATCCAGTTAGGATAATTTTGAACCGAATTCTAGTTCGAAAGGCACAATTTACCAGATTTCGGTTGACGCTAGACCGCATTAAGGTAATTTTGAACCGAAATTCAATAAAAAATTATTTTGTTCAAAATAAATTGGATTTTAGTTGAAGTTGAGTATGGTTCCTTTGAAATGGTTTCAACCGAAAGGTGTGAATACCAAGTATGTTTTTTTTCCATCAAATGTAAAAAATCGAAACACCCAGTTTGTCTGGAAAACGAAATGAGATATGAATAAAGGTAAAGCAGCAAAATTATTAATTAAAAAAATGGCTACCAAAATACACTCCTAATAATTTTTAATCTCACTTTGTTTTCTTGAAAAATGTAATTTTTCGATTTTATTATAAATTGCTTTTTTGTATTTCTTGTTCTCGATATAATTATTTTGAGTAGAAAAGCTAGGAATGTACTGACAACCGCATATGTTTTATTTTTGTATTAAAACTTTTGGTCATAAACTGATAATATTTTAAAAATAAATAGATATCTTCAGATACTTGAAATAATACTATTTATCTGTTCTATTTTGTTTCCTGGTATAAAACTGCGAAAAACGAATTTTTACCTCTTAAAATAAAAAAATCGACTTTGTCCAGAAAACGAAGTGCGATAAGAAATGTTTAAGGAGGTACAGTAAAACGGAGAGATAGGGCCCCCAAAGTTTGTTCTTCGGAGATTTGACGTGGCGCAACGGGGATGATGTGAGAAGCATGGTGGGGGGGCTCACTCACACTTGACTGTTTACATTCGGCACTTACTCTAGGGTTTATTGCACTTTTTGTATTTGTATTATTTCGATTTTTTATTTTTTTATTTATTAAAAAGGGATTGTTTCAAAAAAAAATTTGGCGCGGATTTTTTTTATCAAAAAATAGTTTGTATTTCATCACAAATCCAAGCTCAAGAGAAACATTCTTGATATTCGCACTTTTAGGTTGAAGTCATTTTAACGAAATCGTGACCTAAGACTTTAAGATTGGATTACATTTTTACTTTGTATTTTAAACCGTCCTAATTGAAAATGTATCAATTTTAGCTAGTTGAGACCTTAAATTTTGGAATGTAAAAGATTTATTTAAATGATTTACATTTCAAATTGATCAGTTTTGTGTGTTCCAAATTCAAATAATTACAACTTTTAAGATTTTTAATATACAACTGTTCAATTTCAAACGTTTCAATTATCTATCTTGTTTAAACTGAACGAGATTTTTATTGAATTTGAACCGGGTTAAGTTAACTTCATTGAAAAGAACTTATTTTGGACAGAATGTCTATTCCTACCACTAATGATATGGGGAAAATGTGACATTCGTGCCACTATTGACACGCATTGGTCCCCCCTTTTCAACTCGCCTCATACTTGTCAAATAGTGGTACGAATATCCGCGTCCTATTTTAGAACCGACCGTCCGTTGGTTCAGTATGGACTGAGTTCAAAATTAAAATTATTTTGTTCCAAATAAATTGGATCTTAACTGAAATTGCGTAGACTTGGCTTGATTTCGTCCGAAAGAATGGGATTTATGTTTAGTTTGAAGAGGGCTAAGATGATTTTTTACCGAAGTCCAGTTGAAAATCATCTCGTTCAAAATGGACCGAATTTTTGCTTAAAATTATTTTTCTAACCTCATTATTTTCAAAATGAATAGTTAAGATTCGGAAACAGTTCTAAAAGATTTGGTTTAAAAACAAAACTGAATTCGATTAATTTGGTACAAATTCGTTCAATTTTGAACGATTGAAAGTTAAAACTGTTCTATTTTTCTTTATTTTGTAATTTGAAATATTAACAGGGTGACGACTTGATCCGGAAACCTGGAAGTGACCGGAAATTTATTTAAAACCCCAGGAATTTACTTTTGATCACAGTAAAATTCTTGTTTTCATCATTTGAATGATTTTGTTTAATTTAGAAAATTGATTTCTACTTGATCGCAGGGCATATAAGTGTTTTTATTAGGCAACGGATTTATTTACTTATTTGCGGTTTATGGATCTTAGATTTATCAGATTATCTCAATTCACTTAAATTATAATTTATTATTGTTCAAGAGTACTTATTTTTGTTGACATTAGTACTTGTTCTCATGCATCCAAAGAGTTTTGATTGAAAACACGAGAAATTACTGTTTTCTTTTTATCAATTAAAAATATTTAAAGAATGTAACGTTCCTTGAATCTAATTACGTACATTTTTAAATAAATCTATATTTTCTGCGAGAATTAAAAAAAAAACGTTCTAAGAAAGACATTTCTCAATTTTTTGCTTGTGACATTTTTGTCGCTGATTGAAGTTTGATAATCGAACTCATGATATTCCAAACATACAGAAACCATCATTTTCTCAATTTTTTTTGCAAAAATGGATTTATCACATTTTAATAGTTTTATTCATGTAGTTTTTACAGTAGAATTAGTATTTCAAAGAAGAATTGTTTCTGAATTGTAATACAACATTTTAATTAATCATTTATTTGAGAATTCATCCTTGGTTGTAAATATTTGTTAAAAGTCAGTTCTTTTAACTAAAAATTTAACTATTCCATTATAAAATTGACCTATTTTGCAGGAAATCCGATTTTGTATGTTAAGAATTAGATTTTTAACAGAGAATTTAAATATTCTATTTTTGTTTTAAAACTGACTTTTTTTATGAAAAATCAACTATTTAGTTTAAAAAATGAAATTTTTTATTTAAAAATCAAACTATTTGTTCGGAAATTTATTTACTTTGTAGAAAATTCTATTTTTTGTATAAAATTAATCTTTATGCTTGAAAATTTATCTTTTTGGTAAAAAATCAAGTATTCCAGTTGAAGATTTATCATTCTAGTTGAAAATTTATCAGTTTGGTTGAAAATTAATTTCTTTAACTGAAAATTATACTGTTTCATGCTTGATTGAAAATTGATCTATCCTAGTTCAGCATTCAACAGTTTGAATGCAAATTTGTCTTTTTTATTGAAAATTCAACTATATCGTTTGCAAATTCACATATTTTCTTTAAAAAAGCAATTCTTTTTTCAGAAAGTTTGGTTGAAAGTTAAACTCTTTTGTTAAATATTAATTTTTTTCTAAAGATTCATCATTGTAATGAAAATTCATTTCTTTGAATAAAAATTGAACTATTTAATTGAAAACTTGTTTTTTCTTTGGATGAAAAGGAATTTTTTAAACTGAAAATTCAACTATTATTCCAGTTGAATATTCCATAATTTTAGTTAAAAATTCATCTCTTTGGTTGAACATTCATTTATTGACTAAAAATACGACTATTAAATTTTTTGTTGCAAATGGAATTATTTAGTTGAAAATCCGTCTTTTTTGGTAGAAATTAATCTTCTTGGTTGAAAATTTATCTTTTTGGTTAAAATTTCAATTATTCTATTTAAAGCTTTATCATTTTAGTTGAAGAATCATCTGTCTACATTAAAATTCATCTATTCCAGTCATAAAATTTACATTTTTAGTTAAAATTGCATCACTTTGTTGGTTTTTTTGTGGAAATTACTTTTTTTTAACTTTAAATTTAACTTATTCCAAATAAATATTCCATAGTTTTAGTTAAAAATTCGTCTGTTGGTTGAACATGATTTTTAAAATTTTAAATTTACCTTGAAGTTTTAGTTGACAATTTATCTTCTTCTTAGTAAGAATTAAATTTTTTGTTATTGAAAATTCAACTATTTCAGTCGAAGATTCATTTATTTAGTAGAAAACTATCTTTTTGGTTTAAAATTTAACTATTCCAGTTGATGATTCATCATTTCATCATTTGGTGTGCCTTTAGATTTAAAATTTCCAAATTTCGACAGTCTTGATTGTACATTTTTCTGAATTAGTGTCTATCTTTAAATTTTGGAATTTTGCAAGGTATATTAATTTTAAGAGAATTTCCAATTTGTGATCATTTTGAATTTGGATTATTTAAACTTCGGATACTGGGGTCTCCAAGTTTTCCTATTTTGGATAATTGACAATTGATTATTAATCGTTGGAATATGGAAACCTACACAGTTATTTATCGAAATACTAATGTAATTGCCTATTTTAAATTTGAATAGGCGAGACAAAAAGAGTTAGTTATTCACATAAAGTTGGGAATCGATTCAAGATTCAAGGGTACGCGAACCTTCTTTAGAGCTTCGAGATCAGATCTTAGATCTTTTTCCCTAACAATGAGCTCTCCTTCCAACATCCATCCCAAGTTGGAATGCTCATTGCTGCTCAGTTCATATAGTTTCTCTCGCAGTCGGTTTTGTTCCTTCTCACCTTTCGCATCGTTCCTCATCGCCTTCTCAGATAATCGCCTTGAGTTCCTTCGTGTCGCGATTAGACGACATAAAAATGCGTCGTTTAGCAAAAACAAAATCTACTTTTATTATAATTTCATCCCAAAAATATATATCCTTATTTCCTTCTAAATAAAAAAAATTCCATTTTTATTCCATTTTTATTCCAAAATTGTGCAAAAATACTCCCAAAGACTTTGGCAATTATTTGAAAAGTAGTTGTCTATATAGAAATTGTTTTCCAATTTAAGCTAATCAGAATTTATTTTCATTTTCTTTGTTTATATTTTATTTTCATTATTAATCCAATAGTTTTGCTTTACTTCCTTTTAGTAATAAAAAATTTTTTTCTCCTTTTTTTGCATTGATCCAAGTCATCTTGTTGTGGGATTTGTCTTGACAAGTTAGTGGTCCTTGTGTTCATAATTTTCACAGTGTATTATGAATTACTTTCAAGCCTGTGATGATGAGTGTTATCAGTGAATGTCTTATCTTTTGTCTTTGAAAATAGTTTTCTGGGTGTTGAAGTGCGCTAAATGGCGACTCCGAATATAATAGAGGAAAGTGAGGAAACGTTATGAATATGTTCTACACAGGCAGTGTTTACGTGATTATATCGTAAATTACTAAAAGATATAATAATTCAATGACTGTAGAAGTCATGTTGGCACTGACAACTACTCATCGGCCAATCAGGCTGGAGATGGAAGACGTCAGGGATATGGTCAGAAATGCAACTGTCACTACTGTTTATGTGAGTTTTCATTTCCAGAAAACGTTATTTATAAAATAACCTAGAAAAAATTCGGTTGATTGTTTCCATTTTGTTTTAAAGTTTCGATTTTTAATTGACGTTTGCCAGATTTTTATATAGATGGTATAATGGGGATTTTGGAATAGAAAGTTGAAGTTTGTAGATTTGAGAGTCATACATATTTGGCAACATTTTAAGTCGCAAACTTCGACAAATTCATTTGAATCAACAGTAAACATACAAAGTCGAATTTTTAAATAACAAAATCGAAAGAACTCAAATCGAATATCTAAAGCGACCTACTTTTGGAGAATGAAAATGCCAAATTTAAAGATTCTGAGTTTGAAACTCGAAACTTTAAAGAATGAAAAATTAAAAGGATAAAAAATATGATCAATTCTATGTCAAATCATCTAAAGAATTTCAGCTATTGTTAGTAATTTTTATGAAAATTATGATATCCGTTGTTTGAAGTGTCGAAAGAAAAGCCCTAAATTAATTTTTGAACAAAAAAAACTTAGGAGATATATTCAAATTCTAGTCCTTTTTTCTTATACTTCCAAAACTTTAGTGATTTTAATTATATTGATGTCTATTTTCTTTTAAATTATTCGTAATAGGACGCAGTTTTGAAAAAATTGTTTTTTAACAACAAAATTTAAAAAACTTGTTTGATTAGATAGCTTTCAATGTCATTTACGTAAAAATCAAAATCGGATCTCCCTTAGCTTTCGAGAAATAATAAAAAATGAACGCCAAAATGATACACACAATGTGAAAAACCATGTAAACAATAGACGAAGAATGGCGTGCCCAGAGACTGAACTCCGAAGTCTTTATACGACTATAATATTCTTGTATTGTTCGTCTATTGTTTACATGGTTTTTCTCATCGCGTGTATCATTTTGGCGTACATTTTGTATTATTTATCGAAAACTAAGGGAGATCCCATTTTAATATTTAAAGGCCTTGTAGGGGACATTGTAAGCTATCTATATAAAAAAAAATAAAAAGTGTTTTTTTTTTCTTCAGAAATTCAGTTTCAAAATTACTTTTTGAAATTTTGTTTATCCAAAATTTTTTCAACTGCTTCCTATTGCGAATAATTTAAAAGAAAATATACCTTAATATCATTAAATTCTCCAAAGTTAAGGAAGTTTAAGAAAAAAGGACCAAAATTTTCAATTTTGAATATCTCCCAAGCTTTTTTATTTTTTCAAACATTATTTTAGGTCTTTTCTTTTAACACCTTTATGTTCAATCAAACTCAAAAGCTGCCTATCTTTAAGACGATTGATAAAATCGACAAAAAAAGATCTATTATTAATTTCTGTAAATCTTGATGGAGACTTTTAAGTACACTTCAGAAAAAAATAATTCAGGTTAAAATTGTTTATTTAACGCAAGTTATTGAAAGGTTGAGTTTTTCCTTTTTCTTTAGGGAAAAGTTACAAATTTTATTTAACCCTAATGATCGAGGTCTCATTTTATTTTTTGAAGGATTCTTTACACTTCTATTTGGGTGGGGTTAATTAAAATTTTAACTATGATTTTTTATAACAATAATAACTTTATGATTTCTCAATTAATTAAAAAAAAAATAAACCCAAATCGAAATTTAAAGAATCCTTCGAAGAATAAAAAAAGACCTCGATCATTAGGATTAAATAAAAATTGTAACTTTTCCCTAAAGAGAAAGGAAAAACTTAATCTTTCAATAACTAGCGTTAAATAAACAATTTTAACCTGACTTATTTTTTTCTGAGGGGTGCTTAGAAGCCTCCATCAATATTTACAGAAATTAATAATAGATCTTTTTTGTTGATTTTATCAACCATTTTAAAGAAAGGCAACTTTTGAAATTGACTGTACGTAGTGTGCATCCTCAAAGAACGGTTATTATCATTTTCATTAAAATTACTGACAATAGTTGAAATTCTTCAGATTATTTGACATGGAATTATTCAAGGCACTCAAATGTCAATTAGGAAAAATTATATCGAATCCTATAAAATTTGTACAGTCTTCATGAAAGAGCTCAAAATAATTGGCGCGAATTACATGAAGTCCTTGAACTCTTCTTAAATTCCATGAAATCTCACACAATTCTAACATTTTGAACTGTTTTTCTGTAAAAAAAAAACCCTGAAAATCCGGTTGAACATGAACTAAAATCTCGATTCAATTTTTGGACAGTTTCAACCTATAAATCTAGCACATGTAAATCAACGTAATTAGAACTGCATTTTTTTATAAACTAAGTTACTGGCATTTTGAGCCAAAATTCGATTGACTTTGAACAGAATGATACGTAACCCTCCGTTTACACACTTGTTTTTCCCACCTTCCGTTTACACACAAGGGACTTTGAAGTCCTATGCAGTTTTTGAACGGCTTCTGGCTTTCAAAAAATCGAGTAAAATTTAGGGTTATTTTTTTGGATGTCTACTACACGATCCGATTGTTGTTAGTGTCAATCGTTTAAAACTTTTTAAAATAAAAATGGAAATTTGCGAAAAATATAGACAAAAATCGATACTTGTTAAAAATTCATAATTTTGCATCAAGTCAATTTTTTTAATTCGTTGCAGGTTTTTAAAGCTTAGATTATGACCGTAAAAAAATATGGGCCTATTGGCGGCAGCTTCGAAAAGTTGATTTATTTGAATACCTGAAAAATGAGAATATTTTACAGTGATTCATGCAGGTAATTCCATAGAAAAAGCAGGATATTCAATGTTAATACATATTTATTGTACAAAAATAGTCCAGAATTACAGGAAAACTTTATGTTGCTCATTTAAATTCTAGAAAATTTGAAATAAAGAAAAACAATTAATGTTCACTAGCTTGTGAAAACACACACGTATTTTACTAATAGGGACTTTTATGTCCTTTCACCTCGCACCGCTCAAAGGTCAACTGACGAACTGAAGCGCCACTCACAGGACCCGTACCCTATTACTACCTAGTTTTTTTAGAGGAGGGAACCGAGCTCTTATATTTTTCCAAAGACAAGATACTCCAGTTTGAAAAATCGTTTGTGCCTTAAAATCCCCTGTGTGCAAACGGAGGCTTAAATGAAGTATAATTTTTGCATTAAAAAGTGTAAATAGGATACTTATCAATTTAAATCGTTTGTGTTTAATTTCGTTTGAAAGAACCAAATTTTAGTTGAAGTTGAATCGGGTTTGTAGCATTTTAAATATTTCAATTTTGAAATTTTGAAATAGTTAAAAATACTTCGTATTTTTTATTCCAAATTCAGTTAAAAAACTGAAGTTCAGTTTGACCTGCATACAAAATAAATATACAGTGGAACTTGGTATCTTAAGTGACTCATGTGTGGATTATTTGGAACCAAAATCAATCCTTAAAACTTGATTTTGCTCAAAATAACCGGATTTTGGTTTAAGTTGAACTGGGCTATGGTAATTTTAACAGAAATCCAGTTGAATAGGTTTCGTTTAACACGAACCATTATTTTTGGTTTAAACCCAAAACTTAGTTAAAAATAATTTTGGACAAAACTAACTGATTTTCATGTTGATTTTATCACATTTTTAATTTCAAAAGAACGGGATTCATATGCAATTCAAACCGATTAAGGGGCCATCCATAAATTATGTTACGTAATCTTTGGATTGGCCTTTATTTTAATTTTGAATCAAATTATAATAAAAAAATTAATAAAATCAATATTAAAATGACATTCATAAAATCCTGATTTCATTATAGAGACCGTGATATTATTTCGAATTGAACCGGTTCAGGACAATTTCGAATCGAAGTCCTGTTCAAAATGAATTTGTTTAAGATGAACCAGATTTTTGTTGAATTTGAGCAGAATTTCGTTTTAAACAATAGGATTCTTATTCAAGATGTACCGGATTGAAGACAATTTCTACTGAAATACAGGTTAAAATCATTGTGTTTAAACTGAACTGGGTATTGTTCCAAACTGAACCAGGTTAGCGTTATTTTCATCTGAAATTGGATTCATTTGGAGTTACATCATTTGACCGGATTCCGGTTAATAATTATAATAAAGTTGCATCCCAATATCTGGTTCATTTAAGACGGAAGTTCAGTAACAATTAAGAAATAAATTGCTACAACCTTTTAAAATCCAATGTTTGTGAAATTTTTGCGAAATGTCATGAGAACACGCATACATAAAATTGCATAACGTCACAGGAATTCTCAAAAAATCCAGATTTCATTAAACTTAATATGTATATTAAACCCACCAATAAATCTCAGTGAAAACGGATCTAGTATTCTTTTTAAAAAATGCATATAATAAGTCGGTAGGTGGACGTCGTTCTTCAATCCCACGCAATGTCATGGCAATCCCTTCGATTATATCGAAAGATATCTACTACGGAGATACAGTTTAAAATCTGTATCTTCTAACATATAGTGAGAAACTTAATATGATATTGTGATCTATATATCAAGGCGGATTGTTAAATATTGAATTGAGGGGAATCTAATGCATAATTCGCGTCTGAAAGCATACGTGTGCTTCACGTGAACGCTCTAACATGTGTGATTAACCTACTAATTAGTTGTGCAACGGCTTTGGCTGCCAAGCCGCCTCCAATGCCTTCATCGTATCGCCACGCTTAACTTTATAATATTACTTGCAACGACGAGACGCTTTAGTCTATAAGTTAAGCTACTAAGCACTATACTAAAAGTACTAAGGAATCGCGAACCGAGACGCTACCAGAGCCATTCACATACATTTTTTCAAGCGGAAATTAAAGGCAAGACTGCTGACGTAGATCTACTCTAGATTCAAAATAAATTGCTATTTTTAAACCAGTTTGCATTTAAAGTTGTAAAAATGTTGGAAATCTTCTGAATTTTGATGCCACAAGGACTTAGAGATTTGAGGTTATGTTTAAGAGTGGCCTTACGATATAGTAGCGCGAAATTCAAATTGCAACTTTTTCTTTTCAGGCCTAAATGTTACGAGCAGTATTTTAAAAATAAATATCAATAAAATAATTTTAAATCTTATATTATTACCTTGAAGTTGGAACAAGCAAGAATACTTGAATACTTTTAATTTCAAAATAAGAAAATTTCGGAAACATTTAAAGACTGTTATTAAAAATGTGAAAGACCTTATCATTTTTCGAATTAAAAAAATAATCAAGCTTTTTACGCATTTTTTCAAGTATAAAAATAGTCTTTAATCTAGATCTCCTTTGTTGATGCAAAATTCGTGTTTTATCACGAGGTTAACAGCCTGTAAAATATTGCTCAATATTTTAGTGAAAGCTTTTTTTTGCCATTTGAAACACGCTGAATTTCGCAAACGAAAGTCTTTGTTTCCTTCTTGGACAATTTTTTCAATTTGTGGACCACATATCCTGAAAAGTATTTAAGTATTGTTAAATCTCATGAAAATCTTCCAATTTATTTTAAATTACATGAAATCCCTTCCATTTTTCTCAACGTTTTCTAATTACTTTCAGTGAAAAATTTGGAGTTTTTAACGCAAAAAAATCAAGTTCGCATGTATAAGCAATTAACATTGTTCATCCGATTAACAATTTTGATGTAATTTTTTTTGTCATCCGAACCTGATTTTTTCCAAAAGGACAGAGTTGGTTCATATTCGAAACAAAATTAATCATTAAAACCTGATTATGTTTACAATGAATCGGATTTGGGTGACCGTCAGTATAATTTTCAAAAAAGCCTGACTTTATTCAAAGTAAATCGTGTTAGGATAATTATCAAACAAAATCCAATTAAAAATGGTTTTAAGTTGAGCCAACTTGGGTAAGCTTTAACTTAAAATCCAGTTTGACATAAATTGGATTTAGGTTAAAAATGCCCTTCATAATAAAACATTTATATCGTTTAAAGCCAATAGGATTTAAAAAATTTTGAATCCAGATGGAGCAACTTAAAACCAAAATTTAGTTTAAATTGATTTCGGATAAAATGATTCGAATGTAGGTTCTAAATAAATTTAATATAAACCTATATAATATAAAATTTAATATAAACGTCCATATTGAACCTCCTTGGTTCAAGTTGAATAAAATAATTATAAAATGCATCAATTTCATTTTCGCTATTTTCTTTTTAAAAATTTAATAAATTTAGCTTTTTAGTTGATTATTAATTAAAGGATCCCGACAAAATACATTGGAAAATGGCTTATGGTTGTTAATACTGATACTTGTTTATTTGGTAGTTTATGAAACTAGAAGAAATTTCCCAAAAGGATTTGGACTAGTCTTTTTGTTTTGGGTTCCTTTAAATATTTGTTTAATTCTCTAAATTAAAAATGCTGATGTTGATAAATGTTTTTAAATTTGAAGGCTTTTTATTTTTTATGTATCTTGAAGAATAAATGAAGAACTAAATTTCGTTCGATAATAATTGAAGTGCTAAAGTTTTGAAAAACACATATTTTTTAAATTTTAATAATGTGTATATTAATAGTTTAAGATGTTCTATTAAAATCTAACACCTATAATTTGCATCGTCCTATAGGTTTACTGAATCGGCGACCTGGCGCGAGGAATGCTCGGCTTATTAACTTTATTATTTAGTCTTGAAACTACTCTTTGAATACAAAAAACAGAGCAGATTGCGAATGAAAATAAAATGACATCTTTAAAATATTTAATAAAAAGTAGAATTTCGCTTCTGAAAGATGTAGAAAATCCTTTGGCTCCAAAATATCAAATGAATAAATGAAGTTTCTCAAAAAATAATGCATAGATTTTTATTTATGATAGAAAACTATTATCATAAAAATCTTAAATATATATAATTTTTATTATTATTTTTAAACGGGGATTTTACAACAACAAAAAACGAGTAATATCATACAAATTTCGGATATATATTCTGTATTTTGAAGACCGGAAGCCACCTGTTGAACGAATTACGGAGTGACCTAAAAATAGTTAATCGAAGGTAAAGAACTGAGTGGCTATTTTTATCTTGAGAAACAAGATCTATGGAGACCACTCCTGTGTTTACGTGTGCTTACTGCTCAGTTCCACCATTCAGCGCGGAAGAATATTTTTCATTTTTAAAATTTTATTTACATATTTAATTTCTAGCATAAATAGTAAAGTTGGAATCAGCGCTGAACGAAAGCCACTAAATTCTAGGCTTCTATAATCAAAGACAAATAAACGGAAATTTAATAACATTAAAAATTCATGTCCACGCAAAACAGCTGAGATTTCAAATATTTAACTTTGGAATTTTTACATTCTAAGATAGGTTGAACCAATTTGGAGAAAATGAAATTTTTTTATTATTCAAATTTCTTTTAAAACTTCTGTAAACAAATGTTTTTGAAGTTGATACCTGGGATGAGGTACTTGAGGTAAATGAGTCCTATAGCTGTAGTAACTTACCCATCTAATATAGATAAATGTCTTCTAATTCTTCAAAAATGGTGAAAACTCTCAAAATTGACAAATTCTAATTTTCAAGCATTAAAATTCATTTTTTCGGCATAGGCATAATAAAGTCGCTTTTCGACACCTTCCTTCGTTTCATACTCACTGTCGCTTTGACGTTTAATTTAAAAAAAATGGTTACGAATAGCGATTGAACCAACGCAAAGTAATAATATAGCAAAAATTATTGATAATTTATTATATTTATCCAGATTATCCAGATTTATAGAATTACCAAATATTTCAGAAAATGTCAAAATTACCGGAAATTACAAAAAAATTACAAAAATTTATATAATTTTTGGCTTTCAAAAAGTTTGTTTTTATTTTTCATTTGTGTTATATCAATGTCGGAAAAAATATTATATGTAATGCACGCCTAAAACTGTATTGGTCTTAAGTGATATTTGTGAAAGGAGTAGTCCTGTGCCTGTGGCTCACCTTCAGCTTCGTCTTCGGCTCGCCTTCAGGTCCGTCTGCGGCTCGCCTACGTCTCACCGACTGCTACTGCTGAAAATATCCTCCTTGTCTAAAAAATCCAGTTTCACGTGTTTGCCTCATAAGCTACTATTAAAAACTAGTGTTTTAAGTGAAACATATAATAAAAAATTCATTATTTTGCTAAATTTCCCACATTCTATAAAATTAAATTTCTATCATACACAATCTATAAAGGAAAGCACCGGCGCGGCTGTAGAATTTCATTCATAATCTTGCAACCTCATTATGCGAATTGGATACACTAGCTACTGGTTACACTGTCGAGTGTATGTATATTCTACGCGAGCAGCTATAATAATAAAGTATCCGGAATGTATTTCAAGTGACTTTTCTCTGCACATTATGTAAATTTTTATTAGAATTATTATTATTATTATTATTATTATCGAAATAAACTACTGCACTTGTATAACTTACATTTCCTGGGTGTAAGCGTGAAGCTCTGGATCCAATTAAACCTGTGGATATTGCAAGAGTGTGGAAATAAGGTACAGACAAGGATAGATAATTGATCATCAATTTCCTAATCTAAATTCTTTAGAATATTACAAACAAAATTTAAAATTTTCGAACAGAAGAATTGTAGACTAAAAAGGCTCTTCATTTTTCATTAAAATTATAAAGATGATTAATTTCAAGATTTTCGAGTTTGAAAAATTGAAAGCATTGTATATTTGATAGATATCTTCAATTTTCACAATGTAGAAATTGTGTAGAAGTATTTTATAAAAATTTGTACAGTGTCTCGTCATGCCGAAATTTGGGGTGAGTTGTTAAATACACATTTTCCATCCTTCCAGCTTTTTCCATTTTTCGAGACTTGAATGCTTTTCAAATTTTGAGGGCTTGGAATTTAAAACTTTTCCAGTTCATCGATGATTTTTTCTAAAATGTTTAGAAGTATGCATTTAGATGTTTCGACTTTTTACATTCTCGTTCATGAGGGTATAATGTAATCCTCCAAATTTTCGATCTCTGGTTTTAACGGATCTTTAGGTTTTGGCACTCACAGAATCCGAAAATCATACAATTTTGTCGGTTTCTGTCTGTATGTCTGTATGTGTGGTTACCTGAATGTGTAGCCAAGCTAACTTTTTAAGGATTTGTCCATTTCACTGAGCCTTTGATACACTGTTTAAGGTTCCCAAAATGAAGGTTAAGTTCGTTAAGCAGATATTCCCAACCAAAATTTAAAAATGTAGGACATTTTCAAAATTTGAAAAATTTTTTTTATTTAAATTTTAGAAATTTATGGCAAAATTTCTTATAGATGCGTAGAAGACTTGCAAATTATCCAAATAAAATTTTCAATTTCAATGAAAATTAGAAAAATTATATAATTTTGCAAATATTCAGAAAAATAGAAAAAAAAACATTTTTCTGGTAGATTAGGAAATTTCATTTGAACTCTTTACTAGCTATCATATGTATTTAGAAACTATCTCGGTTACATTTTTCGATTAGACAAAAATTCAAAAAGTTAGAGCTATTTTAAAATTTGAAGAAAAAATTTTTTATGATTTTTAATATTATTTGAACAAATTTTTTGGTACACGTCAAAAAGAATTGAAAATTATCCTTATGAGATTTTTAAATTCGAGAAAAATTAAAAAAGTACATCCTTTTCAACATTTTGAAAAATTTCAAAAAAAGACAAAATATTTTTTTTAATAGGTTAAGAAATATCAATCCAAATTTTAAAAATATGTGCGATTTTTGTTTTTAAGAGATCCGTAAGTTTGAAGCGTTGTTTTTAGTATATTTGAACAACATTTACTAATTATCTTGTTGAAGTCTTTCAATTGGACACAAATTATGGAGCGCGAAGCGCGAGTTTCGTAATGAGAATGTAATCGTCAACACCGTAGGTGCTTCGAGAACCTTCTTTAAAAATAAATCGAAAAAAATGTAGTTGTAATTTATGGCTGTAATTCCTTAGAAGTTAAATCACAGTTTTCATTTGATATTTGAAAAAATATGGTTAAAGTATACGCATAAAACGTACGAAAACGAGCGCAAAGCGCGAGAGCGTACCCGCGCGCCTTAGACGCGCTCAAACTTCGCGTGAGGTGCTGCGCGCAATGAGAATGTGCCCGCGTGGGGAGCATATTTTTTTATCTTCAGGCTTTGAGAACTTCGAAAAAAATGTCCCAATGATTTTTTATTTTGGAATTTTGGGAATATATATAAATTGGGTACCTATTATTTTAGAATCTTTTCAAATTTCAAAGCTCTAAAAATTACTAGTGTCCAAATTCAGATGGATTTATTGATATCAGATATTTTTGAATTTAGAGTATTTTCTAATTTTCAAAATTTATCATCAAAATCAAAACGAAAAAATATCAATTGGCAAAATAATTTAAAATATATTCTTTCGATTTTGACGTTAAATTTAATGTGATGTGTTTTCAATTGCCGATGTTTACACATGATTAAAAAAAAATGTAGATCCTTTATGGGAAACCTTGGATTTTTCATCTTCCAAAAGTACAAACTTTCTGAATTTTAATTCAATGATATAAAGCAAACTATTTCATACCTTAGCTTTGGTAATCTTACTTACGTTACTTAATCAAATTCCTTCCGTCCCTACAAATAAAAAGAATAAAATAAGAAAAACCTAGTTTATTAATGATATCTGCGTTAATTGATACGTAAGAAAATGGGATGTTTGACCGCGGAAAGGAACAATCCCGCGTTAACAGTTAACGCGATCGGCGGTGCGTGCATCGCGATCCAGATACGAAACAGTGCGAGTTTCTTGAACACGAGCTTAACTCTTCCTACAGTTGGCAATAGTACACTCCAGACTCCTCTTCAAGTACCTTGTTTCCTCACAAATCTAGTTTTTTTTATTTCCCATTTGCACCATTTCATACCAAGTTAATTAATCATTAAAATGGATAAAAAGACAAAATGAAAATGTATCAAATTTGAGTATGGAAATCTTGAAGTTCGGGATGCATAGAAAATATGAAAATCGATTGACCATCGTGATGTAGATTCAAGTGCATTGTGTGTTACCATCGTCATAAGATCTCTCTGCTTCTGGATGATTTGGATACTTAAAGTAGTTTTGGTGAGAACTTTTTTTGCGATTTTTAGTTCTTTTTTCATTCTTGAGTGTTTTTGGTAATTTTGATCATTTTTTTGTGGTAAATTT
>NC_046657.1:97412818-97423213 GCF_010883055.1 Belonocnema kinseyi | reverse complement strand
ATGGTGATTAATTTGAAGGTTTCCCTTTGGAATATTACAATTTGAACAAATTTAATTCAATTAAAAAGAATGGTTAAATTGATCAAATCTCATATGGGAAATAGTTAACATTGAAACAACCAAGCATTTAAAAACATCCATAATCGAATAAATTTCATTTTGAATGCATTCAAGTTCAAAAATAAATTTATTTTGATCAATATATAAATAGAATCCGAATTCAAATGAATGAAAAGTAAAAATCGAAGGAATCTAAAGATTTCATACTTAAGACAGACGTCATCAAGTAACTTAAAAATTGGGGAATAATGGAAACTTCTTAAATGTGAAAATAAGAACGCTGAAAAAAATTTGGTTCACGTTCACCGAATTTCGGTGAATCTAGTCGCCTTCTCCCTTTCCCTGAACTTACCAAAAATATTTGTTCTAAGCTCTCCGAATAGTGGTAAACCTAAACATGGCCATGGAAGTATTCCAAATTCAATTATAAAATTCCAAGTCAAAAGCACCCAGAGTGTCCCAATTATTTTAAAGCTTCAAAATTAATAAAAATGAGAAATATAATTACGGAAATTTTCAACAAAAAAAATAATAAATAAATACATTTCAAAACAAGAAAGCATCTCAAATTAATAAAATGTGAATTAAAAAATGGTTTGAATCGAAATTTATAAACAGCCAAAATGTAAAAAGCATACAAATGTAGAATCGCCATAAATTATACCACAAAAAAAGCATCCAATTCAGGCTATATATGAATTTGTAATTATTATCCGTAATTGAAAATATCGAAATGAAGAAAGAAATAGATGTACAAAATTGATAGGTATATATTATATAAAAAGTTGAAATTGGAATCCATTCAAATTTAGAACAAAAAGGAAACAAATGCTAAAGCTTCCAAAGTTTTTAGAGCATTAAAATTGTTGAGCTTCAAAAATGTTAGAAATCCAGAATAAAATTGTCAACAATCGAAAGTTTTAATAATTTAGTATTAAAAAGGAAAAGATTTCAAAAGCATTTCACCGACGTTCTTTTTTTTTTTAACAAAAAAAAATTTAAAACCATGCGATTAGAACAAATATATTAGAGCAACATTTTTTCTTTTTTACACCTCTACAAAAAATTCCTGTTTCGATAAACCCTGTTGCCAATACTCTACATGTTACTAAATTTTGAAATCAATGCAAAAAGAAAATTACTTATAACTAATTTAAATTTTATTTTCGAATTCTGCTGAAACATTTTATCTTTCGAAATCTGCAAAGAAAATTTAGAAAAACTAATGTTAAAATCGTGATTTTTGTAAGTGAATTTTGTTCGAAAAAGTTATAAGATATAAATCAAATGTAAAGAAAGTTAAGGGAACATTTTTTTTTGGTTAGAATTTCTACAAAATGTGTTTATTGTTTCAATCGGGAAAACCCGAGAAAAAACCGGGAAAACCTTGGGAATTTGATTAAGAATGGGAAATTTGGTTCTTTGATGGAAAAATCTACTCTTTTCTACTTTATTATTTTTTAAAATATTTTTTGTTGGAAAATGATAATAAAAATCAAATAAATATATTTTTTAAATACATTTTTTGGAAACATCATGACTACACATTTCGTATATTTTACAAATAATATTTTTTTCAGTGAAAAACATATTTACATTTTCCCAACATTTTTGTTTCAATTTTAAATGTGTTGCACCTTTTAAATGATCCCAAGTACATTGAAAAATGTTTATTTTGTTATATTGCATTTTAATTAATTGTAATTTGCACTATTTTTTTGCAATATCAGTTTAAAAAATGACAAAATTACTTCATCCTGGCTGATTTTATCGTGAATAGGGATAGTTTTAAGCGTAATAAAAAGAACACAAATTTACTCTTAATGTATATATTTGAGGTAAATTGCAAACCAATCTATTCAGAATATTATACTTTTTAAATTAGGAAAAATAATGATCTAAAAAACAAAACATCCTTTAAACAATATTTAAACCAAACATAGATATCTTTCGATAAATTGAGCACTATAAAATTGGCATATATCAAAGTTTGGATATGTTTTCAATGGTGATTCAGTATGAAATAATTTCAATATATTTAACTTTCCTTTTTCTGAAATTAGAGTTTCTTTTGTCACAAAATGTAAACTTTGAAGTTTCGTTTTTGATTCCATTAAGTGGGTCCAACTAAATAAGGCATTAGATGATATTTCGTAGGCTCCAGATATATTTAAGAAACGATTAAAAAAAGAGAAACATAGAATAAAAAAAAGAAGAAAGAGTCATTATTCCGATTAAATTATTATTCTCATCGGTGGTTCGCCCACTTATTCCGCTCCCACAACCTGTGTACGTTTTACACTTGGACTAGTGTGTGTACTGAATGAACATAAAAGGAGCGATATGTGAATCAAGAATGAAATTTGTGTTCCTTCATTTCTTAGCCAACACAACGCTTGAGAAAAAAAGGAGATAAGATGCTTTCGGGCGAAAGGCACACGCAATTGAAAGGCAGGGCCGCGATTATTTGAATCGAATAAATTATCATTTATATTTTTCAGCCCATTTGACTTTTTGTTTAATCATCCAACTATTTCAGGTGGTCGGATCTATTTCAAATTAGACAGGTAGGTACAGTTTAATCGGTAGACTCTTTTTGCCGACAAAATGTGTTAGTGGTCAGAGGAAATGAGGTGACACGTATATTTTTAATTTGAGAAAAAAAGTAACACTAGTCTAAAAGAAAAAATTATATGTGTACATTTATAGTGACGCTATTTTTCTACATGCATTTTTACCTGCTTAAGTTGAAATTCGCATTGAAATTTTGTTATGGATTGGTTTTCAACATTTTTTATATTTATTTTTGTCCAAAACGATGCCTTCTTTTAAATATTTCGGTTCATTGCACCTTGACTACCAAATTGAACAGGGAAAATGACATTAATATTCGTTGCAGGTTGAATGATCTTTACCTTGATACCATTTGTTACCAGATTGGCCGTTTCTAACTTTAGATATGATTCACAGCGTAAATCTGTCATCAGAAAAAACAATTTTAATTCATATATCGAAAACTAATCCATAATAAAATTGTCAATGTGATTTTCAAATTTAGTAGGCCAAAATGCATTAGAAAAATATAGCGGCACTAAATATACAAAATGACTGTAAACCAGTGTCATTTATTATTTGAACCTCGATAACTTTATAGGTCCAATTACGATATTTAAGTTTTCTTAAATGAATTTTTTTGACAATATAAAAAACATTATTTCAAAGAAGAAATGTTTTCGTTCTAAAGTTTAGCATGTTCCTCGTAAAAAATGCAAGATATGATAAAACAGTTAATTTTTTTGTAAAGCCAGGGTTGCTACAGATCAAGGAATCCTGGATAGACAGGGGAAGTCATGAAATTTCAAGAAATTTCTCCTTTTTCTAATGTTTCGCTTTATTGGAAATTGAATTAATAGAACCCAATAAGCAAATCCAATTATTTTTTGTTTAAAGTTAATTCTTTTGAATTGAAAAGTCTACTACTATATATTTTTGGTTCAGAGTGTGTAGCGTCTTCAGTGGTATAATACCTTTTAAGTATTTTCTTGAAAATTCTAATATACATACTACATTTAAAAAAAAACCCAAGGAAATATTCAGTATCAAATGAAACAAAAAAATTTGCAAATTTCAAAGATGACACTGAAGGTTTGTTTTTCAAAGTTAAAGAATTAAAATTGAAAGTTTCTGAAAGTAAAAAGTTTAAAAGTTTAGATAAATACTAGAATCGAGGCTTTTAAATATTGTTGATGAACACATAAAAACTGTTATGTATTTAAGTCTGGCGCATCTAAAATTTAATTGGATTTCTAAGAAAATTGTTATGAAAGTTTATACTTTTCAAGGTTAAAGTGAGAATTTAAATTTTATTTCAATTAAAATCCGCATTTGAAATTTCTGCGTTCTCAAGTATAGGTGTTTTTGATTATTTGGGAACGTTTCCAATTTCTCATCGTTTATATTTTTAGTGTTTTTATTTTGTGTGTGCCTTGAACTGGTGGGTCAGCACATAATCTGATATGCAACTGATTAATTAATTACTTTTCAGATAAAAGGCTCATTTATCTGAAGAAAATATTTTTCCTACTCATGAGATTAAAAATCAAATACTATAAAAGTGTTGAATTAGTCTGATTAAAAATATAAAATAAGAGTTCTCAATTCCTCGAAATGTGTTTAAATATCGGCTGATTATAAATTTGATTGTCAGTTATTACACATTATGCAAGAATTCAGACGATATAACTATTTTCGTGAGCCTCTCTATTATAGTTTTTTTAAACAAGGGTGCGCCACCTTAGCCAACTTTTCACATTTTTTTCAAATATGGATGCTTTTGAATAACAAATTTTTTGATGTTACGATTCTGAAGATTTTAATATCGTAGTTGTTTAATGTATTCAAATTTAGATACTTAACAATTTAGTTCATTGAAAAGTGTTTTTCTGTTTCATTTTGTTTTCCTCTAATTTGAATATGAATTTCGTTTAAATGTGTAGAGTTACAAAATTTGAACCATATTGTTTAACCATTTAAAACTGATATTTTCATTTTTGAATGATTCGAAAAATTGCAAGCTTTTTTTGACGTTTATGATTTGGAAGTTTTAAATTTGACTTTTAAAGGATGTTGATGCGTTATAAATGAATTTATAACCTTCTAGAAAGGACCCTGTACTAAAAAAAAAACTATTCATAATTGGATTAAATCCTTTTAGAAATTTCTTCCAGTTTGATAAATTAAAAATAAATTACTGCCAATAAATAAATATATAGGTATAGGTATTTTTTGGGTCTAATTGGGGAAAAAGTACTAAAATTTAAACTGATTTATATATTTTTATAGCCTTTTTCTTTATTGTACAAATGAACCCTTAACAACTGCACGTGGTCTGTTATTTTATTTCATACTTGGTTCGATTTTCAACCCGGAACGAAACTCAAACTTAATTCTTATATTTAAATTGGTTCACAGTTCATTCATGTACATATATAAAATGATACAATAGTCTATTCAAAGTTGATTATTTTTCTGTAAACAAATTTCATAAGCATTGACTGTTTAAATAATTGTTATTTATGTATGTTTTAATAAATATTGTTTTTCTTTATGTCGCTGTTAGTTATAAATGAAACCCAAGTTTCTAAGCTAGAGTATAATTATGGAATGAAGTACTAAAGCACTTATGAAAGTATACTGAACACGGTCAACGCACTCTAGAATTCTTGAATGCAATTCTCGGATTATGCGAACAAACTTATCCTCCGATTTCTTTGCCGTCACAGACGCTTGCGTGACATAATTAAACTTTTTATCAATTTTATCTCATCTGTTTAGATAATTTATATCATCATTTATTATCTATTCAAACGTTTTACATTATTGAAATATTTTTGTTGTATTAAGGATGACATCTAGATTAATGGGATTGTAAAAAGTTGACTATTAGGCTTTTTTCAGTTTTTATTATTATTTATTTTTGTTATTATTATACTATTATTTTAAGTCCATTTACTTTCTGGGTAAGCGTGAGTCACTTGGTAAGGAAGGGATTGATGTCGAATTTCCGTGTTATTTATTTAAATAGCACGTTCGTTCCGTAACACTGCTTCGACCCAGGTTGATGATCAATCACTCCAAGTCATCACTCACAAGGTCTTCATGTAAATCTCCCCACTCGGGCCCATTAGTCTCCAAGGTCTTTTGTTTCAGGCGTCATTCACTCCACTGACAATCTTTTTATAAACTATTTGTCGCCACACTTTTCTGTCCTGGCATACTTCTCTAGCTTCCTTCACATCCATGCATTTTTTTATGCAAACTCTTCTGTTTCTGTGGCTTCTTATGCCTTTTTTTAATCAAGGTACCATTCACATATTCTAACCATTCTTTCCTCGGTCTGCCTCTGGGTACGTTGCCATTTATTTTACCTTGATACCCTTGTTTCATTAGTCGTTCATCATTCATTCTCTTAACATGGCCAAACTATCTCAAAAAATATCTTTCAAATATGTTAACTAGTTTATTATGCGCAGTAAATTTCATGTTAATCGCGTTAATTTTAATCTTATCCTTTTCCTGATATGGACACGTCTCGCTACCGTACAGCACAGTCTGGAACTTCTTGTAAATCCAAAATTGGATCTAATACTAATTGAATCTTTTTCATCTCAAAGAATATATATTTAAGTTTTAAGTGACTTAATTATACAAAAATTGAAAACATTCAATTTCTGCAAGTTTTTAAAAAGGCATAATTAATGTTAGAAGAATCTAAAATGAAAAGCCTGCACGCAGGAAAAATGTAAACTAAATTGAAACATTTAATATTCCAACACATATAATTTCGGGCAAATTCGAGATCAAAATCATGATTCAGTTTGAACTATCTATTTTGAAAAACTAAAAAAAATTAGTAATAGTCGGAATTGGATATGCATGATAATTGGAAAACACTCAAGGGTTGCAATGCAGAACGAGATAAACAAAAAAATAAGGATTTTTTAGGAGTTCGAAAAAACATTCTGCAAAATCGAAATCACGGTTTACAAAGATAAAATAAAAGTACGCTTCTAACCTGATGTATTTCTGAATTGCGAGGCCATAAAGTACGATTAGAAAAACTTGCTCAGTTCCAAGAATTAAAATGTAGAAGTTGACAGTCTCAAAGTTACAGGAACATAACAGCAGAACAGACTTGGCTGCGGATCGCAATAAAAAGCGCAATTTTCAGTGAATTAACTCCATCTACATTATTCAAGACTTTGTAGGTTAAAATTGCATGGGTTTTAAACACTGTATTTGTATAGCGATTTAAAATCTATTGGGATATGAGGATACTGAATAAGAATAAAAAAATCTGTCCTAAAAAATTATTCTGTTCCGAGAAAATAAAGATTAAGTCTGACTGTATTGCACTGCAATAGAGATTTTTTGCTACAAGGGCTTTAAAAAGAAAAGTTTTTCCCTTGTAAAAAAGAACTATAATAATTTCAAGAAATATCGTCCTGGTAACAAGGCAAGAGATTAAGTAAAAAAGAGTTTAAAAAACAATTTTTTTCTGTAGAAAATAAGAATTTTTATGCGAAATCCCCGTTTCCGGCAAAAATTTTGGTTATCTATAGTTCTGTACTGCAACCCTTCAAATATATTTTACAGAATGTTACCGACATTCACCGATATTCGAGGATTTATGTCCGCGCTAAATAAAGAAGATTTTATATTTAACATGGACACGAACCTTTGAACGTAGGTAAATGTCGGTAACAGGAATCTCGCATTAAATCGTTTGCTTTTTTATTTCACCTTGAATAATGTGCTCTTCAAAAGGCAGCCGTTTTCAAGGATTTTTTAGTAAATGGTTTTATTTTCTTTCAATTTCTATTCTTTGGAATTTCGCAGCTTTTTACACGTTTTTTCGATTAATATTCAAGTACATAGTTGATTTCCTTTCTTTTTTTCTCGAAACCATAGCAAATCTCGCGTTGGCGAGAATCACGGTGAACTAGAACTGCCTACATCCCGAATGCAGTTTGCCCACGCAACGAAAGTTTTACAAATCGTTGTTTTCCACTGATACAATCAAAACCAATATAAATATTAAAAATGTTGTAAAAATATCTGAAAAGAGTGAAAAAATAATATATTTATAAAGGACGAAGTTAACAGCTAAGAAAGAAAAGTAAACAAATGAAAATATGGCTGCAAAATGAAAGAGTTATACGAGTAGAATTCCAAAATGCAACATGCAATAAATGGTCAAAAGCGAATTGCAATGGAATGCAGAAAATTACAGTGAAAGCTGGCGAGATGTAGAATCTTTAAAATTTCTTTGCTTTTAACTCAAGTTGAGTTTAACCCAATATTGCCTTTAAATTTTGAAAAATTTTAATGAAAATATAAATTTTGTGCAACATAATTTTTTTCATTTTGAGGTCAATAAATTCATTTGATTTTTTCCAGTAGCGTATCAAAAATTGCAAGTCGTCTTGTATTTTAGAATTGAAGGGTGGCAGTGTAGAACTAGAGAACTAAAAATTTTTCGAAACTGTTTTTATTTTATAACAAATTCTTAAAATATCAAATACACTTTGTTAAAAAGATGTTTTCAAATTCTAATTTTATAAATACGTGTAGTATAATAAAAAAATTAAAGTTAAATTTTACTTAAAATTTTAGCGTAGTAATCATTTTTTTTCTTCCCTTCGAGATATTTTTTGAAATTATTATCGTTTATTCACAGGGAGAAATTTTGGCAGATTAATGTACGGCACCGCTCCTTGATATTATCACGCTTTGGCGGGAGAACTGAGATCTCTCAACCCTTGCGTTTAAAGAATAGGACTTGAAGTTACAAGCATTACACCACGCCCCTTTGCTATCTACTTCGGTGCTATACCGGCACACTAAATTTGATTTATTTGGAACATAATAATTTATTTCTGTCAAAAATTTCTTATTCTTATTTATCTTCCCCATATCTTAGGAGCAAGTTTTTACTTGTTTGAAAACTTAAAAATTCGATTTTCAATCGTTACCGATATCTGATATCCGATTTTCAAACGTTACCGATATCCGATTTTCAAAATCTGTTAAACTTTAACCTCAAAATTCTTGGACGATTTACTGTAAAGTGGTCTAGAGGATTATGGAGTCTGGTGCCGGTGTGGGGCATGGTGTCTATTAGAAAAAACGCCCGCGTTTATTGATTTTTATATTAGTTTTTTTAAATAAAATGACTTTCTTTGTTTTTACAAATAGTGATGTGATGCAAATTTTGTTTTAATATACGTGTCAGAAGAGTTCTTATGAAACAAAACTGTTTTGACGAAATCAGATATTTGAAAAGATCTCTGCACAAATGTAAAAAAAAATACAAAGGCCGAGCTCGAAGTCCGAGAACCAACATTCGCGCGCAGTAGGCACGCCCAAACCGAGGCTCAAACTTGCGAGCGATGAGAATATGTTAACATTACAATTTTAAGAATTATCATATTGTATACTTATTATTCTAAAATGTTCATATTTTTTAAATAAACCGACAGTAAAATGACGGACAGCATGCCCAATAGGATTGGGTATGCTGACGGAAATTGAAGACCAACGTATGAATCAAATGTCAAATAATGACGTTAAAAACTGTTTTGAATAATGACTTTATGTAACCTGATAATGTGAGCTCGCCAAAAAGTACAGAAATCAAAATCTTTAAATGGTGATTTTGATTTTATAGAATGTGTTTTGCTGTCCTGAAAAGTTTTCTGCTTTTAATGGTTATCTATATTATTTACTATTACCATTCAGTTATTGAATCAACTGAATTTGTATCTATTTTGACTCCATAGATATACGTTATTTTTAATTATGAAAGCTTTAGATTCTTTTTGTTTTGATGATTTCATTTCTGTGCTAATGTAAAATCTTCTAGATAGGTTAAAAATGTTTCTCGAATTTAAGAAATCCATTGCTTACACAATATAATAATGTACATCAACATCTGCCTAGAAGCTTATAAATATTTTCTTGTACTTTAGAATTTAGAATTTTTAAATTTTTGACGCCGTAAAATTTCCATTGTTTATAAATAACGTCTTAAAATTTGGGTGGTTTAAAAGTGTAGTCAATTCATTTTCATTTTTGGACTTGAAAAATTGTTTATTTTACAGTTTTAAAGATGTAGTAATCACCAGATAAATTAAATAAGAAATTAAAAATGGTTCAATTTCGGATATACCTTGAAGCAACAAAATAATCGATTATATCTTTTAACTCGATTATGTGTTTTAAGCCGATCAGGTAAAAGGTTCATCTAAATCGAAGCATCAATATTAATTTAAAAGCTCGTAAATCAGCTCGCTTGGTCGGAAAAAATCATTATCTGGTACTCTGGTCTAGCAAACCACCACACGAGTAATTTTCTACCATAAAACTGCAAATAAGCCTTTTATTGTAAAATTCCTTTTTTTCGAGTCTATTATTGTATTTCTTATTTTATAAACTATGCAAAGTGCAATAAGAGTAATTTTTTATTGCAAATGCGTTCTAAGTTACAAAAAATGCATATATTTTATTTATTCATCAACTTATTATTAATCACAATACTTAAGAAATATAAAATATTAAAATATTGTTAATATAGGGGGATAGTATGTAATATTATTGTTAATTGAGTGTCAAATATAATTGGAGCAGATCGATCGCAAGATGAGCGCAAGAATTTTAATGAACTGGTAATAAATACATGGACTTATCAAGAAAAAGATAAGAGTAAAATTAACGCAATTGACATGAGATTCATGCGCATAATAAGCGGGAAATCCCTAATGGACAAAGTAAGTA
>NC_046657.1:97397688-97412718 GCF_010883055.1 Belonocnema kinseyi | reverse complement strand
ATCTCTATCCCATCCACACACTACTCCTTTCCCCTGCCGAGTGAGTCACGCCTACCCCGAAAGGGAAATGGCTTAATGGTGTAATAATAATAAAAAAATAATAATTCATTAAAAACAAGATTAAACTTTTTATTAATTTCCTACATTTAAAAAAAAATTTAATTTTAAACAATTATTTGAAAATTTAACGTCTCCGAATTTTGTAACCTTTAGAGCATGTCTAGAGAGGTTCGGGGAAATTTTCTCAAATGTCAGATGTTGGCTTTCCCACTACCGATACTTTTATGTTATAAATTTGAATTTTGACTGCTTATATTTTTAGATTTTAACTGCTTATCTATTTTTTCTGTGAGAATTTCAGCATTTAAATATTTAAAAAATACTTTTTTCCAACACATGCTCTCCATTAAGACTGTTTATTCAGTTTGGATTTATTGTAGATCGGGATGCTTTTTAATTTTGACTTTTTATAAATTTCCATTCTTTTGCGTTTAGTATATTTCTGATTCCAATTTAGGACGCTTTTCTTTTTGGATATTTTTAAATGCGAATTCTTTTGATTTTGATTGTTTATAATTTTGAAATTGTCCAATTTTGATATTTGCGATTTTGGATGTTTCTAAATGCAGATTTTTAAAAATTTTGATTTGGACTTTTTAAAATTAGGAATAAATATTTGGTTACAATGCTAATTTCTTTTCCATGTATAAATTTTAATTATTTGATAACTGTTATTCTTTTCTATTTTTTGTTTTTGGATTTTTGAGATACGGATTATTTTTGTTTTAGTAAACAAAAGCGTACTGAAAAAATGTTTCAATTCCAAACTAAATTCCACGACTATAGAGAAACTATTCGAAGTAGTTTTGGCAGAAAATAGAAAAGAAGGAAGATTGGAAAACGCCTTTCGAGTTGCGAAATGCGTTTTCTAGCTAAAACCTTGTATTTCAGTAAATCCAGACTCTGACGAGTAGGTCGCGGTCGGTAGGTTGGTCGGTCGATGGTTAAATATCAGTGTTACGAGAGAAACTCTGTGAGGGTGACAGCGATTGAAAAGAACCTCAATCTCTTCACAAGCAATTAGATATTTGTAATTTGTGATGATGGTGATAATTAGTATGATTTATAAGAATGATTTTTATCTTCTTTCTCCAGGGAAGTAAGCCATTCACATTATCTGTTCGTTTAAGACTTGGTGAAAACAGAAACTGTTTGATTCCGCATGAACATTACTGGCTTCACGTGAATTTAGTATTTTTCAGTCTTAAACTTTCTAATTTGGAATATATATGTTAAAATATGTTCAAAAACATCAGAAATAAAATCGGAATGAATTAACGATCATCCAAAACCGAAAGCTTTAGAATTTGTAAACGTATGCAAAATTAAAAAGCATTCAACTGTATAATTAATAATCAACATTAAGGAAATTATGCGAAGAAAATTATTACAAAAATGCAGTCATTCTAACCAATTTAAAAAAATAGTAATTTTACATGTTTATGTGAATCGTTTTTTAAGAAAGTGAAAGTATTTAAAATGTGTATTAAAGACCTCGCAGTAAGTGGAACATTGTGCATAATTATGTTAAAAAGTAATGATAAAAAACAATAATTTTAATGAGTCGCATCTTTTATATTCTGTATAATTTCGCGTTATAATATGCCGGCTTCGAGAAAAATGAATTTTTTTGTAAAAACAGACAGATTCGCAATGAGTGACGTCTAAATATTATCCGATTTGTTTCCCCTTCCACGAAATTAATTTTTAACCCAATGTGAACAACATAATCTAGGATTCAACATGAAATTTGGACGACCTTTTTTTTTAGCGCCTTATTATACATAATAAAACAAATTTGGTTCGTTTGTCTTTAAAATTTTCCTCTAAATACAAATTACATTCTTTTGAAGTAAAGTAAGTTAATAATTTGGCTGAAACTGTATTAAATGCAATACAAATTTCGTAATTTTTTCTCAAATTCTTTGAAATGCCGTAAAATCACGTACAAAAATTCAAGAAATTCCTCGAAATGTCAGGAAACTGGTATAAAACCTCATACAAATTTTAAGAAATCCCATACAAATTAAAAAAAATTTCAGGAAATATCATAGGATTTTTTAAAATACATTTGACCATATGATTTCGAAGAATTCCTTTAAATTACTATTAAATATTACGAAATTCTGTAAAAATCTTGAATAATTATGAGATTTAAAAAATCGCCAGAATTCTCATGGAATTGCAATAAACATTTAAAGAAGTCTTTTTAAATTTTATGAGATCGTATCATTTTAGAATGCTTTAAAATTTCTTTAAATCACATTGAAATTTCAAGAAATACTTAGAAGTACCATTTAATTTATTTTAAAAAGTAACTGAGGTATCCTCAAATCCCTGAAGATATCATGAGATAATATCATCATTCACAGAAATATCTTTCTGGCTCATACAATCTTTTAACATAATTTCAATTTTGTTTGCGTAAAAATCTTTTGGTATTTGGAAACAGCATTCTACAGTTCTATAGTTCTGTTTTTTTCGACGTGGGAATTCTTGATCTTTCAATTTATTCAAAAAAAAAAAATTAATATTAAAAACATGACATAGTGGAGGTAGTTTTTCTAAATTTTTTGAAAGTGGATTTTCTCAAAAACCTCACTTAAATTTCGTTTGAGAGACTTCACATTGGAAAAAACTTATTTAAAAAAATCGAATTTTTGCTTTTTTCTCTGTAACAGCGAAAGATGCAAAAAATATTACGATAAAAGTTTAAATATCTAGAAAAGTGTTTCAAAAATTACCCGCAGAAAACTGATACAATGCATTTCGTAGTAGAAAAAACTTTTAAACAAAATTAGGAAACATGAAAAAGGTAGATCTTGTCAGAAAACCTTTATTTTCTCTGTCGAATTTTCAAAACATGAAAAAGAGAAATGGCCGGAAATGTTATTTTTTCTTAAATACTATTTTTCATTTAAGATAGAAATGGTATCTACTTTCTTATAAAAAATGTCATGCACCGCAAATAAAATCGTTGGTATTTTCTCGTAAACGGTGTAAGCTCTACCAAAACAAAGAGGTATTTTTGGAAAAAAATTTCAGATGCGTTAACTTTTATCTTAACATTTTTTTGTATCTATCGTTCCTTGAACAAAGTAAAAATTCGATTTTTAAGGTAATTTTTTTAAATGTGAATTAGTGGTTTACCAAGATAAGTTTTGTTTTTGAGAAAGTCTTCTTTCAACAATATTAGAAAAACAGCCGCCATTTTCTCTATTTTCTATATTTGTCTTTTTTTTTAATTAATTGAAAGCACGCGAATTTCCACGTCAAATAACAAAACAAAATCCTGAGTAGGGCTTGTTCAGAAAATAGTTGACTTTGAAAAAAATGTCTGACATTTGAAATACTTGTCTCTTTCTTTCTCCTCTAGAATTATTCAACCAAATAAAAAAGTATTCTGACATCAGAACCTAGCCTTTTCTTGAAATTTGATTTGATTTCAAATTGAATTAGTCGTATTTAAAACTTGACAACTAAAAAAATGTTCTTTTATTAAATGAAGACCTGCAGTATTCATTAGCAAATGTAATATGTAAAACAAATTGACAATTTTTGACAATTGTTGACAATATTCAAAGTAAGAATTTTGCGAGAATTTAATATTTAATTGTGTTTTTCGGCATCGTTATAAGATTAATGAAATTCGTGGAAATTGCGCATAAATTGAATGTTTGCTGTTTCGGAAAAGAAGACATAAAAATGTTTGTTAATATCTAGATTTCTAGGTTAATTGAAGATGGACAAATGTATCTTGAATGAAGACTGCATTCATTGAAATAAAATTTCCTGTCTGTCTGTACGCGGAACACAATGTAAGTAACATGCGTGCAACGTAATAGAGTCTATAAAAAGACTTGGTGTCATAGAAAACGTTACAGTTGAAGAGTGAGTGCATTACATTTTATCTGCTTGTGTGCTATATATAGTCTCGAGTGGTCTAGGCCTAGAGACTAGAATCTAGGTGCTAGAGCTAGACTATACTGTTTCTATGTTAGACATAATTTCATAAGCAGTGCGTGTAGTTAGGCAGGCAGATCCAGGCAGATCAGGCATGCAGACACGAGCGATCTGATCTAGTATCGCAGTCGATCTTGACTAGTTCCGGTTGGATGATTTTGCGGACTCATTCATTGGCAATGAACGAAAGCTTCGGTTCAGAGAACGCAAAGAGATTCTCCAAGACAAGGCTGTCATGACCACCACGAGCCATCCTAACTTTACCCTTGGGTTTTAATTCTTTAGTGTCGCTTGTGGTCTCATTCTCAAGAGACCTATCCCCATAACTCCATAACAAAACATTTATGTTTGTAAAATCGAATAAAATGAGATGAAATTCCCTGAAATACGCAGACTTCACACTCTTTTTCCTATGCGCCTCTTTTCCCCTTTCCAATAAATAAATTAAAATATCAACTAATATCAAATAATAAAAATATCAACGGTTACATTTTTTGTTCGGAGTTCATCGTTTTTGTTTGAACATTGAACTATTCGGTTCAAACTTGAATTACCTTGTTATAAATTTATTGCTTTTATTTAAAGATTCATCATTTAACTTAAAAATTGATCTCTTTTGTCGAAAATTGAACTATTTATATTTATTTATAAAAGAGATCAATTTTTAAGTTAAATGATGAATCTTTAAATAAAAGCAATAAATTTATAATAAGGTAATTCAAGTTTCAATTCAAGTTTGAAATATGTGTGTGTGTGTGTATATATATATATATATAGAAACGTGACTGAAAGCGAAAGTTTGGTGTATATTTTTCGTTGCGAATTAATCTTTTGCGGGCTTCATAAATTTTATAGGAAATCCTGGGAATGCTATGAAGAATTCTAAAATGCCTTGAATTCAAATTAAATTCTTTAAAATATATTTTAATATACTGTTGAATATTTTGAAGTATGTGCAAAGAAAACAAATTAACAATCCCGCAAGAATTCCAGAAATCTCATTGCATTTCTCAATGTATTCTGAAATACCATAAAATAACACGAGAATATTTAGAATGTATTTTAAAAATTTATGATTTCTAATAAATATTCCTTAAGATCCTTGAACCCCTGTCAAATATGAGGAAATTCCAAGACATTTGGTTAAATATCGTCAAATAAATTTAATATTATTAATAAAATAATAGTATACAATAAAAAACAACAAAATTTCGTATTTTATACTTCTAAATTACTAAAATATAAAAAAAAGGAATTCGAAATCATGCCAATTTGAAAAATTATCCATATGTTCCAAAACAAAAGCATCTGCATTTGAAACCAGTGAAAATTCTGAAAGATTTGAATTTGAAGTTAATTAAGCGCTACTTACGCTGCTCCGTCTAATCAGTGATGCCTCGTTTTCCCGCGAAAAGTTCAAAAATGATACTCTTTAAATCTAAATCAGTGAGATTTCACTGATTGAAATAGCTGGAAATCGGTCACTGGCAATGAGTGAAAAGTTACTTATTCATTCAGTACAATAAACACTTTTGAGAGTTCGCAGCACTGCACCATGTCCATTTAGAAGTCATAATAAAATAATATTTTAGTAGATTCAATCAAATAATAATAATAATAATAATAATAATAATAGCATAAACCTAAAACCCATAATTATGATCAAAAAGTTTCGATGCTTTTAAATGAAAAATAACCTCATATATTACTTTACTTTCAAGATTGGACTGTCATGTACGCACTGGTTAAGTAAGTGCTTTTTATACGGGTAAGAGGTTAGAGGTTAGAGTATACTTTTCTCCCAGGTCATTCAGGAGATTTACATCCCGAAAATTAAAAAATGATTCTATTATTATATTATTAAATAATTAAGTAAAAACAACACTTAACTTTAAAACTTGGAGGTTATATTTCACATGATTTACCCTGGTGTCACTGAACTAATCAGTGAATAAGTCCGAACTCACTGATTAATTAGTGAAATGTCTAACGACTATTTCAATCAGTGAATTTTTAACTGATTCATATTTACAGAGTATTTAAAAATACATATTTTAACTAAGTTGGAAAAACTTTCCTTAATTCAAGTCTCATTGAAGTGGGACGATGGTCCGGGGGGCTAAAGCGTAGGTTTTGGATCCACTCCTTCTCGATTCCTGCCTCGCACTCTGGAAGAGCCTCGACGGCCCATGCGGTGAACACTAGCCTATCAAGGGAGTTGTTCATCTCCGGGGAGTCGTGGGGCCCGTACCTCTAGAGAAAAAGGTTCTCTAAGACCTCTAAGTAGTTAAACCTGTTGCTGTGGGTGGTTCGGGACCCGCTCCCACCACCAAGTAAGTGTGTGGGGGGTGTGTAAAGGAATAGAGAAGAAGGTACAAGAAAAATGTATAAACCCTTAGGGGACACATTAGAAGCTTCCATTCCAATTCTCCAAGTCTTTATTACTCTCGTAATTTCATAAAAACAATAATATTTATAAATATGTCTTTATTTTCTCATCTAGAAAAAAGGTCACGACGAAAGAGATAGGGACAGATTATAATATAAGCATTATAAATGCGTACACGCGTAGTGGGCTAGGCATTATTTCCATTATCTACTCTGATTGCGTGCAACGGCCCGTGAAGTCATCCTGCTCGAATAGCGAATACTTACTTACATACAAAACACTCGTGTTTTGAATCTTCGTTATCATGGCGTGTCTTTGAAGATTTCAAGATTAACTCTCGGCCTCTTTCTATTTATTCTATGACTATAACTATTATTACGTGCCTAGATTACAAATAAATCAATAGAATTAATGGAATAAGTAGAATAGATAGTGTATATGCAATAAATAAAATTATTCCTTTTAACTTCTAATTAGCGAAGTAACGATTAGCATATTTGCATAAAAATTGCTAATGAAAAAGAGAAAACTACTATACAGATGCAGGACTTCAATTAATTTATAGTAGCAGATTAATCTCTAGATTGAATTTTTTGAAAACAGCATTCCTGACTAATTTTCTCTTCCTTCGCTTCTGTTCTCCCAGTAAACTTGAATTTCTTACCAAAAAAGTTGTTAAGGCAGTTGTCGTGCCAAAAATTAGGTCTCTGGAAAAGATATAATTGCAATTTTTCTTACTGTCGCTTCTTAGCAATTTCTAAAAAATGGCTGTATTTTAATAAATCATGCCTTTTTTCCGGGGAAAAAAATTCCTTACAACTCTTGTGTTTCCAATAGTTTGAAATTTAATCGTTATTCTTCAAATATACTTATTTGTTAAAAAAATGTTTTCTTAACAAACAATTCTGTCAATGATTTAAGCCATAGAAGAATTGACTTTCAAAACAGGAAACAGTAGAATTATAGATAATATTTTCCCTGAAAAAATAAGTCGTAATTTGTTGAAATTAAACTAGTTTTTAAAATTGGTAAGAAGCGATGGTAAGAAAAAATTCAATTGCAAAAATTATTTTTTAAATAAATGTTTTTTTTTAGGTTTAGGAAAATTTTCATTTATTAAAAAAAACATCATTCGTAATGTTATTTTGATTTTTAATGTGATAGAAAAATTATTTTTTCTACTTCAGAAATCTGATTTTTGACACGGCAGCTTCCTGAAAAGAGTTAAGAGTTTTTTAATTATTTATTTTTAGAATTTCTTATGTTATTTTCACTTCCGAAATCTCTAGAATTTAAATATGTTTTATATCTGTAATTCCATTTTTAAATTAATTTTAAGATTTGCAAATTTAAAACTTTAAAAATTTTAGAGCTTTTACATGTTGATATTTTCAAATTTGAAGTCTCTCGAATATAAATATCTTTCAAATTTTTATTAAATAAATGTTTAGCGTTGCATTGCCACTTTTTAAATTGAGGACTTTCAAATTTCCTTGATACACTCAAAAATAATTATTTTTAATTTGAAGAATTTTAGATCTGCACGGAGAAACTCTTGATCGTAAAATTTGTCATAATATTGATATTTACAAAAGTGCGATGGCAATCTAAGATATAGCCGAGAAAATAGTATTATTGCAGCAGCCATAGGAAGGAATACATTTTCTGTTTCATTTATAAATATACTACAAAACCTAATAATTTCCATTTATAGTTAGAAAAATTCATATTTTTGATAGCAGATTGAAGTTGAAAAAAGTGATATTCACAAATTAAATGATAAAACCGTAGTTGCAATAACTAGCATTTAAGATAGCATACGTTGCAGAACAGGTAAGAAGAATCACCATTTTCAATGGGAAGGTAAAATGACTGAAAAAACAACTGAATGCAGTGCTTCGCTATTCATTACCAAATGACGTCATTACAAGCGCCGAAGTTCATGAGTATGATAAAATTCCTAAACCTGATAATTTGTTTTATCACAGGGAAATATCTCTGTTCTGCTGTCCCGGAAACCCGTGTTCAATTCCCGCCAGGGCGGATTTCTTCCAACAAGGTTTTTTTTTCTCTTTCGGCTGACAATAAAATATAAATATCTAATTGTATTTTTAATGTATAAAATGCATAGTGCGTGAAGTGAATGCGAATTTATTTTTATTTTGCTCTTTCGACCATGGAAGTTTTCCCTATTTTTTATGAGAAATATTAGAAATGCGTAGAATGACCATAGACAGAATGTTTTTACTATTGTGTTTTGTAAACTTCACAGTCTGTATTAGGGATTATAGTAAGTTTCTTTTGGAATAAGTGCAATTATTTAATCATTTATTTTATACTCCAATAGACATAATAACTTCAGAGTTTAATATTCACAATAGTAATTCTTGCAATAGTGACTCTATATCCTGGCGTGCTATTGTCGTATTGTAAAATTAAATATTATACCATCAAATTTTATAACTGAAAGTTTCTCCGTGTGGTATTATAATTTTTATTATTATTGAAGTTAAAAGTGCTTTCAAATATTTGGCGCTTTTTAATTTAAAGACTTATCTTTGATTTTTTTTACTTGAAAAGCTTTTAAAAATTGGCTCTTTTTAAATTTAAAAGTTCTAGAATTTAATTTCTATCCCATTTTCATTCATTCATTCAAACTTGAAATATTTTTTATTTTTTGATGCTTTAAAATTGAGGAACCTTTTAAGTTGTTGTAATTTTTTTATTTGAATGTTTTGTCATTTTGAAGTCTCATGTTTTTAAAGATTTCAGTTTATAACAGATTGTAAGTTTGATCAATAATATTTTCTTAAATTGAAAGACGAACGCTTTAATCATTTGGCAATGGTAAACAACAAAAATAAACTGCATTTTTCTTGTACTGCCTTATTTTTTATCTGGATTGGTCATGGTTGATTGGAGAAGGATGAACGTTAGGTATTTAAACTTATATCTTACAGCAGAACTAGGATCAAGAAAGTAAAACCTCTACTTAGATGTATTTTAGAAAAATAATAACTGGTGTGAGTTCCTTGTTTAAAAACAAAAAATATACAAATAAAATTAGAAACAACCCCCATAAATAGTTGCTGAGCAAGTGTATATAACTTGCTCTCCTCAGAAAGCCAATACCAGTTTATTGATAAATACCTAAATATGTAAATAAAGAACTAAGGAAATTTATGAACAGCATTTGAATAATTATCAATGGGAATTGTTTTTTAGAATTAATGTAATATCAATGCAAATCAACGAAAAAAAAATGAAAATTTCATTTTTGTTTCAGGCTAAACAACGTGCCTCCGTAAAATGGCTTCTGTCGAAAGCATACAACAATCGAGTCCCCGATAAACTCAGGGAACCTTATTATCGTGATCATGAGGTAAGAAACATTTTTTGGTATAAATTGTAATTTAAAAATAGGTTATTTTTTAATTAATAATTGCAATTCTTGGAAAAGGGTACGAATAATTTTCAGAGTCGTTGCCTTTTTCATTTTTTAGTTTCGAATTTTGGTATTATTATTACTTTTTTAAATATTATATTACATATTTGCAGGGAAAGAAAATCATGGTAAAAAACCTGCATTTTAATTAGGAATCATATAGTAACGTAATAATTTGTGCGATATCAAAATTTAATAAACAGGAAAGTTGATTAAAATGATCTTCCAATAATAAGTTTAGAAACTTTTTTATAATGTCTGTTATTACATGAAATTGTCCCAATTTTAAAGAATCCAAAACAAGACATATTTAATTTTGAAAATATCAAAAATTTGAGAACTGATAAATTATGTTATACTTTATGACAAAGATCCTGATTTTTTAAATATTTGTTCAACCAAATCACGATATCACTATCACCCAGATTTGTTCATTTTAAAATTTTAAACCATTCAAAGCTCAAGCATTGTAGTCATTTTATATTCGGGATGGTTTAAATTACAAAATGATCTGAGTTATTTAATTTTAAAAACAAACCTTAAAATTTAGAACAAATTTAAAACAAGAATGTTAAGCCAAAAGTTTATAGGGTAAAACCTTTTTTAAAACTTGTACGGTTAACGCTACAAAAATTGAATAATATTTTTTCCAGCTTATTTTCTACCTTTAACTCTATTGTATTGTTTTTATTTACTTTATTTCTTTAGGTTTAAAAAATGGAAGTCATCCAGAAAAATATGTAAAGTCATTTTGAGCTTAATAATTCGATGCAGCGATACAAGATAAGAAGGTTGTTTTTAAACTCTGAATAACTTGATCTGAGAGACTGAAAATTGTGTAGTGGGTCGCGTCCTTGTTTCTCATTCGATACGACTGGGATCGTGAAAGTCATGAAGATGGCAAAGTATTAAACCATTAAACGCATTTTAAATTTTACTCTTGCGTATCTTGCTTAAGTTCTGAACTTTTAATCTTTTTTCCTTCAGTACAAAAGAAATATTTCTCCCGAAAAAAAGACAAAAAGCAACTTTTCGATTTTTTTTTTATTGTCAAAGACAAATATACCGATTTAATCAATGCTTATTAATATATGTAAATCACTTTCCACTTTAATTTATTATGCGTATTGCTAAACATATTTTATTAGACAATTCATCAAATAATTTTGATTTCGAAAGTTGAATTAGTTTTTTAATTTATCAAATTTAATAACGCAATTAACCTTTATAGAATCGTATATTACGTTTAAAATATCATAAAGCTTAACTTTGGTAGTCGATTGAGAATATTAAATATTCTCTGCTCAAACATGCACATGAAATTGATTGAATTCCACTCGCTTAAAACAATGATGCTTTAAAATCTGAAGATTTTCGAATTTCAAATGCTTTTATAAGTAATTGCTTTTTAAATTCAAAACCTTTGCATTTCCAATATTTGAAAATTATTAACCAAATTTTTTAAATCCATTAAAATGAATTCAGCTGAATACTGGAGTGAATTTAAATTTGGAATTCTTTGAAGCTCAGAGTGATTTCAAATTCGAATGTTTTAACATTTCACGTTTGAAAACTTTCTAATGTTGAAAGGCTTGAGTTCCAGTCCTTTTAAAATGAAAAATTTTAAAAATGCAAAGCTTTCCAGTTTAAACTGCGTTTTAGTTTTTATATCTCTCTAAATTTCAATGTTACCAAAGTTAAGACATTTTTATTCTTTCGATTTATATACTTAGAATTTGTATAATTTTATTTTTAGCAATCCTTCTAAATTTGGACTCAATTTCTGTTTAAATTTCTTATGATTTCAGATTTTACTGTATTTCGAGTAATATTAAAAAGAAAGTAATAAATACATTTTTTCGGGAAATTAAAAATTGCCATTAAAGAATTATTAATAGATGACAAGGGTGTCCTATTCCGGAAAATTCGAAAGCAGGAAATGCTAATCCTAAACCACAAATAATGCTCGTTGAGTCTTGCGATGACGTGCCTTAATTATTATTAGCTCTTCTAGATCTAGCCAAGCACTCTCAAATATAAATTACAAAGAGCACTGCTCTGGAATAGAGGGTGTGAATTTATCCGCCTTCAGTCAGAGTCTCGACGTCTCTATTCTGTTATGATTAAATTTTCAAATTTACATCTTACTCCTTACTTCTAAGCTTATATTTGGTATTTGTGATTATAAGTCTGGAAATTATGGTGACAACAAAAGTAAGAATTATAGAGATATTTTTACATTTCTTCCTTTGATGATACTTCTTATTCTTGAAATTCTAGTTGACATTGATTTTCAGGATATATAATCCTCAGAAAGCACTGGTAGACCTCTCGTTCCCGTTTTTCCAGCCGACCTAAAAACATACTTTTCTGGATGTATCACGATTGTCCCACCCCCTTTAGTCTTTCACTTTTTTATTTTATAGTCATTATTCTCAAAATTTCAGTGAGAGGCTTCTTTAAATTGAAAATTTATGAGAAATTTTCTAATTTAAATTTGTTGTTACAATTACAATTACAATTTGAAAGTTTCGCTTCTGCAGGATTTAAGTTCGGATCTATTAAAATTTTTCGGCCTCAAAAGCGTAGGGCAATCTTATATGCGAAACCAAAATAAAATTTAAAAAATTGAATTTTGCGCCACAATCGCTGCCGTGTACATCCATTCGTATGGCGAAAAAGATAGAGCACGTTTGTTTTCATCAGAGTCTAACCTGCTTGGCGGAATGTCAGCTTAAATGATGCTTTCGCACCAAATCTGGCGATTCTGGCTCATTTGAATTTGAATACTTTGAACTGAAAACGCTTTTAAATTTGTAGGCTTTCCCTTTGTGAGGCTTATTAATTAGAATGTTTTTCATTTTAGACCTGGAAGTTTACAACTCCGAACCCTTTAAAATTTCAACGCCTTTTAATGTAGGCGGTTTTAAATTTGTATGAAAAAAAAGAATTAATCCGAAAAATACAATTGATTTTTGATAATTTTAAATTTGACTCTTTTCGAATTGGTAAAAGATGTTCTTAGTTTACATTTCGCGCCGTAATCCCTAAATTATTCTGTTTTGCTTCTTTATTTTTTTCTGCCGTATAACAGTTTGAAACATTTGTTAAATGATTCAACTAAACAGATAAATGCATGCCATTTGTAGAACTTATTTTTTTCCATATTTATCAGATTTTTTTGCAATTTTGAAAGTAGTTAAAAGTAGATTGCAAGAATATAAGTCTCCTTAATTCAATACGAATCGATAGACCTTAAAGTTAATATTTTATTCAATAGTATGGAAGTAATGGTGATTCCGAATTTTTTTCAATTTATTTTTTACAGCAAAACTTTGTTCAATTACATAATTAAAAGTTTTTGCAAAAATAGAAAAAATTCCTTGAATATGAAGGGGGTATTCACGAAATACGTGATACATATTTAAGTAACCCAACCTCCCCCCGTGTCAGGGAATTTTTTGGTCATGGAAATTCAGGGATATTGGATTTTTACCTAATGTATTAATTAAATTTAAAAGTAATACTTTGGTCATTGTTACAATTTGTTAATGAATTAAATTAATTACAACTGAATCATTCACGGGATTTCAAAATATTTGAAGAGATTTCATAAGGATTTAACAGATTTCATGGGAATGTACAGTTTTTTTTTAATTTTCCGAAGATTGAAAGGGATTCCAAAGATAGCACAGGATTTCTTGGAATTTTTATATATTTCAGAGAATTTTCGAAAAGAATTAGAATTATTGATTGAAACACGACATTTTTCAAAAGAATAATTATAATTATGACTTTGAAGAGGGAATTTGGAAATTTAAATAAATTTTGAGTTAGAACAGTCAATTTTCAAATTTAAACAGATTCTGAGTTGGATCTGTAACTTGTCTAGAAGATACGAGTAAGATTTTTATGTAGATCTTACGGTCTCCATTAATTAGAAGAATAAAATGAAATTACTGAAAAGTTCGTTTATTGCAATTCTGACGCTTCGGCTGCCACTGCGTGCCTTCTTCAGAGAATCTAAATAAATAATACATAATTAATGATCTTTTCTTATCTTGTAAAAAAAAAGAATATTTAATTTAAAATTTTAGGAATTTAAAGTAGACCAAAATCCAAATTAGAAGTCCCATTTAACGTCCAATAATCAAATCGGTGCAAAATCATGTTAAATAAAACAAGAATCCAGCGACCACAACGAACAAACAAAAACAAAAAATCCTATTGTAATCTGAAAAAAACATCCTAAATTTTCGGACAAAAATAAAAAAGAGGAAAGAAAGATGAGAAGGCAGCCAACCACATCTCCTTCCTTCTCTTTTTCTTTCTTTCATCTTTTTTATTTTTATTATCATCAAATTATAATAAAATGAAATAAAAAACATAAATAAATAAATAAAATTTCATTACCAACTTTTCGGTACTCGTACAGTACCCTTATCAAGGCAAGAAAAATTTAAGTGGTAGAAATTGACAGCATCCACGAACAGGTGCTCTCTCTCTTTGATACCTGAGAATCGAATGAGGGTCAGTAGGCCAATCTTTTGTGAACACAATATAAATATCTGTCACAATTACATCAGTTTTAATTTTGGAGTCAAACATCTGTCAGTATTTTAATGTCAATTTTTAAAAGTAATAATGATGTGGGACACCAAATTAAATTAAAATTTACAAAAAACATATAATAGGAAAGCCTTATAAAAATTAAAGAGGCTCTTTTTAAGAAACTACACCTTGACATACTATTTTTTTACTAAATCAAAAAGATATTAATAATACCGAAAATTTGTCTGGAATTGTATATCTCATTAAATGTGATTGTTGTGAAAAAGTTTATATTGGTGAAACAGGTAGAAGATTAAAAAGTCGAGTTTCAAAACATAAAAGAGATTGTAGAGTTGGAAATTTCAATAGAGGTCTTTCAACATTCTTAGAACTTAAGGGCATGTGACACAGCTAAATACCTATATTACCGACGACAGTTTTCCAGTTCACTGAATGTTCTTTTGAACTTAAGAACTTTTTTTGTAAATAAAATATCGAGCTGAAACTTTGAGAAATGTAATAGAGTACAATAAAGTACGTTTAGGTACTGCATTTTGGTAGGAACTTCACTGAAAATTATTTCATCTTTTTTCTGAACCTCAACATTTTTTGAACGTTCGAA
>NC_046657.1:97396574-97397588 GCF_010883055.1 Belonocnema kinseyi | reverse complement strand
TTTGTTTTATTTGCGTTAATTTTGAGGCCCATGCTCTTCATGCTTGCATCTAGTTTATTCAACATTCTTTGTAGATCTTCGATAGACTCTGCCATAACAACCGTATCAACCCTCGTACCCTTACTGTTTCGAGATCCACACCCTCTTCGTCGAAGAGAGCCATTCTTAAACACTTGTCCATAAATAATATAAATAACCATGAAGACATAACGCATCCTTGTCTAACTCCTTGAATAATATCGAAACAGTCACTCAGTTTCCCACTCGCTTTGCTACCTGTCTATATTGTTTTTATAGCTTGTAGAATCCATCCATTGACTCCATACTCTTTCAGAACTTCCCAAAGTTTACTTTTATCTACCTTGTCAAAAGCTTTTTCTAGGTCAACAAATGCACAGAAAACTTTTTTTCCTACTCTCAAACTTTTTTCTGTTATTTGCCTTAAGCTAAATATTTGATCCGTACATGACCTTCCTGGCATAAACCCACTTTGGACTTCCCAAAACTTTGTTTCCGTTATTTTCATTACCCAATAATAAGTATTTTTGAATATATTTTACTTACGGTGCTTAATAAGCTAATCCCTCTGTAATTATTGCACTCGCTTTTATCTCCCTTTCTCTTGTATATTGGTACGATAATCGCATTTCTCCAATCGTCTGGGACGTCTCCCATCTCGAAACATAAATTTATCAATTCGCAAACTCTACGTGGTATGTACTCTCCACCGTATTTAAGCATTTCAGCATTAATACCGTCTACCCCGGCAGCCTTTCCGTTTTTCAAGTTCTTAATTCTATCCCTAACCTCAGTTACACAGACTTTTTCAATTGAGTTTTCCAACGCATTGTGTTTAACATCGCAGTTGTGGTGTCCCATAGCTTCATCTCCGAATTGTCTCCTAAAATAGTATCTGAAAGCCTCTAGTATTCCATCTGCATCATATACCATTTCCCCTTTACTATTTCTCATGTTGACAATTTCTGTACTTTTGTTTCCTTTCATTTTTTTATA
>NC_046657.1:97395031-97396474 GCF_010883055.1 Belonocnema kinseyi | reverse complement strand
GTCACAGAAACACGAGAGCCTGCATGAAAAAATGCATGGACATAAAATAAGCTAGAGAAGTATGCCAGGACAGGAAAGTATGCCGGCAAATAGTTAATAAAAGGAGTGTCAGTGGAGTGAATGACGCCTGAAACAAGGACCTTGGCTATTAATGGACCCAAGTGGGGAACCTTACATAACGGCTTCGTGAAGTTCTTCGCTTGGGGTGATTGCTAGAGAGATTGATCAGCAACCTGGGTCGGAGCAGTGTTGCGGAACGAACGTGTTATTTACTTAAATAGCACGAGAATTCTGGATCAATCTGAAAAATCTCTATCCCTTCCATACACTACTCCTTTCCCCTGCCGAGTGAGTCACGCCTACCTCGAACAGGAAATGGCTTAATGGTGTAATAATAATAATAATTCCAACGGCATCAGCCGGTAACGGTGTACACGAAAGTACGAACCCTCTAGAGCCTCGTCTAGTGGCCGCCAGGTTTCGTATTTTCTTGTACAACGTTACCGGCTGATGCCGTTGGAATTGATTGTTGAAATATATTTTTTTACATCTTTTATTATTAAGCTTTGTACTTAAACATAGTTTTCTTTCGGCTCTTGCATTTCTCAAAGTTTGAGACCGATATTTTATGTATAAAAAAAGTTCGAAAGTTCAAAAAATGTTGAGGTTCAGAAAGAAGATGAAATAATTTTCAGTGAAATTCCTACCAAAATGCAGTACCTAAACGTACTTTATTGCACTCTAATACATTTCCCAAAGTTTCAGCTCGATATTTTATTTACAAAAAAAGTTCTTAAGTTCAAAAGAACATTCAGTGAACTGAAAAACTGTGGTCGGTAATATAGGTATTTAGCTGTGTCACATGCCCTTAAGCCATTATTTTTATTTTTATTTTAACAATATTAACATTCTTGCTAGAGAAAAAAATACATATAAAAGACGCATAGTAGAATCCATTTTTATAAAAAAATATTACAATATTTTGATTAACTTACAGACAGAAATCATGAATGTCAACAAAGTATATCAAAGTATTACAAAATAAATATATTTAAGTTTAAATTCCAGTTACTTTGGCGCGCTTTCCTCATTCGCGGTTCCTTTAAATGACGCCTTTATTCTGTATTAATGAATTGACCACCTTAATGTATGTCTCTTGCCTATTTTGCTATGTGTTCGTCGTTGTGCTAAAACATTGTAAGGATTTTTTCGGCAATTAAGGGCATGTGACACAGCTAAATACCTATATTACCGACCACAGTTTTTCAGTTCATTGAATGTTTTTTTGAACCTCAGACATTTTTTTGTAAATAAAATAACGAGCTGAAACTTTGGGAAATGTATTACAGTACAATAAAGTACGTTTAGGTACTGCATTTTGGTAGGAACTTCACTGAAAATTATTTCATCTTTTTTCTGAACCTCAACATTTTTTGAACGTTC
>NC_046657.1:97373014-97394931 GCF_010883055.1 Belonocnema kinseyi | reverse complement strand
GCCGTTGGAATTGATTGTTGAAATATATTTTTTTACATCTTTTATTATTAAGCTTTGTACTTAAACGTAGTTTTCTTTCGACTCTTGCATTTCTTAAAGTTTAAGACCGATCTTTTATGTATAAAAAAAGTTGGAACGTTCAAAAAATGTTGAGGTTCAGAAAAAGGATGAAATAATTTTCAGAGAAGATCCTACCAAAATGCAGTACCTAAACGTACTTTATTGTACTCTAATACATTTCCCAAAGTTTCAGCTCGATATTTTATTTACAAAAAAAGTTCTTAGGTTCAAAAAAACATTCAGTGAACTGAAAAACTGTAGTCGGTAATATAGGTATTTAGCTGTGTCACGTGCCCTTAAGGTATAGTTTCTTAAAAAAGCCTCTTCAATTTTTATGTGGCTTTACTATTATATGTTTTTTGTACATTTTAATTTAATTTAGTGTCACACGTCATTATTACTTTTAAAAATTGACATTAAACTATTGACAGATGTTTGACTCCAAAATTAAATATTCTTGTTTTTTTACAAGATAATAAGCGCAGGTAAATCTGATTTCTTTTACTTTGAAAAAATTGTAATAATTCTCGGTTGTAAACGGGAATTTTCGTCAAGAATGATAATTTTGACTCACAACAGGGATAAGGAACCAGAAAATTAAATTAAGTAAACAAAATTGGTTTCTAAACTATTTAATCAGTTTTACAAGTATTACAACCAATCTTCATAAAAAATGCAACACGGACCACTTTTTCTAGCAAAATTTGTATTTTTCTTTCTTGCTTTATTTTATCGACTAACGCAGCATAATTTTAATCCTACTCGCTAAAAATTGTACTGTTTTATGAACCAATTCAAGAACTGTTTATTTCGATTTTTATTATTACAAATTTAATTATTTGGTGGTGATATAGTTAATATGTTTAAGAATATCCTGTAATAGTTTATCAAAGCTTTCTGAATTAAAAATATTAATTATTAATTAATATTAAATAAATTATTTATGAATAAATAAGGTACACGAATTCAGAATTCAGTATGTTGAAAATGTAAAAACTGGAGACAGAAGTTGTTACCCAATATAAAATTCGAACAGTTACAAAATATAAAGTACTTTTTGAATAAGTACTAGAAGGTGAACACTTTTGTTGAAATGTACATAGTTAAATACCTAATTTAGAAAATGTAATATTTCAAATCCATCAACTGCAATGTTAAATGTTCTAATTTGAACAAGTTTTAATTTGAGTTTAAGAGCACTGAAGAGTAGGGCGGAGTAAAAATGCTAAAATAAATCAAATCGTTGGAGCTAAGGAAAAAAAACTTGTGAGTTGGCATTCGACAAAAGTGAAGATAACTTAAATTAGTATTTAACGATTTTGAATCAAAAATATTTAATATTGGTTCAAAAATTATGACGAATTTGATAAATATACAGATTTTACTAGTGAACCATAATACAAAATGGAACCGCTGGCGATCAAAAAAGGTGATACGTCCGAAACGCCGTCGTTTTAGTTGGCACCTGGGACATATTTTTTTTCAGGTGAAGTTTTAATTTTTTAATAATACATCCCAGTAGGAAATTTTATTGCGCATATTCTCAGTCCTGTAAATAAATCTGATGAAAATGTTACTTTTTTATGCAATCGCAAAATACGAATTTCTTGTGCTCAATTCGCCAAAAGTTCTACAATAATAGGAATTTTGTAATAAAAATTTCAGAAAATATGCACCACCATTTAGTGAAACTAATGTTATTTATAGAATTTTAATGAATTGTCACTAAACATTTTTTAACGATTTTTATTCTTTTCGTGCCTTACATTAGATATTGAAAGTTTCAAACGCTTCGGGAGTCGATAGAATTTTCAGAAAATTGAAATTAATGTTCACCTAAACTTTTGTTAGGACCCAAGGAAGATTTTTGGGAAATATCAGGCAATTGTGTTTTATAGTTTTAAAGTCACAATTGATTTAAGATCTCAGCGCTGTCCCGTACGCGTGCTAGTTCGTTCTGCAATACGACTAAAATTACGAGATTTAACAATAAATTTTTTGCCCAATAACAATGGTTTGAAAATGTGCGAAAACATGTTTTTTTTTATTGAGTCATATGCACATATTTTGAATAAGTTGAACATGTCGAATTAAAAAATTTTAATTGTAAATTTAAAAAAGACAACATAAGATATAAACCGATTTCAAAATTTTTTCTTTACTTCTTTTGGATGTCGACCCACAAATTGTCATTCCTCAGCTGAAACGATTCGAATAATTTCAGTATTTTTACTTTGCTCTACTGAAGAGTGTAATTTTAAATTTCCATTGAAAGTATTAATTATAATAAGGAAGAAATTACAAATCTTACAAAGAAATATTTATGAGAACGATGTTAAATATATTAAAATGGTGTATTTATCTCATTTTATTTTTTCTCTGACTTTTTTATATCACTGTCAATAGATTTCCAAAGACCTGAGTGTATAGCCAATTATTAAAAATAAATTCTTTAATTGCAGAAATCATTGAAAATTATTGAAAAAGATAACATTTCCCATAAAAAGATTGTTTTTTCTTTTTGACGTATAAAAATAAATGTTTAATCTTCCCCCTATTTCCCGCCTTTTTCGTGATAAAATTACCCTATTTACCCCTTTTTGAGCACCTTTTGCGCTGTGATCACTTTAATTAAAGGTTGTTATAAGAATATTATAATAATTATTATTTGAGACTAATCAATTGACCTGTATTATTAATGCTGAAATTTGTATTATTGATGCTGATTTATTGTTGCTGAAATTAATTTGAAAAATATTTATCAACTGATTTTTAATTTAGGATCAGGAACATCTGAAGCCGCAGATCGTCCACACTCTTTCCAATGCAGAACTTTACTGCATGGCGTTGGCCAACATCTATTCTGACCCGAATTACCACAATCAAAATCATTCGGGTATTCTGCAGGCCCTGGCCAGAAAAGGCGTCTACGTATCGGAATCGAACACTCAGCTCACCGAAACAATTCTCATACAAAATTCACCGCTGAAGATGGTAATTATTACATTCAATTAAAACTTGTTCTAGAAATAAAGAATTTAAGAGTGTGGCCTCTGAACCGTGAAAACCGGAAAATAACAAGGAATTTTTTGAGGACGGGAAACCTGGACACGGCAATGAATTTATTTTTTAAAAGGGAATTTGTTAAAATTATTACTGTTAGTTTTAACTGAAACAAATCTTCGATTGAACGATTTCGTTTCGACGTTCATTAAAGTGGCTTATAATTCCAAATTGAAGGTTTGATTCGAAAATTCTATTGTGCAAGTTTCTTTAACTGTCTAAACATGTCTTCACATTTTTTTCTTCAAATGGAAAGCATTTATAGCGAATATAATTGAAATCCTTGTAATTTAATTAAGTTTTAAACTCAAATATAAAAATGTTACAATTAAAAATTTTATTTTGATATCTTCTAATTTGTACAATTTTTTATAATTTGGAGATTGTGTCTAATTTTGAAAGCTTTAATTTTAACAATATTAAAGGTTTCAGTTTGAAATTTTACAATTTTGACGGTTAAATTTCCAATTTTAAATGCCTGCAACTTAGAAATTGTTCGGAATCAGATTCAACAATTTGGAGATTCTTTTTTGAATTCTTAAAATTGCAAAATTTTCCGCTTTAAATGTTTAAATTTGAAAATTTAAATAAGCAGGAAAAATCTTTGATTCCGTAAAATGGATGGAAAAGAAGCATTCAAGCGTGAAAATGGACTATTTCGAGGGGAAAATTCCTCGGGCACGAGTGTATTTTATAAAAATAAACTGATATGAAAATATTGAAGTATTAAGGTAGTTGAAAGCTTTAAAAATTTCCATGCATTTGAGCTATAAGACATTTATTCAGGATTGCTACACATCAGGGAATTCTTCGAAAGTCAGGGAATTTTAAAAAAGGTCAGTAAAACTCAGGGAAATGTCAGTGATTTTTGAAATTGGGATTTTGTAGCAATCCTGAATGTTAAAAATTTAAATACTTTTCATTTTCACCACATTGTCGCTTTTCAGAACTCGAGCACTGCAAATTTTGACCGTTTTTAAAATCTCAGAGCTTAAAACTTGGACCCTTTAAAACCTCAACTTCTTAAAAGTGTGGACTTAGAATGGAAATTCCTAGCATTTCAATTTCGCGTAGAATAATATAGGTTAAATTTAAGTTAGTTTCAACTTCATTAACAATTTAAAATGGAGAATTTAAAAAATTTAATTTTTAATTTAACACTAATGTTAATATATTTTTAAAAAATTTAATTTATTTATATTTCTTAATAATGAGAGGTTCTGTTTAAGTGTGGATATCAGCCCTATCCAACTCACGTCCGTGAATATAGCACATTAAAAAAAAATGTTTTCTTTTTTAAGGGCATGTGACACAGCTAAATACCTATATTACCGACCTCACTTTATCCGTTCACTGAATGTTTTTTTTGAACCCAAGAACTTTTTTTGTAAATAAAATATCGAGCTGAAACTTTGGAAAATGTATTAGAGTACAATAAAGTACGTTTAGGTACTGCATTTTGGTAGGAACTTCACTGAAAATTATTTTATCTTTTTTCTGAACCTCGACATTTTTTGAATGTTCGAACTTTTTTTATACATAAAATATCGGTCTCAAACTAAAGACCTTGGCTATTAATGGACCCAAGTGGGGAACCTTACATAACGACTTCGTGAGGTTCTTCGCTTGGGGTGATTGCTAGAGAGATTGATCAGCAACCTGGGTGGGAGCAGTGTTGCGGAACGAACGTGTTATTTACTTAAATAGCACGAGAATTCTGGATCAATCTGAAAAATCTCTATCCCTTCCACACACTACTCCTTTCCCCTACCGAGTGAGTCACGCCTACCCCGAAAGGGAAATGGCTTAATGGTGTAATAAACTTTGATAAATGCAAGAGCCGAAAGGAAACTACGTTAAAGTACAAAACTTAATAATAAAAGATGTAAAAAAATATATTTCAACTATCAATTACATCGGCATCAGCCGGTAACGTTGTACACGAAAATACGAACCCTCTAGACCCTCGTCTAGTGGCCACCAGGGTTCGTATTTTCGTGTACAACGTTACCGGCTGATGCCAATGGAATTGATAGTTGAAATATATTTTTTGACATCTTTTATTATTAAGCTTTGTACTTTAACGTATTGTTCTTTCGGCTCTTGCATTTATCAAAATATGAGACCGATATTTTATGTATAAAAAAAGTTCGAACGTTCATAAAATGCCGAGGTTCAGAAAAAAGATAAAATAATTTTCAGTGAAGTTCCTACCAAAATGCAGTACCTAAACGTACTTTATTGTACTCTAATACATTTTCCAAAGTTTCAGCTCGATATTTTATTTTTAAAAAAAGTTCCTAGGTTAAAAAAAAGATTCAGTGAACTCATAAAGTGAGGTCGGTAATATAGGTATTTAGCTGTGGCACATGCCCTTAACGTGAATTCGTTTGGAATTTTTTGGCAATCAATTTTTATCGTTTGGACGTAAATATCCCAAAAAGTTATCGGCTTTCCAAAAATAAGATTTTAACGTCACACGTGAACTGTACTTTTAATAATTTCCAAAAATTCCTTGATAAATCATTTGGAAAGGTTGGAAAATCAATTTGTATCGCTTGGACGTGAAAATCCACAAAGTTATCGATTTTTCAAACAAACCTACAGTAAACTTCCACCTATTTTAACCATCGCCTATTCGAAATCCGCTATATACGCTTATTCGGAATCAAGCAGTTGCGTAAACTCCTATCGCGGTCCCTACATGTTGTATGGTCACTTCCGCGTTAGTGGCTGACCATTGAAAAAGAGGCCCGAAGAGCGGGAATCCCTCGTTGGTTTGAATTGATTATTTCAGTATGACGTAATGGAAATACAGACAACTTTTTTGAGAAAAAAAATCTAAATCTAAATTACAAAATGAAATTATAGAAAATTATCTTATAATTTTTTATCTTTCATCATAATATTATTTGAAATAATTATTATAAATAATTGTAGCAAAAAATTTTTTTTTTTTGTTTGTTTGGATACAAAGTTTTGCGAATTGAGAAATTTTCTGAAGAATTATACAACAATACTTTTCTTACATTGTTTCCATTATGGAATTTTCTTTTTATGGTATTTTGAATCTCTTATAGCACTAAAAATAATTAAGATCGTACTTAATGAAGGCACACCAATTCGTAATTGTGTCATCTGTTGTTTGGATTTGAATTTTCTCGGCATAAAGTACCTTTTGTTGCATTTTTTTTAGGAATGAAGAAAAATATTATATTTTCCTTCAATATCCGTTGTTTTTTCAAAGGTTTACATTTTTATTATTTTTAATGATAAATTATGAAAGGACGAATGGAAAGAAATTGAATAGATTTCAAAAAATAAGAATCAATATACAAATGTACTGATGGTAAAAAATATTTTTTTGCCAAAATATTAAAAAAAAGAAAGTTTCGCCTAATGCGATTGGTATTATTGTTTGGCCCTCGGCATGCAGACATCTTTCTAGGTGACGCGACGTCACGACTTGCGGCTTACGGCACACATTACAACGGACGGCGTGCCTTACAGCTCGTACTTGCAATCCAAATGTTTTCCAAATGAATGAAAAAAAAAGTTTGTAATTTGCAGTGCGACTATATATATATTTTTTTTTTTGAAATATCGACAAATTTTGGATTTTTACGCCCAAACGATAAAAATTTATTTCCAAACGTTATCAAACGATTTCCAAACGATTCATCAAGGAATTTTTGAAAAACATTAAAAGTGCAGCGCAAGTGTGAGGTTGGTATCACAGCATTTTTAAAAAGCCGGTAACTTTTTGGCTTTACACGTCCAAATGATAAGAATTAGTTTCCAAACAATTCCAAACGATTTCCGAAAAATTTTCGTAAACATATGAGTTGCACTTGGTGGCGCCAAAAATTCCCGACAGAGAGCGCGGCCGAGCATCGGCCCTGTTTGAAGATTATCTCGTATGGTATATTGTATAAATAATATATCAAATTTTATTTTTCAATCAAAAAAAAATTATTGTAACTAGTACAGTAGATTAACAAAAATTAAATAATATTTTTATTGAAAAAATCTGAAGAAAAATAGTGACAAGGATAGAACAAAACATTTGAACTACGTATAGTTTTACATACAGCGCGTATCAATATAAATTAAATTAAAAAAAAGCACCTCCAAGAGCACCGATGATCAGGGCGACAATTACGAACATGTTTCGTTTCTTGAAATCAAGAAGATCTATGTCAGACCTCGAGTGCGCAACAGAAACAATTGTCGAGAATATGAAGTTCCAGTATATGCGGCACTTCTTATTTTCGATATTTAACTTTATTTCCCTAGGAGCATTAGGCGGAGTGGTATTTGACCAAGTAGATAGTATGTGTCCTAGATGTTTAAGGTGTCCATGAGACGTTCTGCAGCTATAATTGAGAATGTCTTGACACGCAAAAATGAAACCCTTCATGCCCGACTTCAATCCGGGTTATTTAAGAAAAGAAAACGTTAGCTCATACGAGAGCGACTGATCCTTCAAATTTATGTGGATGATGCCATACATCCTCTTGTCGAGGAGCTGTTCATGGAAAGTTTTCTCCTGTGATTTCTTAATCCGGGCTTTTAGGATTTCTGCTTTGTACGGAAACGCTCCTTTGGCCACTTCTGCTTGCTTCCTGACCATTTTTAGAAAAGGGTCTCATCCATTTGCGACTACATATGCTCTACCTAGAATATTCCTGTTATGAAGACATTCAAGATTCAGTATTCCGAGACTACATTGACGGCGTCAGGTGTAAAGTCGCAAAACAGAAGACTAAAGGTGCTTGCTGTTGTTCATGTGCATAACCTTTCATGACCCGATATCGAGAGATCTCAGTTCCTCCTTCTTCCATGGAATCACTCCAAATAAATAGAGTACTATCGGGACGTCAAGCATGTTCGTTGCAGATACTTTGTTCCTCGCCGATAGTTCGGAAGACCAAATCCATCGGATGAGATGTTTGTATCTACTTCGGAGAGTATCCTTTATAGATGTTACTTCCTGAATTCGGTTCCTTGGCACGTCCAGGTATGTATAGATCTCTCCAGCGCGAAAGTGTCCTATAGCGTTTCCTTCGACGAGATCAGAGTTTTCGGGGATGCCATCAAGTTTTCCGCGCTTCAAGTAAACCTTAGCACATTTTTCTAACATAAACTCCATTTCAATTTCCTGGGTTAATTTCTGAAGAATCTCTAGAGGTAAATTGAGTAGCTTTTTATTTTTAGTATAAATCTAAGGATCATCCACGTAAAATACTTGAGGTAAAATCTTTTGAGGTTGAACAGTCTGAAACTGATGCCTTTCTTCGACCGTTATAAATTTCCATTCAATATTTTAGCAAATTAGCCCTTAAAGACACCTCTCTGAAAGGTGACATTATTAGTTGTCGCTCGATGTTTTCCAGATAAGAACTAAACTTTAAGCTTTCCAGCAAACTGATGATAAGTCTATGGGAGATTGAATCGAAAGATTTTTGGTAATCATTCCAGGCCATCGATAGGTAGCACTGGTAGGATGTTGTGTCTTTGCATGCACATCTATCGATGTTCAGGTTCTTCTGACATCCTGCTTCGCCTTTCTTTGAGCCGCGTTGTTCGTACATCTCTCAGGACACAGGTCCGATTGTCCGAACAATCCTATCATTTAGGATAGCCGTGTAGATCAAGTGATGGCCTGTAATTCTTAGGGTCAACTAAGTTGCCTATTTTCCATGTGGTCCCGGAGCGGAATAATTCTTCATGCCTCTTAATACTGTTTTCAACTCGTCGGTACTGATGTGTGGGCATTCCTCCTCGTGTGTTATGAAGGCAATGCGCAGCTCCTTCAAGCTATTTATTTTCACTGAGTCTTTTTTTTAGTGGATGCTGGACTTTGTAGGCTTCTCCAAAATGCTTTGATCTGCTGTGGTTTGGGCGGATTGTCGAGAGTAACTGGAAGATCTTGGGAGAGTCGAGATGGGTCAGAAAAAAACTTCAGGTAGTACCCATATTTTGTCAACAATATGCTGCCTGATAGTTAGCAGGTTTGATTTGTTGAGTATTTGATGACGGATCCATAGTTCGCGCGTGAACTTTCAAACCTTGGCGGTGAACTTCCTACCAGATGTTATGTAGTTAAATCAGACACTGAATGCGGGATGCGTACTGTCTTGTCCAGCCTATCTTTGTGCTGAGTTGATGCATTCGCCTTTTGGTCTTATAATCAGCTATTGGTTTTCTTTTACGGTTTGCATACACTGAAGCTGTCGCTGCATTATACACATTACAATTGATAGACCAGAGGTCGGATTCTTTGGAAAAATCTTTACGAATCTCATCATCTAGTTCAGCCAGATCTTAGAGAAACCTGGATTTTGATGTTTTTCTTGGTCCGGAAGTATCGCTCTTCCTCTATTGGATGTCAGCACGTAATTACAAATAGGAAACTCATATTCAGAAAATGTAAATATAAGCAAAATATTATTATTTCAAAATGTATGATAAATAGTAAATGATGCATTTCATTTTTGCATCAAACTTACTTTTATTAATAAAGAACAAAAGTAATATTTTCCGTAGCAAACAGTGAACTGTATCCACTGATTTTATAATTAGGAACATTGTTTTTAGATAGTATAATTACAGTGGACAATCGCTTTGATTAAACCAATCACATTTTTAAAGCTATATTCTTCGCAAGAAACATCAAATCATACATCCTAACAAAAGCATTTAATATTGAATAATTTGAAATTTCGAGAGATTGACATTAAAAAATAATGTTAATCAGCCCTCAGGATAAAAAAAAAATTTAGACTGAAATTTTGTAAATTGAACAATTATCACAATAATGAGAATTGAATATTTTCAGATAAGAATTTGGAAAATCGGATCATTGATAATTCAAACGAATTTAAATTGTATTATTTCTAATTGAAGGTGTCAACATGAAATACTTTTATTTTCAATTGAATCACGAAATTGAATGATTTGTGATTAAAATTTCGAAAACAGGACAATTTTATATTGATAAAAATGGAAAATTTTGAGATTAACATTTTTGAAAGTGGATCATTTTAAATTCAAAAACTAAAATTGTATTAGTCATAATTAAAAGCTTTCAAAATTAGAAAGTTTACATATTGAAAACTTTTGAATTTGAATAATTTTCAATGCGAAGCGATTAAGATTTGACAATTTAAAATTATAAACTAAATTGAATGTTTGAAAGTCAAAGTTTCTGAAACTCTAGAATTTAACCTTTGTATTATAATAATTGTAATTTTCACTGTTCAAATAAAAACATTTTCAATTATAAAACTTAAAAATTGAAATATTGCACAAAAAAGTTCAAAAGTTTTCACCAAATTATGTATAATGATCGCAATGTAAAAGGGAATAATTGAGTAGGTATAAAAATGGAATAAATGAATTTTAAATATTTAGTAGCATTAATTTTTTATTTGCAATGTTTTCCGATTTAAAATTACTTTTTATTTCTAATATTTTTTGCCATTTGGAACTGTGAAGTTTTTTTCGTAAAAAACTTTGTCTCGTCAATTTTAATAGTAAATTACATTTTTTTATATGTAATAACAATTAAAAATTATTAAATTTCAGAATCTTTGACTTTCAAATACTTAATTTAGTTTGAAATTTCTAATTGTTAAATTTTAATTGCTTCAAAATGTAAATCATTTAAATTCAAAAGTTTTCAATTTTATGTTCTTAGATTTTGTACGCTTTTAATTAAAAATAATAGAATATAAAGTCCTTTGGATTTTAAATGAACCGATTTTCAAAATTATTATCTGAAAATATTCGATTTTTCTTAATTTTAAATTGTCCCATTCTCAAAATTTTAATCTGAAATCATTCAATTTCGCTATATATTATATTCCGCAATATTATTATTATTATTATTATTATTGCCGTCCTTATCTAAATTAATTTTGAAACTATATTTGGAGGTGAATTATTTTTTCATAATTATATTATTAATTTAGTTATTACTTTAATTATTATTCATTTTTTTTATTATTTAATATACTTTGACGCATTGTGTGGAAAACTATACGTAGCTCAATTTTTTTCTATCCCTGTCGTTATTTTTAAATGCCTATTAATAGATTGGAATAGTTTCACCATTATTATTTTTTTAATTAAAAAATTAAATTTTATAAATTATTTGTACAATGTCTCATACGATATAATGTTAAAGCAGGACTGATGAGCGGTCAGGTTTTCTGACTCGATATTTTGGCACCACCAAGTGCAAGGCATATATTTACAGATGCGTGTCATTCAAAGGCACTTAATTATCGAAATAATCTTCAACCCTAAAGATACTATAATTATTTTTAATACTAGCACATGTGTTTGCTTCTTTTTAGTCAGCGCATATGGCTGTGATAGAAGGATTGATGGTCCTTTATGCGAAGGAAGTAGTGACCGGAGATCGAGTAGCATCGGCAATCAGAAGATTCGATCCTCAGGCCAGAGTAGAAGTTCCAGCTGACCACGAGAGGGGACTTTTGCTCTGGATAAGCCACGCTTCGCATGCACTGATTGCCAAAATCCAAACCGAGGAGGGCGCTGGGGATAAAACGCGACTGCCAGAGCTTCCAGCAGCCAAAGACTTTCAGTCGCTGTGCGATGGCGTCGGGTTGGCTGCAGTGGTTGCATTTTACTGTCCTGGAGAACTTAATTGGATGGATATTCGAGTCTCGAAAAGGCCATCGGTCGCTGATGCTCTTCACAATTTGTCACTGGTGCACACCTTCTGCACTAGGTGTTTGCCTTATTCCACTTTTCACATGCAACCTGAAGACGTCACCTACATGAGAGGGTAAACCACTTTTCATTTCAATAATAGGCTTTATTTCCTAAGATAATTTTTTTCAATTTCATCAGTATTATTATCAGGTTTCAGCTTTATATTACACAAAACACCACTGCGCAGCTATAAGTATCGCAGAAGCCTACTGAGCAGGCATAGGTTACACAACATTCTACTGTACATTGCACACCTGTGCAGTAGTTTTCTGCGCATGCGTATACGTTGTTTCAAACGAAGAGATTCCCTGTCAAGTTATAAATGCCTAAAATTAAATTTTAAACCTTTTTTTCCAGATCGATGAAACAAAATTTGGTCGTTTTCCTCGCCGACATGTACAACGTCTTGGAAATCCATCCTGCCAAGTGTGTGCGATACCCTGGAGAGGATAGAGCACATCAGTTTTTAGATGGTAAGTACGGTTCGGGTATTGAATGGTAAGGGTGACCATTTGATAAAAGTGATATTGATAATGCAGTTATTATTATTTAATAATTTAATTGGGAACTCATACCTAAAAAGAAGTAGAAAGTAATTGTAATGATGGTGGCGGGATCTGATTGGTGAAGGCCACCGTGCTAAAACAAGAGACCCACATCTGTTGTAACTTATTTCTTTCCTTACAATTATGATTTCTTTCATGGAATCCCGTTTTAACAGCAGATATATCTTTTCTTATCCTCTCTCTTTTTTCTCAAGATTATCTGCACTTAAAACGGCACAATGCTTCTTATCAGTGTCGATACGCACAATCTTCAATCGTTGAATACATATCCACAAATTTATCGACCCTCGAATTTTTATATACCTATTCATCCTAGATTCAAAAGAATTGGATATTGACGTATGTTTTAAGAACATTCAAGGGTCGACATTTTAGAGCAAATCACCCCTAAAATAAATCCACTTTAAGAGGGAAGGGTGAAAATAAAACGCTTAGACGCACTGGAGCAAACTGTGGTATCCACAAATTTGTAATACTTGCGTATATATATTTTTATGGCATAACCTTCTTGACGCTTACCAACAACGCTATTCTCGCCTCCTTCTTTCGTCAACTTCTGACACGGTGCGGGTGACATGACGATTTTCGGGTGCAGCCTGCCCGCGCAATAGTCACGGCGTAGCTCATAAACGAAGCCTACCGCAGTCTGTCACTCCGATTCCTGATTTGAGAAGCAACCTCTCCATATCCGCGCCAGGTTTCACAGGTACCCACACCTTACGAAAGCACTCCTGAAAAAATTATATCTTTTTTTTTGTCTTCAAAACTTTCGACGAATGCCGGAAACAAAGTCCTTCCGCTTTTAACATCCATACTTCACGCTTCCAATTCGAAGATGTCCAAGTTAAGGCGCTTTTATATAAATATATATATATATCAGTGACTTCAATTTCCGAAGCTTTCAAATGCTTGAGATACAATGAAAAAACAATATCGTTTTTTGAATTTCGCGCCACAAAACCATGTGTAACCGTTGACATAACCTCTAATTTTCATGATTCTGGCGCGAAATTTAAATTGAAATGTTTTATTGTTGCTTTGAAAAATTGCAAGCATTAATATCTTTTACTATTCGGCTACTACACAATTCTATTAAAAAGAAATGCTGCTCCTGTTGTTAAATTCACAAACACGCATTTTTTAATTTGAAATTCCAATTTTAAAAGTGACAACATAATTAAACATTTTTAAATTTAAGAACGATACAAAATAATCTTTTGAGGTTGAACAGTCTGAAACTGATGCCTTTCTTCGACCGTTATAAATTTCCATTCAATATTTTAGCAAATTATCGCTAATACAAAAAACATGTGAAAAACATATTTATTTTTTAATTGAAATCCTCATCCTCAACGTTTCCACCAACTCTGTGGTTCTTTTTCACAAGTCGATAAAACAAATCTATAATTTAAAAGGAAGAAATTTTAAAATTACGTACTTTTTGTCGTTATTAAAATACGAGTTTTACAAAAATATAGTAGTTATTGTCACATCTGACTCAAAAAAACATTGAAGTATTTATAAAAAAACTTTCTTAAAAAAAAACAGTCAAAGTAATAGTATTGTTTCGATTGAAGCCTTAAAGATTTTGTAAAGGCTTCAATAATTTATAAAAGTGTCGCATGATATCTGGTATGATGTTTACAGACGGATGGTACAAGATAAACTGACATGAAAGACAATAATTGAAGAGGTGATAAGGAGCAATTTTAATAAACCTCTGACGAAACGTGCACCAAGGCTTGAAAATAAAATATTATTGGAATCACTAATAAAAATGGAAATTTAATTTATAATTTGGTACATTTGATTTATATTAATTATTTCGGTTTTTAAATTTATTGAAATTTTGATATATTTATTGATATAAATTGATTCAATGATTTCCCTTAAAAATATTATTCTCCTTAGCCAAAATTGTTATGTTATGGGAAATTTAATTTTTAAAAAAGGTATAAAATTTAAAAAATATTTTCAAGAGTTAATAATCAAATAATTTCAAATTGCAAGGTTATATTTCAAATTTATAAAAGTAAATAATTATAAACTCTCACAATTAAAATCAAACAGTTTTACATTTGAAGCGTTTTAAATTTAAATTTTTTAAATAACAAGTCTTCAGGAGTGAATTATTTCAAAACGAAAGACTTCTGCACATCGACAATTGATTTCAAAACAATAGCACTCGGTATTTACCCTTTCTAACTTTTGAAAAAGGTTTTGAAACAAGAAAAACCAATATTGAAATTTGAATTTTACCTCCTTTCGAAGCGATTCTGGTACGAAGTTAAAGTTTTTAAATAAACCTTCGCTCGCTTTAAAAACTACGGGCAGTGTTTCTTTCAAGAATGTATGCGAATAAACATTTTTAGCGTCTTTTATAAATATATTTCCCAAAGTGGAAAAAATATATTTATCAATTTTATATTGTTATTCTAAATAAAAATAAAAGTCAGGAGTAGCTAATACAATCTTAAGCTTGGAGTAAATGATGTAGTTTTGGGAAGTGATTTGGGACTGCATGAATTTCTTTCACTTTTCCTGAAAATCTTAACACACTGAAGAAAGCGTTGCTTTTGTTCCTAGTTTGCCAATTTATTTTTGTTTCCTTGATTTTATTTTTGCATGATTTTGTTTTCGGAGCCATTTTCGAAAGCATGAATCGAATTGAAACGAAGGACTTTTGCATTCGATGAGGCACACTCCCATCTTGAGTTTTTTTTCTTCTTTTGCGATGTATTCCCTTTTTGTATAGTTGTCTTCTTGAGTTGTTTGATTTTGTTTTTTTAATGTTGTTTTTTCCTCCCTCTTACTCATCTTTAAATTCAAAATTAAATTCTAATTTATATGCAGATTAATTATTGAACAATTAATTTGCAGAAATTGTCTCATAATTATTAACCAGGATTTGTAACAAGTTATGAATGTCAACTTAAAAATTGTTAATGCTTATATACGAGAAAATTGTCATTTAATAAACTTTATGAGGAAATGAAGACAGTCTGACAGTGATGAAAAATATTAATCACATAAATAATGGTGTCAGTTAAGTTTTCTCGAGAAAATGGTTTAAGGGCAATGAAACAAAGCCGTAACCTCAAAATTGAATTGCCCGATTTTACTTAATAAATAGCAGAGGGTGCTTCCACTGTACTGTCCAATGCAAAAAATGTGTCACGAGAGTTGTAAACGGCCGTGCGGCGGCGCTAGTAGTAACTTTGTTTTACAAACCATATGGAAAATGCATAAAAATTACAAAATATATAAGAAAAACCCTTTTAAAATCATTTTTTCTACAGTGTTGAGTCAGGTAGTGAACGAGATTTATATACTTACGTATTATTTTCTTTAATATAGGAAAAAGCGGCACAATTGACACAATTCAAACAAACAAATTGCATGGATATTCAGAACTTATAAAAAATAAATAACGAATACACAAATGAATGAAAAAAAATTCCAAAAATATATATTATTATCAAATTATAAAATTTTCCAAATTTCAAATAACGACAAGATCTTTAATTCACAAACAATAAGATCTCGAATTTAAAAATATCCAAAACTAAAATTCTCCGACTTCAAGACCGATTTCTATAATAAATGAATTGTTAAATTCCTACAAATATTTCAATTCTCGAAATTTAGAACTGCGGAAAATAGTTAATTGATTATTAATTTATCAGCTATTAATATCGTTATAAATGAGGCAATCAATTTAATTAATCTTTAATTAATAATTTATTAATTATTTTCGGCAAATTTTAAATTTCGTTAAACTTAAATTTCAGAAATAGAAATATTTATAGGAATTTAACAATATATTTATTTTATAATTCGGCCATTTTTGTTCTCCATAATTTATGATTTTGTTATTCATTTATTTGTTAGTTTGTGTTAGTCCCGGATATTCAAACACTTTTAAATATAGTGATGAAGAACATCAGTTTTTATTAATTTTTATTAATTTTTTTTTACATTGCCGTTTTAAAATATAATTCTACTATATGATAAATATAGTTATTATACCTATAGATGATAAACAAGGAATATGATAAATCCTAAAATATTGTTTTCTATTACAATAAAATAACGAAATCTAAAATGTGATATTTTTTAAATCAGTTAGACGTTGTAACGAAGCTAAATTATTTTCAAATTTTTATGTCACTCTTAAAAAAAGACCATTAACGATTTTTTTTTGAGAACACTCAAATTAATCTAAAATTATTTTTCGAAGAGCTATAACAAATCCATGCTGATATTAAATTCAGAGAATTGAGAACAAGAAAGTAAGTATTATCACCTTGTTTTTAAATTGATGTAAATATAGTTTTCATAAGATTCTTGAGAAAATTTAAAAGATTTTCAAATATTTCAGGCTTGTCAAAAAAGAATCTAGAAGATTTTAAAGAATTTTTTTCATAATATAGGATTTTACGAAATATTATGAAAAATTCGAGTACGTTTTAAAGATGTTTAGAACTGTTAAAAGTTGGGAAGGAATCAAGAAATATTTTATACATTTTCGAAAATGTTTCCGAGTTTTCAGATATTTTTAATCTATTTAAAAGTGTTAAATTTCTGAAAATATTTTTAACTGACACGAATTTTTCTCAAAATTTACAAATATCATTTCAAATTAAAAAAAAAATTGCCTTACAATATTCAAAATTTTCTCAGAAATTTTAAGAAAATTTGTTTATGCTCTTGAAAACTTTTGAAATTCTTTTAAATTCTAGTGAATACTTCTTGTATTTATCCATTTTTTGTTCGTTTTTATTTTGGAATCTTACCAAATTGAAAAATTTTGCTTTAAAATCTTCGAAACTATTTTTAGAAATTTTAGGAAATCCTTTCTTATGTTTAAAAACATTTTCCAATTTTCTCTTAAAGTTCATTTTTCAAAAATTAAAAAATTATTTAAAATTTGCACACGAATATAAGAAAAATTCTTTTTTTTAATCTTGTCAGACGTTTTAAACCTTCTAATTTCTAAAAATGATTAAAATTTTTCTTGCATTTTTTATTTATTCTGCAAAATTAAAAAAATTTCCTTAAAATCTTTTCGATTCTTATTTGACTATTTTTGAAATCTTCCAAAATCTTTTGAAATAATATCTTCAAATTAATTTTTCGAAATAAGAAATTATTTTAATTTTTCTTAGGAACCTGAAAAAATGTCTTCCACTTTCCTGAAACTTTACAAAGTTTTTTAAAAATCTTTACAAGTTTTAATTATTTTTGAATCGTTTCAAAACTTTTGAATGTTGCTTAAACTCACTCAAATTTTTTCTAAACTTATGTAATATGGCAAAATTTTGCTTTAAAACCTTTCACACTTTTTAAAGATTTTAGGAAATAATTTAGAATTTTTGGTGATCCTTTTTCGGCTTTCTCTTGAAATTCCTTACCAAACAATCATTTAAAATTTTCCCATTCATTTTAGGAACTTTTTTTCACACCCTAGCAAAATACAGTTTACCTAAAAAATTTGTAAATCTTGAAAAATTGAAATTCTTTGAAAATAAAATCGAAACCATTTCTCCTCAGATCTTTCATAATTATCCAAAAGCTTTTCTTTTATTCTTTGTCTTCGGGTGTTCTCTGAGTTCACTTTTGCAGCCTGATTTCCATACTAAAGCGATAATTAATGGAAATGATTCGATAAAAAGAAAACAGAAAAACATTATTAGAAAAATCCACAGTGTCATTTTCACAATAATTACATAAATAAACCGTTTTTTAAATATTTTTTAAGAGTTTGTAACGGCTCTACATGACAAAAGACATATAACAGTTAAAACAAATAGAGAACAAAGTTACTACTAGCACCGCCGCATGTCCGTTTTTAACATATGGGCCATTTTTAATTCTCGGTGACAGGAGGCTGCTCAAAACAGAAGTAGGACCTAAGAATCTAAATAGATGTAGTTCTATTATTTATGGAGTAAAATGAGGCAATTTAATTTTCAGCTTAGCGCCTGGTTCCATTGCCCTTGAAAATAAATTATTTAGTAAGAGTTGCTACAGGTATGCAAAATGAAGAAATTTTTTTAATTTCCTTTATATTTAAATTCTGAACGCCTTTAAATAATGGCGCAAGATTAAAATTTGAAATTGTTGAATTATGAATTCTGTAGGATCTCTGACTGACAAATGTTTTGAGACAATAAAACTTCTTTCAAGATTTTTTTAGTGTTGATGAAATTCCTGTAGATAGTAGCAGTTTTTTCAAAACAATTTCTAAATCTATTCTCATGTTTAACGAATTTATGGATATTTTATTCTAGTTCCGAAACAAGTGTCATCCATGACGGTAAAAAAGTCCCAGTCTTTGCAGCAAACTGCCGAGAGCCATTCCACAGAAGAAAGGTTTGCACATTTATATAAAATCTTCTGAAAAATGTCAATATCAATTTATAAAATTATGCGAAAATAATTTTGTTAAATGCAATATTTATTTGGGAAAGATGAAAGATTGGAAGTATTATGATTGATGTTTCTTTTTTTTTTTTAATTTATCTATAGGAGAAATGACGAGAGTTTTGTGGTACATCGAGGAAAAGGAGTGCCGACTTTGATGTCTGTCGCTGATGAAAAGTCCGCAGCTAGAGCAGAAGCCGCTGGTCGGCCTAGTAACTGGGTGGATACGCGACGAAGTTCATACGGGGGCAGAAGATCGAGGAGAAATAGCATTACGGACGACTCTCAGCTCACTATTGAAAATTTTGGCGGGTCGCAGGTACTTTTTTGTCTAAACTCTTCGAAATTTTCTGACTTGCTCGGTTTTCTTGAATTGATCGAATTCTCCGAGATCTTTGAATTCCTTTAGTTTTTTTAATTCGTTGCAATTTTTTTTTTTTTTTTGAATTAATTGAATCCGTTTAATTATTCTATATTTTCGAAATGCAACGCCAGATTTGTCGTTTTAGACATGGAGCTGTGCAATTGATATCTTTTAAATACAATTTTTAATCTTGCAGGACAATCTGCACAATTTTGGAAGGAACCCCGACAAGGATGTGGGAGCTCAAGTGGGAAAGTGGAATCCGACGGAAGTAACACCGACGCTTCCAGCTCGTTCGAGTGTCCAGGATGTTTATGGAAGTGGCGTTCAGTTAATTCTCGCCGACAATGGTTACAATAATGAAGAACCTCCACCACCAAGGCTGAGAAGGCACGCTTCCAATTCAAGTATGGATAGCACTGGGCTCAAAAGCACTCTACAACATTCCAGCGAGATCGATAAAACCGACGGAGAAATCACGAAACTTGCAAGTTTCGCGAATCTTGGTAGGCAAACTGCCGAAAAGGTCATTAATTTTACTTATACGGAGCAGGAGAAAGAAGAGGCCCTTGCAAAATCAAATCTGGCGAATAAAAAACATGTTCAGACGAACGGAAATGGTCTCGCCGAAAAGAAAACGTCTTTTGCGACTCTGCCTAATACGACGACGTGGCAACAGCAAAGCAACCAACAAAATCAACAGAATGAAAATCAATCTGCTGGTAAGTCATTATTATTTATTGTATATTTTAGGTTATTTGAGTATAATTCCGGACAAATAATATCTGAAAAATTACAGGAATAGTAATTAGAAATTTTAACTTACGATTTGTCTCGAAAACGTTAAATTTGTTTTCCCCGCAGCGTTACAAAAAAACAAACTTTAATGTGCAGAATTCCGAAAAATAAAACCAAGAGGACAAAAAATAAAAAAGTAAAAAGAAATAAAAAAGGGAAGGAATGGGATGATTTGTTTGGTTGCCTTCTCATTTTTCTTTCCTCTTTTTTATATTTTGTCCAAAAAATAAATTTGTTCTTTTCTTTGTTAGGAAAATTTGTTTTCTCTTCTCAAACATGAGAGAATCGATACTAGCGATGATAGTCTTCGCAGAATTTGTTTATTTAATTTATTACTTGACGAGGAGGTCTGAAGTTGGCTTTGAAACATGTTAGAAAATATGCTTAAAGAATGTTGAAAGAACATGCTTGGAATAAGTGAAAGAATTTTGGAATAAGTGTGAGACAGGCGGTTCACTTATTTTCTTTTTTCAAACAAATTTTCAATTTTATATCTGTCCCGCGAAATATAAAAATATTTTCAAACACAAATAACTTTCTCTTGATTAATTTGATTAAATCAGAGTTTTCATGGTGTTTCTTCTTTTTGAATTGAAACAAAAATAAAAACACTTAACCCCAGCTTAGGCAGAATTTAAAATGAATTGGTGTTGATTCAAATTTAAAAATTTATAATAGATACATTCAAGATTAAAAAATGTAAAGTGAAGTCTTGGAAAATAAGAAATTTTTTGTAAATTTATAAATGATCAAATTGAAGCCTTGAATAATTCTAAATTGAAGCCTTGAATAATTCTAAATTGCAGCGTTCTGCTTTGAAGAATTGAACATTTTTTCGCGTGTAAAATAACCATTTTTTTGTGTAGAGTTGACCAGGAACCGAACTTTAAATGAACAGAATTAAAGTTTGGATTATCCTGCCTGTTTAACTTTTAAACAAATCTTTTAAACATAACTTCTGACAAAAATTTAAAGTCGTAAAGACAGAAGAATTACAAATTTCGGCCATTGAAAATGAAATAGGTTAGGGTGGGGTGAGATGAACCTAGTTGTTTTTTTACGTCATTATTTAAAATTGCTAATGCATTGATTGAAAGTAAGTCTTTATATATTCTACAAACATTTTCATTTTAATTTTCTCAAGATAAAAGTATATGTGGATTTAGAACCGAAAATAAAAATGTAACGCGCTTGGCTCACTGGGGCAGGGCCACTCAATTTAATGACTTATTATATATTATTTATAAGATGGAGGACTGTTAAGTTAGAGTATTTAAAAACTAAAACATATATTACAAATATTTTTCAAAAATTGTACGGAACGTTTAAAGTATTTAACGTTAGAATGATGCAATCCTTAATCATAACCTCTAACTAACTCTAAAAATCAGTCTCTTGTCACCGAGAGTTGAAAACGGCCCATGTGTTGAAAACAGCCATTTCGCGGCGCGAAACTTTGTTCTAGTTGTTTTGACGCTTATATGACTTTTGTCATGTTGAGTCGTTACCAACTTAAAAAATATATATCAAGAAAACAGTTTATTTATGTAATTATCGTGAAAAATGACACGGTGGATTTTTCTAATAGTGTTTTTCTATTGTTTTTTTTTTATCGAATCATTTCCATTAATTATCGCTCCAGTATGAAAATCAGGTTATAAAAGTGAACTCAAACACCCAAAGACAAAGAATAAAAGAGAAGCTTTTTAATAATTATGAAAGATCTGATGAGAAATGGTTTCGATTTTATTTTCAAAGAATAATTTTAAGTTTTAAAGATTTTAAAATGTGGGTTAAGGGCATGTGACACAGCTAAATACCTATATTACCGACCACAGTTTTTCAGTTCACTGAATATTTTTTTGAACCTAAAAACTTTTTTTGTAAATAAAATA
>NC_046657.1:97362352-97372914 GCF_010883055.1 Belonocnema kinseyi | reverse complement strand
CTTTTATTGTTAAGCTTTGTACTTAAACGTAGTTTTCTTTCGGCTCTTGCATTTCTCAAAGTTTGAGACCGATATTTTATGTATAAAAAAATTTCGAACGTTAAAAAAATGTTGAGGTTCAGAAAAAAGATGAAATAATTTTCAGTGAAGTTCCTACCAAAGTGCAGTACCTAAACGTACTTTATTTTACTCTAATACATGTCCCAAAGTTTCAGCTCGATATTTTATTTACAAAAAAAGTTCTTATGTTCAAAAAAACATTCAGTGATCTGAAAAACTGTGGTCGGTAATATAGGTATTTAGCTGTGTCACATGCCCTTAAAAGAATATGGAAGACTGTGAGGCCATTTTTTTTTATTTCCTCAAGATTTACAAGTTTTTTAGGAAAAATTAATTTTGTCAGGGTGTGGAAAAAACTTCTTAAAATTAATGGGAAATTTTTTAATGATTGTTTTCTAAAGAATTTCAAGAGAAAACCGTAAAAAGATCATAAAATATTTTGAATTATTTTCTAAAATCTTTTAAAAAATGTGAAAGATTTTAAAGCAAAATTTTTCCAAACTACATAATTTTAGAACAAATTTGAGTAAGTTTAAGAAACATTCAAAAGTTTTGAAGCGATTCAAAAATAATTAAAACTTTTAAAGATTTTTTAAGAATTTTGTAAAGTTTCACGAAAATGAAAGACATTTTTTCAGGTTCCTAATAAAAATTGAAATAATTTTTGATTTCGAAAAATTAATTTGAAGATATTATTTAAAAAGATTTTAGAAGATTTCAAAAATACTCAAAGAAGAATCGGAAAGATTTTAAGGCAATTTTTTTAATTTTGCGGAATAAATAAGAAATGCAGGACAAGATTTAAAAAAAATAATTTTTCTTATATTCGTGTGCAAATTTAAAATTATTTTTTATTTTTGAAAAATGAACTTCAAGAGAAAATTGGAAAATGTTTTTAAACATAAGAAAGGATTTCCTAAAATTTCTAAAAATAGTTTCGAAGATTTTAAAGCAAAATTTTTCAATTTGGTAAGATTGCAAAATAAAAACGAACAAAAATTGGGTAAATACAAGAAGTATTTAGTAGAATTTAAAAGAATTTAAAAAGTTTTCAAGAAAATAAACAATTTTTCTTAAAATTGATAGGAAATTTTTGAAGATTGTAAGATAATTTTTTTTTAATTTGGAATGATATTTGAAACTTATCAGAAAAACTCTTGTCAGTTAAAAATATTTTCAGAAATTTAACACTTTTAAATAGATTAAAAATATTTGAAAACTCGGAAACATTTTCGAAAATGTATAAAATATTTCTTGATTCCTTCCCAACTTTTAACAGTTCTAAACATCTTTAAAACGTACTCGAATTTTTCTTAATATTTCGTAAAATCCTATATTATGAAAAAAATTCTTTTAAATTTTCTAGATTCTTGTTGACAAGCCTGAAAAATTTAAAAATGTTTTAAATTTTCTCAAGAATCTTATGAAAATTATATTTACATAAATTTAAAAACAAGGTGATAATACTTATTTTCTTGTTCTCAATTCTCAGAATTTAATTTCAACATGGATTTATTATAGTACTTCGAAAAATAATTTTCGATTAATTTGAGTGTTGTCAAAAAAAATTGTTAATGGTCTTTCTTTAAGAGTGACATGCAAATTTAAAAATATTTTAGCTTCGTTACAACGGCATGCTTAGTTCTTCGTCACTATATTTAAAAATGGTTTGAATATCTGGGATTAACACAAAATAACGAAAAAAATGAATAGCAAAATCATACATTAGCAAAAAAAACTGCCGAATTATAAAATAAATGAATTGATAAATTCCCATAAATATTTCTATTCCTGAAATTTAAGTTTGACGAAATTTAAAAATTGCCGAGAAGAATTAATAAATTGTTAATTAATGATTAAATTGGTTGTCTTATTTATAATTATATTAATTGCTCATTAATTAATAATCAATTAACTATGTTCAACAGTTCTAAATTTCGAGAATTGAAATATTTGTGGGAATTTAATAATCCGTTTATTTTACAAGTCGGTCTTGAAGTCGGTGAATTTTAGTTTCGGATATTTTTAAATTCGAGATTTTATTTTTTGTCAATTAAAGATCTTGTCTTTATTTGAAATTTGGAAAATTTTATAATTTGATAATAATATATATTTTTGTCACTTTTTTATTCATTTGTGTATTTGTTATTTATTTTTTTTTATAAGTTCTGAATATCATCCTCGCAATTTGTTTGTTTGAATTGTATCAATGATGCCGCTTTTTTCTATAATAAATAAAATAATACGTAAGTACATAAGTCTCATTTACTATATGACTACACTATGAAGAAAAAATGATTTTAAAGGAGTTTTCTTATTTATTTTGTAATTTTTATGCATTTTTCCTATGGTACTGCATGGTTTTGTAGAACAAAGTTACTACTAGCACCACCGCACGGCCATTTTCTACTCTCGTGACCCATTTTTTTCATTGAGCAGTACAGTGGAAGCACCCCCCTGATCACAATAAAACGTTGCATCCTAACCTACTGGTTACTACACTAAGAGGTTAGGTTAATATAGGAAAAGGTCGCTCATTCCGCCTCATATGACACTTTTAAGTAAAATCAAAATTTTACCTATTTCGGTTTTACAATGATATATAAACCTGTTGGAAACTTAAGGTTTAATAAATAACCCATCTAAATATCCATTATAAAAACATCTAATATGTGATTTTGCCAGTGATCGACAGTAACGCGTTACCAGACAAGTTACTTTTTTTAATAACGGTAACGAAAAAGCCTTATTTTGTTAAAAAGCTAAAGGTAACAGTAACGCGTTACAATTTTCTGGTAACGGTAATTCAAACTTAACGCACGTTACCGATCGCTACTTCATAAAATATTTCAATACAAGATTAACGAGCAGTACATCTGTTGAGCAACTGTTCAGTATGGTGGTCAACCATTTTTTTCGAATTTGTATGAATACTGCCCGGAAATTTGTTCTAATCCGTACAAAAATAAATCTATTTAAAAAAGTGATATTTAGAAGTTCCGCAAGCCCCACATGAAGTTTAAAACGTATTTCCCGTCAGAAAAAAATATTTTTGTAAATTTTATTCAGAATCATCAATATTATCTGAATCGAGTTGAAACTCAACATTTCTCCTCAAAATTAGCATTTATACAATTGCGACATTTCTGAAATTTCACCGAGGTCTCTCAGTAACTTATTTGAGAGAAAGTTGTATTCAATGTGATCCGTGTAGAAAATTTGAAGCATATTTCAAATATCTGTTTTATTTCAGAAAAATATATTCAGAAAAAAAGATATTATTTCAGATACAGTTTTCTCTTACGTTTTTGATTATTACCTCAATAAGTAAAAAAACTTCAGAAACGTAAAAAAATTTCGAAAAAACTGCAACTATCAGGCATTGATATAGATGAAGATAGTCATGAACAACAATAATTTGTTTAATCCATTATTTTGCTAAACCTAATAAATTATTGAGTAACTTCTAATGGAAAATAGATGAATAGTTACAAAATTAAAAAAAAAAAAAATTCCACCATTAAGCAAAGAGAATATTAATAACATTAATAATGAATTATTTAAACATTTACTCTTGTTAAAATTTATGAACGATCACCTCCATCTAATTGAAAATTGGACAAAAAATAGAAAATGCCCTATGGGAAATACGTGTTAAACTTCATGAGGCTTGCAGAATATCTAAATATCATTTTTTTAATGGATTTATTTTTGTGTGGATTCAAACAAATTCTTGGCCGGTATTCATACAAATTCGAGAAAGAAAATTTTTCAATGGATTTTTGGACCACCCTAACATTCAGCACAGCCGGATTGATACTTTTAGACAAAAAGGCATCTCGCAAGAGCGATGAAGTTTTTAATCAAATGTGATAAATTCGTAAGATTCTTTCTGGACATTCAAATAATGTATTAATTATTTAATATAAAAAAAATAGCGTCAAAGTAACACGTTACTTTTGTTCAGTAAGAGTAACGGTGACGTATTATATTTAAAAAAAGTAACAGTAACGCATTACAAATTTTTAGGCAGTAACGGTAACGTTAACGCGTTACTTCCAGACAGTAACGTGTCAAACACTGGAGTTTGTGTGTTTTTAGAACTTTATTAACAAATGAAAAAATAACAGAATACAGGTCTTAAAATTTTTACTTTCGTCTTTTCCAAATTTATTCAACATTAAACAAAAATTTTTGTTTAAAAAAGTTTGATAACGTTCTTCCTGATATTAGTACAAATAACAGTTACAAAAGAAATTATAGCCTACGATAAAATTGAGTGGCTCGTCTGAGCCCCTATGCTCATCTCACCCCATTCTACACTCTAGTCTTAAATTTAAAGCTTTTCCTATTGAACATTTTTTAATGATAACACTTTTAAAATATTAAAGAATTTAAAGTCGACGTTAAAGATAAAAATGTTTGAAATGCAACTGGTTGCAATGCAACGCATTGAAAATCGAAATACTCGAAATTAAACCTCTCAAGATTGGACGATTTCAAATTAAAACGTTCAAAATTCAACAATAAATAGAAAATAGAAGCACTGCTTATTCAAACGTTTAAAGGTAAAGCGATCGAAATTTAACAATCTAAAATTGCAGAACTGTGAATTTTAATTGAAATTGAGGAATTCTAAAATAACAGAAAAATAACATAATTTTAATTCTAAATAGATCGAAATTTAAAAACTTAAAAATATAACTGCTTCGAATCCAACTATATTTCATTTTAAACCTTGTAAATTAAACAATTTCAAATTTAAAGCAATTAAAATTAGAAATATAGAACCGAAGAATCAGAGTAAAAAATCAAAGTAAAGAATTTTGAATATGAATTTTCAATAATGTACAATTTAAAATTGGAAGCGTTGGATATTTAAATAATGGAAATACCTATTTAAAATTGTACAATTTCAAATTAGATATTTCAAAAATAAAAATTATCAAATCAAAGTCTTGAAACTTGAACATATTAAAGAAATTTAAACTGAAGTCCTAAAAATGTATGAGTTTAAAATTTTCGATCGTCGAAATAAAACCGGTTTAGACTGATTTAGAAAAGATTAAGCTTACAAAAATCTTTCAGATGAGGGTGGTAATAACACTGTGATGGCATCGCAACTAAATAATATCAGACTGAAATTGGAAGAAAAGAGACGACACATAGAAAACGAAAAAAGAAGAATGGAAATCGTGATGTCGAAACAAAGACAAAAAGTCGGGAAAGCTGCCTTTCTGCAAGCGGTCACAAAGGTAAAGTCTTCATATTATAAATTTTATAAGTGTGCTACTTAAATATTATTAAACTCTATTGTTAATTTTCTTCTTTATGTAAAAAAATTAATTTTCGATTTTGTAATTTGCATGCCGCATAAAAGCAATACTTGTAAAATTATTTTCTTAGATAAGAGCACCGAAATTCACGACACACACTGCATGCAATGTGCACATTTGTCTTTCTAAATAGAAGCTTCTTGTTTTTCGTAAACAGACTCCCATTTTATAAATATCTCATGTGTTATTAATTCTTTTTCCAAATTAGTATTTGAATTTTGATTCTTAGATTTTGTCCATGTTCAAGGAAGTATTTTATTATGCCATGAATACATTGTTTTTGTTTGATTAGATTCGGAATTTTTCTTGGAAAAATCGTATGAGTGTGTTTAAAAAATTTCAAATTAATTTTTATAGTTTTCGAATTTTAGTTCTTCAAATTCGAAATGTTTATAAATCTTACTTATTTAAATATTTTCCTTGAATTTTAAACATTTTAAATCCAAAAACTTCCATGTTTATTTAAACTCATAAACTTGAATCATATAACATTTGCACAATATATTCATGAATAACCAAATATGTTTCTTCTCTACACTGATTTTTTGTACAATCGACACATTCTTTATTGATAAAATATTTATACTGGTCAAAAGTATTTAATTTTTCTATATTTAACTTTTCTTACTAATAAAATATAAAGTGAATCATTCTGAATTTCAGTTGAATATTTTTAACTTCATGGAAACCTAATCTCTTCTTCTTAGGATAAATTTCTGTTGTAAAAACAATACTTTCCTAGTTTTCTAAAGACTTTTCACTAGTATCTCTGACTAAAAGTGCCAAGAATGTTGATAATGTACCCGGGGAATCACAAAATCAATGGTGTTCATTCACTGGTGGCGGAGTGTGAGTTCTTAACAAAGGCACGCCGGTTGGGATGGTTGCAGGGTAAAGTTAAGTCTCCTTCATCATCGGCATCTGGAGGAGACAGTCCTGTGGAGGTGGGTCCCCCCAATCCCATAAACTCCGGATCTACCGGGGAATCTCCAGTTAGCAATGCTGAGACGTCCTCCATACCCCAACAAATATCTCAAGAAAAACCTCAACGTCCCTTCTCACTCAAGGTAAAGTAATCCAACAAATTTCAATTACCAGTCCTTACCGAGCTAAAATCAAATAAAATTTTTTATTCCCTTACCCGTCCCGTTTTTGTAGATATTATATTTAACTCGATGAAAAAAAACTTGCGAGTTTTCATTAGAAATAGCGAAAGTGCTTTTGAATGGCTTCAGGTCTTAAGAGTTTATGTTTTTGTTCAGAGTTTGGTATTATTTCCTGTAAGGTTTTAAACTGGAAAGGTTTTTAGTGTGTGATATTTGATTTTTTCATTTTCAAATACACTTAGATGTCTTTCCGTCTATTTTACACATTACGTTATTTAGAAACTAGTTTAGACATGCTTCAAAAAGTTGTGAAGTAGTTTCAAATAGTTTTTAACTGGTTTCAAACATATTTAAATCGGATTGACACTGTTTTACGTAGTCATTAATTGTTTTTAATAGGTACCAAACAGTCTTTCATCAATAGTTCTTCACAGGGACCCGACCGAAACGAAATACTTTTGTGATTTTAGTTAGGTCTTTATACTGCCAAAACGTAACTATATTCACTGAATTTAGGTTACCTTATTCGAAATACCGAAATCGTGACTAAATTTTTTAATTACACATGATTGTAAGAAATAGTTTATTCAAACCTTTGTCAATATTATGTAAATATTAAAATGCAGACGGGTAAAATATGACGTTATAACACTTTCGTTTTTAATTTTTTTTTCCATCTGTCAGAACGTAAAAAAAAAGGAAATGAAAAATTCGGTACTTTAGATGTTTCAAATAAAAAATGCAAGAAAAAATTTAACCTTTAACTAAATAGTTGAATTTCCATATGAAAAAGATGAATTCTCTTTCAATCTAACAAGTTTTTTTATTTTAAATACAAAACAGTTGAATTCATCAAAAAAAGATTAATTTTCAACCAGTTATATTTCGAAACAAAAATCATTAAATATTTTCCTAGAGATGAGTATAAAAAAAAGTAAAATTTTTTCACCCGAAAATAGTTGAACTTTAAACCGAGTATGATACAGTAGCTGTCAAAAAGGACAAATTTGAACAACATTCTTAAAGTTGCATCGCTTGTTTTGTTTAAAAAAAAGAAATGTTATTTTTCCTTGCAGTTTTTTTTTCATTGACAAACCGTGCTTTTTTAGAATCAACTCGCAATAATGTGGCCAATTCTTAATAAAATGGGCAACTTTTTTTTCAACGTGTAAAGGATTGTTCTGCGCTTCCGTAGATGTAGGTGGACATTTCATAAATATTATCATTGTTAATAATAATTTAATCCGAAAAAATACCATATTTTCTGAGCTTCTGCTATTAAAATTTTTCGTATGAATTGGAGTACGAAAAAATCGTAAAGACAGATACGTGAAGCAGTGTTGGGAGAAGTTTTTCGTCAAGCAATATTTTGTTTGGTCCAAAAGTTAAAAAAATACGAGTTGAACTTAAAAGCGCTCGCCGCTCGAAGCGATTGATTTTTTGGATTAAATCATTATGAACAATTACAATGTTTATGAAACGTTCACTTACATTAATGGAAGCAGAAAAGACTCCCCTACACGTTGAAAAAAATGCCAATTTTATTAAGGATTGGCCACATTATTGCGAGTTAACTCTAAAAAAACACGGTTGTTTAATAAAAAAATTGTGAAAAAAATGTATATTTCTTTTTTTCTAACAAAACAAGCGATGCAACCAAAAACCAAAAACCTATTCCGAAGAAAAGATGCAGTTTTCAATTCTCTATATTGTTAAATTTTTTAAACAAGGATTTTCGAAAAAAAAATTCTCATCCCCACTTTCTTGAATTGGACAATAGTTTTACCCATTTCGAGCGCTCGCCCGGTTCTTATATCCCGGCCGTCAATTATAAATCTTCGTACACTCAAAATCATGGAAAAAACAACCAAAATTCCATCCCTCAACATAAATGCTGAATTGAAAGAAGTAAAGCAAAAATGTTCGGTCAGTGATCATCATCATTATTCAAAAACATTCACTTCATAGGTCGTTATCGCATCATTTCGGTGAAGGGGTTACGGACGCTCACTTTTCAGGGGGCTCTATAGGCTCATAACATATGTTAGTTTCGAATCAAATATCTTACATCACTCGTAGGGTTACACACGTCTTTACTTCGCCCATGATTTTTTCACGCAGAACATTTCCTGCAAACATGGACCTCTCGCGATAAAGACATGCCTAACTATAATTTTGATATAATATACTATTAATTTAAAAATGTTTTATGAATTTTCAGAAATCTTTCAAAGTTTTACTTTAAAATTCCAAAAATTCTTAAATACCTTTTAAACTGACTTGAATTAGCCCTCAAATTGTATCAGAATCATCCGGATTTTTTTCGTTAATTTTGAAAATCTTTTGGAATGTTTAAAATTGTTTTTAAATATTCTCTTAAAATAAATTTTGTAAAATGAAAAATCATAAAAAAATTATTCGAGAAATCGTCAGAAATGTTTGTATTCTCTTGAAACCTTTCAAAATTTGCCTAAAAGCTTCTACTTTTTCTGTTTGAAATCTTGAAAAATCTACATTTTGTTTTAAAGAAAATTATTTTTATATCCTTTCAAAAATTCTAAATATCTATTAATTTTACTCAATTTTTTCAAATACAATTTTTTAATCTTGCAAAAGTGCAACATTTTTCTTTCAAATCGTCTACACTATTTTACAGAATTTTAGGAAATCATTTGAAATGTTTAAAGTATTTGATATATTTGCTTTAGACTAATTTCTTAACGACAAAATTAATTAAAATTTTCCCTTAAATCTTAAGAAAAAATTTCATTATCTTAAAACCTTCAAAATCCATCAAAAGCTTCAAGGTCTTATTTCTAAGTCTTTAAAAATTTGCATTTTGTTTAAAATTTATCGGCACCGGTAATTTTTTTCTTACCGGAACCGATAATTTGTTTTCGTTACATGCATTCTGTACATTTCATAAACTTAGATGTTCTAAGTTTCTGTCTATAATTTCATATTTCTCATCTCTTGGATATGTAAAAATGCAGACAAATTATAGCCTGGTAGCAAGACGACGAGAACAGAATTATTTCCTAATATTAAAAAGCAATTACAATGAAAGTTTTCTCTTTTATTAATAATGTTTAGAAACATTCAGAAAATTTTTTTTCATCAAGAAGAATTACTTATTTGGGAACTTCGATTTACTAAATTGTTGGTTCAGAAAAATCTTAATCTTTATTGATAGATAAATACTTGTTTAAGAACAGAATATTGTTGCGTTTTTTATTTAAGTATTATTTACAATTTAAATGTTCTCTTTTAGATATAAATTTTGAGAAAACAGTAACAACAATTTTTGAGTAGCTTCTAACCAGTTTCAAGAAGGTTTGAAATTTTCTACAACAATCGGAATCCTTGAACGAGTTTAAACTTATTTCGGATTCATTAACTGTTCAGAATTTTAAATTTTAAATCTTTTTTAAGCAGTCCATAATTTGCTTTAAGCATTTTCAAAGCAGTTTAAGATCCGGTTTTAAATCAGGAATAAAATTATTTTTGGCTGGTACAAAATTGATTTCAGATTGTTTTTAATCTGGTTTCAAACATCATCGAACAAGTTTGAAATCGAGCCTAAATACTTCAAGTCAATTTTGCAAATTGTTTTAACTGATTTCATACAATCCGTAAACGACTTGACAAAATTCTAAACTGTTTCAAATTTGTTTACCCGTTTTTTAAAGTAATTTTTAATCACTCGCTTTCAACGAAAAATGCATTCAAATTTATTTTTTTTTTTTGATTCGAAAAATTAAAAATTTGGGCCTTGTCAAGTTTAAGTGCCATTAAATTATTAAGTTTTTATATTCTAATGCTTTTAAATGCAAAGTTTTTCTAATGTCGAGGTTTTGAAATTCAAGCGCAACAAAATGACGATATTTTCCATTTTTGCTGGATCCGAATTTGCGTCTCAATTAATTCAACTGTGGTTAAAATGGATCATTTGTTATTGATTTCTTGATTTCAAATTCTTTATGTCTTACGGTCCAATCGTAAATCGAGAAAATAAATATGAGTCAAAAAAACATGTTCTTCGAAACTCAGATATTTATTT
>NC_046657.1:97351822-97362252 GCF_010883055.1 Belonocnema kinseyi | reverse complement strand
TTAGTCAAACAGATCAATTTTCAGTCAAATAAAAAGAACATTTGAGTCAATGGTTTAAAGAAATTAAAATTTAGTCATTTTTTTTGAAGTATCAAAAAAAAATTTTTTTGAGACTTCAATCGATTTATCTACATTTTTTTAAAATCATTTGTTATTTCAATTTCATCAAATTTACAGGTTTTTCTAATATAAAGTAAGTTAATGCGTTTCAAATTCTCACATTTTGAGAGATTCAAAATCTTTCGGGTGTCAAATACAAAATCCAAAATTGTTAGCACTTTTTTGCCATCAGGTAAAATAAAACTTTGCGGAGAGTATGATAAAAATATATTAAAATTGAACACTAACTGTTGCTTTTCTAAATATATGTATAATTAATTGCATTTTAGTAATTGATTGAATACCTAATTAACAACGTATTTCTTCCAACTTTTTTATTGCATTTATTTATGGAGATTCCTAATTTTTTTATCAAATATATATGTCTCCGTTGTATCTTCTCCGTCATATCTAAGAAGATTTTCAAGAAACCTTGGCATAATTCATAGCTGCCTAAGATGTTCTTATTGATCAAACAGATGGATAAATATGATTTTCTTTCAGTGTCTTTCCAACTATCCATTCCATTTTCTCTCGGCTCTCACGGATCTAGATATTTATTTTCAAAAACTTAGTATTTATTCAACTCTGCAACTAAATTGGTAAATTATCATTTATATATTATTTTTCATGAAAATTAGATTTTGATTATTTAGTTTGAAGTTTTCCTTGAATGTTCAATAATAATTGGAAATATCAGTTTAAAAAAATATCTTTGAAATAACTATCATAAAATTTTCTAAACAAATATTTCAATCAAAAGCAAACAAACTTTAATTGTAACTTAAAACCAAACAATTTACATGTATCTTAAAAAATTAATTAATTGGATTTGGAAACTGATGTTATTTGTTTTAAACGCATTTTAATGTTTGCGAATGTAGAATCGGATAAATAAGTCAAATTCAGAACAAAACTGAAGTAGAAAACTTCTTAATTTTCGGAAATAAAAATTAGAAAAAATGTAATTAATTTGAGCTTGCTATTTTTTGTCTACAGGAAATTAGCGAAGATGTTAGAGATGTGGAACACAAGTGGCTGGAGCAGGATGGAAGTGCACCTTTTGTCGAAACTCGACGCACGCCTGACATCGAGAATATGGATCTTGATCAATATCATCAGTCTATATCACAGTGAGTTGAAACACGAGTTAATTTTAATCTCCTTTTTTCGCTTTATTTCGATTTTTACTCTTCTTAACTTTTTTGTTTTAATTTTGTTGCAGTATGAATACTAGTCTAAGCGAAATTCAGGCGGACATTCAACGCCTCGCGAGCCAGCAGAATCAAATACAGCAGCAACATTTAATGACACAGCATCAGCATCAAATGCAGCAACAATTGCAACAACTGCAAAGTCTTAGTCAACAACAGCACATACCGGTATTACTATTTTTATTCCATGAATCTTGGAATGCCTTGAAATTCATTATCTATCTACTTTTAGCGGGGCTTTGGTGGTTCGGAACCCACTTTAACTGTATGCACCCTCGACTTTGAGAGACTCTGAAAAAAATTAGCCAAACCTTTGCGAAGGAGCTCTATGTCCAGGGGTTTATCGGTCCGTGGTTGCTGGTCGATTTGGAGTAATAAACAGACACAAATCCATTTACATAACACGCCAGGACAGTATGCTCTGGACCTAGGCACCCCCCTAGCCCAGATTGTGTTTATTTTTTATTGGATAGTCCTTTGTATGAATTTACCCTGAGAATACCTTAAATACAAAGTTTATTTTTCAGCTCTCATTAATAATATTACCTGTATCTATTTCAAGTCTCTGGACAGTCTCGCACGCGTCAGTGGCTGACCAATTAAAAAGAGGCCGAACTATGCAGACATTTATAACTTTTATGTTTGGAATATTTTTTTCCAAAAGGCGTTTGCGTTCCTATGTCAGTATATACCAACTATGCTAACCTTCCTGACATCTCCAACTATCATATCATGATCGCGACATCATGCTACAAAACTTAATATTCCGAGAAATATTATAGCCCTTTTTTTATTCTATTATATTGATTTTTAATTGAAAAACTTATTATGTCAAGGAAATGTTATATTTGTCACGTCTTATATAAAAAAAAACACTTGGCAGACACTGACGTGCATGATGCGCAAATGCGTACACGTGGTTTCAGCGCGCGCATCGAAACAAGGCCGGAATAGTAATTGACTTTCGCTTGACAAAAATCACCGAACGACTCACGGTAGAGGTCGGGGCCCCTCCAGCCTTAAAATCCACAAATGTTTACGTCTCGCGGCCCTTGAATGCAAGGTTATTGCATCTGCCCATTCAATTGAAAGTTAAAAATTTTGTTTGAAAAAAGGAGAACTTTTCATCAAGTTTCTTTTAAAATTCTATTCTTGAATAAGACATCCTTTGAGAATTGAGCTTGCATCTAAAAGTTATTAATCGAATGAAAATCAAATTAACTTTTTCCTTTCAGCAGAGTTATGGCGTTCAAACGTCGAATTCTATGACCGCGCGAATTCAGGAACCACAACAATCTCAATTTTACCTTCACGACCAACCACAACTGCCAAGAAGAACGTGGGGTTCGCCATTGCCGGCTCAGAGTTTAGCGAATGAAATGGCCGCCGTTGGTTATCAACCTCCCATTGATTCTCGATTTAACACCCAACCAATTGGTTAGTGAATTTGGAAATAAATATAATAAATGGGTAAATATTCATTGTATAAATAAAACTATTTAAATACTTTCTTTATTTTTAGTTTATCAACAAGATCCTCGCCTTTATCAAGATACAAGATCTTGGGGTGTGCACCACTTACCTCAGCAGAAAGGATTCGTTCTGCACGACACTTCTCAGGAGCAACGATATCTCAACGGCGGAGATCATAGTCTTTGTAATAATCAAATTAATCATCCGGCGCCTAACTACCCGACGTCTACGTCTTTGTTCAACCAAACGCCACCTTCCTCTGCTAGTCCTCAGCATCGAAACGCTGTAAGTTTTTCCTTTTTTCTTTTATTTTTTTTTTTACAGGAATGCAAAATTTGAAGATTTTCTTGGGAAAAAATAAAAATAGCTTTCGAGCAATTCTGGCTCAATTGAAATCCTTGAAATTGATTTGAACTAAATTCTGTTAGCTCAAGGTGGCCGTTGGACCGGAAAATCATCGGGAGTTTTATGAGGCCGGGAAACCCCGGTAAATGAGAGTGAATTTATTTTTTGACCGCGAATTTGACACATTTTTATTTTAAAAATCTATCCAAGTTTGATTTCAACAGTTTAAAAAAATAATTAATAGAATTGTTAGCGTTTTCTATTCTGATATCATTGAGTTTACAATGCGTAATTCGAAAATATTTCACTTACAAAAATTTCAATTTTAGATTTAATTTTTAAGCGTACTTTTTTCATTTAAAGAATTTAAAATGCAGTTTTAAAGACTTCAAAAATTATAAATTAGAAGCGTTTGAAATGGACCATTTTTGATACGAAACATGTTTAGTTGATCAACTGTGAATATACATTATAATGATCTTTTAAATTATAAAGTACTTTAAGGTTTTCAATTTAAAAGTTTGTTTGTTGTTAAATAAATGTAAACGAGCGATTGAAGCGTTACAAACTATTTTAATTTCAAAAATAGCTTCAAAATAATATCTTCATAATTAAAGGCTTTTATACAATTTCAAATATTAGTTCAATCTACAATTTGAAAATTTAACATTGAAAATATTTCAATTGAGGAAAAAAGCTATTGCTTAATATTTAAGAATAATTGCCTTTTCGTTTAAAATCAGTAATTATAAAACTAATATTGGGCTATTCGGACCGAAATTTCGATGCAAATAGTCCACATGCTAAATTAGAAATATTGCACTTTTCTTGAAAAAAATGCGACTGTTTTGTTGAAAAATGAACTATTTCCTAGAAAATTATTTTTTTTTAAATTCACCTGTTTGAGTAGAATTTTCACTTTTCTATGGCAAAAATGCAATAGTTTTTTTTGAAAATTTATCAATCTTATTAAAAGGTCATACTTTTTGGTTAAAAATTCGACCATTTAGTAGAAAATTGGCTTATTATTTAGCATTCTTATTTTGGCGTTAAAAAGTGAACTGGAATCTTCTTTAAATGAAAAATAAACTATTTTGTTGATTTTTATTTTTCAAATTTACCTGCTTTAGTAGACATTCCATCTTTATTGGAAGAAAAATGAAACTATTTGGTTGAAAAATCAACAATTTTATTAAGAGTTTAACTATTTCGTAGAAAATGTACTTTTTTTAAATTGTTTATTTTGGTTTCAAAAACAGAACTGAAACCCTTTCTGGATAAAAATTCAACAATCTTGTTAAATGTTCATACTTTTTGGTTAAAGTTCGACTATTTAGCAGGAAATGAACTTTTTGTTTGCAATTCTTATTTTTATGTTCAAATGGGAGTTGGAATTTTCTTTGAAAGAAAAGTGAATTACTTTGTTCAATTTTTTTTTAATTCATCTGCTTTAACAGAAATTACATCTTTCCTAGACATAAATGCAACTATTTGGTTGAAAATTCAACAATTTTGTCAAAATCATACTTTTTGATTGAAAAATCGGCTATTTTGTTGAAAATTTAACTACTCTTTAGCAGAAAAATTACTTTTTGTTTAAATTTAATAATTTGATGTTGAAAAGGGAACTGAAACCCTTTCTGGATGAACATTCCAAATCTGTGATAAAGTCATACTTTTTGGTTGAAAAATCTGCTATTTGTTAAAAATTTAAGTATTTTGCTCAAAATTTACTTTTGTATTGAAATTTTTTTAAATAAAAATGCATCTGTTTTCAGAGAAATTTCAACTTTCTTGAATGAAAATGCAACTGTTTGGTTAAACTTAATATATTGCGTGAAAAATTCATTCATTTTGCTTGAAAACTCGACTATTTTTGTGAAAATTGAACTATTTCGTTACAATGCACTTTTTGTTTAAAATTTATATTTTAGTGTTGAAAAATGAAATGAAGTCTTTTTCTGGATGAAAATTTAACTTAAAAAAAACTATAATTTTTTATTAAATGTTCATCTCTTTTAGTACAAATTTCATCTTTCTTGAATAAGAATGCAACTTTTTGGTAGAGAATTTTACTAATTTGTTAAAAATTCATCATTTTTGCTTTAAAAATTGGTCTTTTTGAATTGAAAATTTAATTTTGTTGTTCGTGAATTTTGTTAGATAAAAATTTAACTATGTTTTTGATTATTTTTCAAATAAAAATTCATCTGTTAAAAAAAATCATCTTTTTTGGATAAAAATGCAACTATTTGGCATAAAATTCAACAATTTTGTTTCAAATTCATTGTTTATGTTAAAAATTCGTTTCTTCTGTTAAAAATTCAATTTTTTCGTAGAAAATTATTTTTTTTAAATTCATATTTTGATCGTGAAAATTTAACTGAAACCTTTTTTAACAGAAAATTCAACTATTATTTTGAAAATTTATTTTTTAATTTCAAAAATCCATCTGTTTTAGTAGTCGTAATTTTTGTTTGTTAAGGAATCGTTTTTTTGGAATTTATCTTTTTACCTTGGAAAGTCCAATATTATGTTAAAAATGTAATCATTTTGTTGAAAATCCAAAAATATTGTTAAAAACGCATTATTCAGCTTATAAAAGACATTTTTTTGTTTGAAAGAAAATTTCCTTACAGTAATTATAATTATAATTCAAAATGACTTTCAAGCAGTAAAACTTGGAAATTTCAAAGCGTTTCGGCTATTTTAGGATAAAGAATTTTCTAAAATTTCGGAAGATGTGGAATAATTTTTTAGGACTTATAAGATTTTAAGGTTATTTTAAAAAATTTTACACGATTTTATAAGATTTTCGAGGATTTCAATGGTTTTAAGGAATTTAAAAGCTTAAAATTTCACGAGAAGTCAGGTATTTTGTATGGTTTTAAAGATTTGAAGCGATTCTTCTAAATTTACTCAATATTGTAATGTATTTTTTCAAATTCCTTGGCATTTTCGAAAGCCTTTACATTTTTTACAGAATTTGAAGTTTTTTAGGGCATTTTTAAAGATTCCCCAGCATTTTGAAGAGCTTTAAACAATTTCAAGAGATTTACAAGGGTTTTAATCATTGTAAGGGGCTTAAAAAATTTGTATGAGGTTTTTATTAATTTTTCAGGATTTCTAGAAATATCATCAAAGTTCATAGAAATTTACAGGATGTAATAATATTTTAGTAGATTTCAAAGAATTTGTTCACATGAATTGAGGGATTTAGTAGGCTTTCAAAGATATCAAGAGATTTTTAAATATTCGTCGCGATGTATTCGAAATTCGCCCTGAATTCTTATTAATTATTCTAAATTCTTCTTTTATTTTTACAAAGTTGTTGTTAAATTCATCTTGAAGTCTTAAACTTACCATAAATTGTTAGGAATTTCATCAAATTTCCTTCAATTTTTCTAAACTCATTTAAAATTTAATTCAATAAATTTTTTCATATTTTCGAATTCTTTCCAATTCACTTGATTGCTTTTTAAATTTAGCTTGACTTTTTATAAGTTTCATCGAATTCTTCTCATTTCTCCTAAATTCCTAGAAATTCAGTCCATTTTTAATGAAATAAATGGATTGTTTCCATTTTAAACAAATTTCCCAATTCGTTTGAATTCTCTTACATAGTTTTGTAGTCATTAGTCACTTGTTTGGCTAGAAATTAGTAGGATTTCAAATATTTAAAGTTTTTTTAATCGCCTTGAATTGTTCTTTTTGTAATTCTCTTGATTTTTTTTAATTGACATTACCTCTTCTCATTTCACTCAATTCTATTTAACTCAATGCATTATAAATTTTATTTTATTTTTTAATTTCATTGATCATTACGCCTTTTAACCTCAGCTTTAATTCGTAAGCACTTCATCGAATTCTTTTTAATTCCTTTGCATTTTTCTACGCTCATTTCGAATTTACTGAATTCAATTAATTTTTTTATTATTTTAAATTGTTTCTGCTTCATTTGAATTGTTTGAAATTTAACTTGAATTCATTAGAAGTCTTATGACTTTTATCCTGAATTTGTAATCCTTTGAGCGCGAAAAAAGTATCCTATAAGCATGACAAAAAAATCAATCCCCTTTGCTCCCTATATTTTATCCCAGAGGGAATGTGAGGCCTATGTTCTTAAAAAATTATCTGTATACTTTATACTGCTTCCTGCGGCCAGTAACTATCCACACTTGTGTCCGCTCTTTTTGCCACCAGTATCCCGGAAAAAATACAATTGTAGTTCCGCATTTTGATGCTTCTTATTTGAGCAACCTACTACGCAATAAATTCTTCTTGACCCGGTTTTTTGGTGCTGAAACCTCTAAAATATTTACACTGTTATCCATGGTAATTACACAACACGACACAATGACTCGCTCAGCTGTTCAAAAATGTCGCATTTTGTAAAATTTAAAGAAGTTTCTTTATGCGACAAAAATTGATAAGCCCTCCGAATTTTAGTTCTATCGGAAAATATCCTCTCTTCGAAGCATGGATTTGAAAATTCTCATTTTGGAAAATTAAAAGAAATTTCCCTATGTGCCAAAAAATGACGTTGAATTTTTGTAAGCACAATTTTTTGCAATGAATCATAATATGGCTGTGTATAGATGTCCGATGCCGGGCGCATCATGTATGGCATTCGACTTAGTACATTTTTTATAGTTTTAGCTTTAATTTGTCTCATTGAAGCGGCTTGTTTTGTTCCTAAAAATATTCTCTGCAAAAATTGGCTAATAACACCCACAAATAGAATTATATAAAAATTTTCGTATCAATAAAAGAGTGATAAAGTAAATGTAGAAGAAAAGATAACATCGGAAACACCAAATCTCTCATTTTTAATAAACAATTACATATTCAAGTGTGAAAAAAAACTGCTGTCCAGTAGACCCTGTCCGCTGAAAGACATCTATACACATCCTAATAATATACATGATGAATTTAAACAAAAATTATAATAAAGTTAGAACTTTCTTAAATGTCAAAAAAATAGGTTTGGGGATTCTGTTAACTACACTTTTTCTTTTAGAAATTTAAACATGTGCTTGAAATCCCTTCATCTTGAATCGAAGGATCACGTCATTCTTTTGATATGATACAAACATTTAATTTGTAGTTTAAAAAGTTTTACTATTGTTTTTTGTAGTTTAAAAGAATTAGTGAATGATAATTATAAAAATCGTATACAGTGAAATAAAACACGTTTAATACTAGAACATTTTTTGTAAAAAAAAAGAATTTTAATACGTCATCGCGGTTGTTGCAGATCCTGGAAAAGCCCTGGAATCTTGATAAAGAAACCAAGAATTATTCTGGAATTTTAAAAAAGAGACTGGAACGGCCGTAGCCGGATAATCATTGTTGGTCTGTCCCCGCTTTTTTCAGATTTTAGGTGTTAGTTCCTACCATTATAGGATTATTTTACACCAAGTTAAAAACTGCACAAAATATGTTGTTACAAAAGTTATAAACAAATTTTAAAAAAATTCGAATTTGTCAAAACTGGCTGAACCAATTTGATAGCTTCAATATATATTGTATAGTGTATTAAGGTAACTCAAAAAAATAACAATTAATTCCTTCTAGGAGAAGGGACTAAAAAAATTATTTTAATTCTGTAATAATTTGTTTCTAATTAAATTGTTGTGGTGAGACCACTTTTTTTTGTAATATACTCATACCCCAGGTAACAACATATATGTTTTGGGATAAGATCAAAGGATTATTTCATGGTTAAAAAATAAATAAAAAATATGACCCCTAGTATGTACGCAATTCCATGATTATAGGGGGGGGGGGGGGGCAACGCAATTTTTAGTGAGTACAAATTTTTTAAGAGGTACTTAACCTATTATCAAGATATGCAAAAGACAGATTTAATTTTCGAAAATTACCAGTGCAAAAAACGCCAAAATATTTATTTTTTTCATCCCCCGGGATAACCTCTAAACCCTACCCTAACTACATGTACACCTAAAATTTAAAAAATTACCAATTTTATTTGCGTTATTTGAAAATTGAAAAAACCAAATAATTGTTTTTTTTTATGTCCGGATTTATAGGCCGGATAAGACCCTTCGGGTTCATTCTTAAATGCCGCTCTCACTATACGTACACCTAAACATTTTCAAAATAATATGCTTGATTTTCGATATTTGCACATTAAAAAACGCAAAAAATCTTATTTGTTATATTTCGAATTGTGGGCTGGGTAAGACCGTTCGGAACACCAAAACGACGATTTTTGGCCTTTTGTATTGGAAAAATATCTTAAATGAACCTTGTAATTTTTAACATTTTTAGAATTCGAGGGATAAAAAAGATTTTTGGCGTTTTTTTTTAATTTTTAAGTATCGAAAATAAAACTTGCTATTATTATTTTAAGTGTGCTATATATAGTAGGAGTGTTGTTTAAGGTTTTCCCGAAGGATCTCACCCAGTCTATAAATCGAGGCATGAAAATATGACATTTGACACTATTTAACTTGTAATTGAAAAAAATTAAACCTCTTTTTTTGCATGCCTGGAGAATAGGTAATGTGCAAGGAAAACTAACCCCTTAAAAAATTGTGTTCGCTAAAAATAAAGTTGCCCCCCCCCCCCATTCTCATAGAATTAAATACGTATCAGGAGCCATCATTTTTAATTTTTGCATTCTCATCAAGAGAAGGTATATATACTATTTTAGTGTCCTATAATAAAGGTCAAGTTCGTTAGCCAACCATTTTGGGTGAAAATTCAAAAAGTGAGCGTATTTTGAAAATTTTTGAAACCACATTTTTCCAAGATTTAAAAATTCTATGTACGGTTGTTCATAGTACTCAGAAACTCAAACAATTTATCCCCATGACTTTTTCTATAAAAAGAATTTTATCAGAGTTAGAGCATTTTCAAAATCCAAAAAAACAAACTAAAATGAACATTTTAAGCCAAACAACGCATGATATGAAAAAAAGTCAAGAGAAGAAAAATGTTTCTTTTCCAATGCCCTACAAGATTGTTTAAACACCTTTTTGATTTTTCTTAAAAAATTGACAATTCAAATTTTGACAGAATAAAAAAAGAATGAAAAATAAAAAATTACATTTTGCGGTTAAAATGTGCAAAATAAGTAAAAAGATGACTGAACAAAAATTTTGCATTTCAAAAAGATCTACAAATTTGTTATGGATAACTTCTTGATAGCATCTGTATTTTGTGTTTTAATCGTGAAACGCGATATTAACAATGAAAAATCAGCCCGCTGCGCGGGCACATTCTCCTCATAACTTATGTTTTTACATTCTCATCAGAGAAGGTATTAGATTT
>NC_046657.1:97349645-97351812 GCF_010883055.1 Belonocnema kinseyi | reverse complement strand
CAGTTTTTGTCAAATGTCCACGTTTTGAGACCCCCTGAATCCGAAAAACCGGTTTTTATGAATGTGTCTGTCTGTATGCCTGGATGTGCGTCTGTCTGTCTATCTGTGAACACGATAACTTTTGAAAAAAGTAATCTATTAGATTGCCCTTTGGTACACTCGTTTAGTGTCCTAAACTAAAGGTCAAGTTCGTTACCCAGCCATTTCGGATGAAAATTCACAAAATGGGCACATTTTGAATATTTTTGAGACCACTTTTTTTAAAAATTCAAAAATTTTCTAACTTTTTTCGAAAAATCGAAAACTACTAGAGTTATAACATTTTCAAAATCCAAAAAAAATAAACTAAAATGAACATTTTAGGCCAAACAACACATAATATGAAAAAAAGTCAGGAGAAGAAAAACTTTGATTTTTGAAAGCCCTACAAGATTATGATAACAACTTTTTTTAATTTGGTAGAAAAGTTGAAAATTCCAAATTTGATTGCACTACAAATTTTTGAAACCACATTTTTTCAAGATTTAGAAATTCTATGTACGGTTGTTCATAGTACTCAAAAACTCAAACAATTTATCCCCATGACTTTTTCTATAAAAAGAAACTTATCAGAGTTAGAGCATTTTCAAAATCAAAAAAAAAAAAAAACTAAAATGAAGATTTTAAGCCAAACAACGCATGATATGAAAAAAAGTTAAGAGAAGAAAAACTTTGCTTTTTGAAAGCCCTACAGGACTATGATAACAACTTTTTTAATTTGGTCGAAAAGTTGAACATTCCAAATTTGATCGTACCAAAAATAATGAAAAATTCCATTTTTTGGTCAAACTATACAAGATAAGAAAAAAATGAAAAAGCTCAAATTGCGTGCCCTGGAAAGAACTACAAAATTTATAATGAATCACTTTTCAATATAAGCTACGAAAAAAAATGAGACAAAAAATGTTCATCCAAAAAAGAGCTATAATTTTTTATAGGACACGTTAGTTTTTGCTTTAGTCGTAAAAAATAACATTCAAAATAAAAATATTAAATTTGTTTGAAAAAACGGCACAAGGTATGAACTTAAATTACCAGACAAAAGTTGTTCGCCAAAAAGGATCTTTAAATTTATTAATAATCATTTTGCGATAGGACGAGTAGATTTTCTTTTAATCGTAAAACATAAGATGAAAAATGCAAAAAATAACTTTTTGGAAAAAGTATAGAAAAGACGAAAGAGGCCACAGGCTCCTATATAGGACCTTATCCCGATGCGCAGTAGTTTTTATTTAATCGTAAAAAACAACATTAAAACTAAAAAATTATCAAAACAAGGAAATAAGAATTAGTATGATTCAATTTTTATGCATATTATGAATTGTAATGATATACATTTCTTGAAATGATACATGTTTCAGAGCAGTTTAGAATACAATTTAAAGCAAAATAAGAAACAAATACAAAAGTAATCATGATAAATACAATTTGCTTTTTATTTTGCAATTTTTTAATAAGTAATCCCAGGCAGAGTTACATAAAAAATGTATTATAATTGATATAAAAGTGTTGTTTATAATGTAGAAAAGTTGACATGTTGGACAAAATCGAGTGCGCAGTACGAGATACGTGATGAGAATGTGTTCGTTAAAGCCAAAAGAGCTTTAACAAAAGAGAGTTCAAAATCAAAAAATTACAGTTGTCGGTCCGTTCACCTTTGATTTTAAAAGGTCTGTGCCCGAATGCGGAAGAAATGCAAAGACCAAGTGCGGAGTGCGATTGCCATCAGTCGCGTGCCGTTGTTGCGCTCAAACTTTCGAGCTTAAACGTAAGAGAATTCAAAATTACAAAATAATTCACAATTACAAAATTATAGTGGTGGATGTTTTGTGTCTTAATTTTAAAATGTTTACGCAAGAATATGCGAAAATATAAAGACCGAGCGCGTAGCGCGATGTAAATACATGATCGAGCGCGAAGCGCGAGATAAATGCAACATCGAGCCCGAATCGCGAGAACCAACAGTCGCACGCCCTAGGTGCGCTCAAATTTTCAAATTATTACCTTAAGTATGAGTATACCACAGCAAAGAATGGTGATGTAACCACCAAAAATTAATTATAAACAAACTATTACAAAAATACAATAATTTTCTTATCTCCCCGTAGAAGGAATAAACTCTTAATTG
>NC_046657.1:97302914-97349545 GCF_010883055.1 Belonocnema kinseyi | reverse complement strand
TTGGGGTAAATTAGTCCTATAATGACAGGAACTTATTTAAAAAAATTGAACCAAGAACAAACATGGACAGCCCATCCTTGCTTACCCGGCAACGGCCTTTCTATTTCATCTTTATTTTGAAGTTTTAATCATTATTTTAGTACTTCGCTGTTTATTTTACGAATTTAGATTAATAGGAATTCATTAAGTTACGTTCTAACGATTTGAATGAGCACGGGGACCTGTTACATTTTTTACACGCCTATGTTTTGAGCAGTTGCTAATGTGCCTCATTTTTTCTAATATTTACATCAATTTTTTTCCCTCATAATGTCACGAAAGTTAATAAAATGCTGCGCCTCTTAAGCCCAAGTTCAAGACAAAGTTTAAATTTAATAAAAAGATATTGCAACAAGACGCGAAATTTCAATGTGTTCAAAATTCTAGAATAACTCTGAAAATAATCTACATTTCTCATAACTTTTTGGTCAATTTGAAAGGTAAGTCTCACTAGTCATTTGTAAAATTTTTAATTAGTTCTTAGAATTTTACTCACCACTTAATAAAAAAAAAATTCAAATGAAGGTAGCGCAAAAATTCTAAAAATATTTCAACAATTTAGCAATATACTTTGGAGAGTTACCTTTTTAAATGAGCTCAAGAACATTAAAAATCTTACTTATTTCCAGAATTATTCCTATTTTTCGAAAACATCTCAATTTGACGTTTATTTGCAATATTGTTTTATGACATTGTAATTTTGTCTTTAACTTTCACTTATTATACGCAGAAGGTTTATAACTTTCGTGGCATTGTAGAATTGTTTTTCAAGTTGTCCTGAACATTTTTCATTGGTCGACATGTAAATCCTGAAAATGTCCTGAAGTTTTTTAATTTGAATCATATAAAAACCCTGGTTATACAATTCTTAACACATTATAAACTTAAATTAACTTGCAATAGGGCAAATATGAACTCAAAAATAAAATTTTATTAATTTCTGTACGAAATATTTACAGAAGTATAAACTAAAAGTTAGGTTATAGATCGTATTTCAATGCTAATCATGTATAATTCACTTTTTTATTTATATAATTATTATATATATTATTTATATATAAAAACAGTTTTTACAGTGATCGTGTTTCTCACTGTTTATGATAAAGATTTCATATTCAATACTTAGTTTCCGATCAATCTTTTTTTATCCGCGAATTATTTAAAACTATAAAAAACAGTACTAAAATTGTTCTTAAGCCCAAATTAAAATGTACCTTTAAACTCCTACCTAGCTATACTATTTTGCGACAATAGTACGGAAATAACATAAATTATGTTAACGTTCAAAGAACACTTTGTGTACAGTTTAGTTTCCATTAGACGATTCGATTGTTATCAAAATTCGATTTGACTCGAGTTCGTTATCATTTAGTGTCAGAGTTTGATATCGGACAGGAATACGTTTGTCCGATGCACCAAGTAATAGTAAGAAAACCAACTGTGTGTTACGAAAAAGTGGCAACTTTTGGGGAATTACTTTGTGCTCCCATACTTTCTTCACACATTCAAGCAATTTGAGACTGTATTCATACGCGTGAATGAAACCAGTTGGTGATGTAATGCACTCTTATAGACAGAGTCGATATAGTCACCCAACATGGCAGTGACTTCCCACACTTGTGTCCTAATACCTGAATCTCTAGCATTCAGTTCAGGTGCAATTTTATTCTTGCTTACATTCTGTGATACTGTCATTTGATTCTTCATTTATTTAAATCAAATGTATCTATTTCATTCCTGCACCGCCTCTAGTAGCACTCATGGCTACTATAATACGCAGGTTTGTTTCCTTTGCGCTTTGAATTTGATTATTATTATCTTCGTTACCAGATTCGAATCAATTAAATCACAGTTTAGACATGACTTCTAAATCATTCGTCTTACATAGGAATTTCCTTTTCAATTTGGGATCTTCAACGGACATAATATTTTTATTTTTGTAATATATTCGCCACTTTTTAAGTTTCATATTTGAGGAAATTAAAAATCCTCTAAAATTAAGAGTGAAGTTTTGAAATTCAATGATGAATCTCGATAGTTAAGAAATTTTATCGGAATAAATTGTGGGCTTAGCGAAATCAGTATTTAATCTAATTCAATTATTTAAAAAATTTGTATTGGTTGTTTAGGTTCATCGGATAAGTCAGTTGATGAGCGAAAATCCAGAAATAAAAAGGCCAACTGTTCATCATGTTCCAATTACATGCGAAAGTCCAACGGAAAAAAGGCAAACTGCTACGATGCACACGCCCGTCCCAGCCCCTCCAGTCGATGATATGGAACCCCAAAATATATCCTTCATTGGTAAGTATAAGTAACTTTTTTCAAAATTCGGCAAATTTAATGGTGCAAACAAATTTGAGAAATCTTTTATTTTAATGCTTCTTTCAGTTTGAGTGTCAAAAGAAGCATTTTACAATATTTTAGACATCAGGGATTACAAATTTCTGTATTGTGATTCTGGATTACAATTATAGAGAATCAGCTTTTCTTTATAAATTGTGAAAAATTGTATGCATTTAAACAGAAAAAGCTTATAATTTTTATAAATTGTAGAGTTAAAATATTCAGATTCAGTTCCAAAAATATAAATCCATGTTAGCATTTTCAATGCTCTAAATTAAAAAATCAATCAATAAATTAAATTATTTCAATTATAGTTATTTAACCAATTTAAAGCTAGAAACATTAAAACTTTCACCATTAATTTTTTTTAAGCTGAATATTTTTTAAATTGGAAGTTGAATTATTTTTATTTTAAATAGTTTAGATATCCTTAAAAGCTTCAAAATTTTATTTTAAAATCTGAAAAAATGTACGTGTTTCAAATTTTTAATTATTATTAAAAGTTTTTTATAACTTCTAAAGATATTTTTAAATGATCCGAATTTCAAATAGTTGTTCAGAATAAAAAATCATTTTCAATTTTCCTATTAATCTTAAGAAAATATTTTTATTCTTTTCCAGCATCTTGCAATTCTTAAAAGCTTATACATTCTTTGTTGAAAATCTGCAAAAATCTACATTTTAGGTTTTAAATTAATTTTGAATCTTTTCAGAATCCCTAAATATCTCTAAAAGTTACTCGAATTGTTCTACAATTAATAAGTGTTCAATTGTTATCTATACATAAAAAATCCAGTTCAATTTTTAACGTTAAACTCTGGAAATTCTTAAATTTAGAATCGTTTTAATAAATCAATTATTGTTCACTTTTTGATACTTCAAGTATAGTCATATTTTTAAAAATAATGAATTAATTTGTATTTACAGTTGATCAAGAAACATTTTTTAATAGAAAATTTCCAAATTAAAACGCTTTTAATTTTAGATTATTTAAGTCTTCCAAGATTGCATTTTTAAATTCTTCAAGTTAAAAATTTACGCCTAAAAATAAAAATTTAAAATGGAAAATTTTGTTAAGTAAAAGATTTTCGAATTACATTTTCTTTTATGTAAAATTGCCATTTTATTCCATTAATTGACGTTATGCCCTGCCACTCATCAATGCTAAATTGAAATTGTATCAAATTCAAAGTGGAACGTTTAAAATGTATAATTTCAATTAAAAAAATTGAAAAATGAAAATAAAAGCTCTTTAAAATTGTGTTTTATTTCAAATTGTCACATTTTATCATTTAAAGTTAACAATTCTATATTCCAATTTGAATAATTTTAGATTGAAGTCTTACGAAATTTAACAATTAAAAGTTTCAAAGGATCATAAAATAAGTAATTGAAACTTTATAAATTTTGCGATTATAAAATTAAGCATTCGGGATTCAAGAATTTAAAATGGTAAGAACATAAAATGTAAGTTTTATATTAAAAATCTTTTTCTTAACATCGGGCTAGAACCTTTAGAAATGCACCTGCTGTCATATCTTTGAGTCTGACAACTGTTGATAAAAAACAAATTAATATGAATTTATTTTAATCAAAAATTAAATTCGAAATGCTTTAACTGCGATACGCCATCTGGCGACAAAATTCAGAACTAGAATGCCCATGTGAAAAGTGTAAATAAACCAGTAACCCAAAAATTTTAATTTGATAAACGTAAATATGCATTAAAAAATAAGAATTTTAAATTACACCATTTTAAAATAAATTTTCGCAAAAGTAAAAGATTTCAGAATTTTGAAAAGTGTTATATTTTATTCTTTTTAAACTTATAACATTTTTTTAATTTTAAGTCTTGAAAAGTGAATAATTTAACATTTTAATCGTTAACCAGCCAATAGTTCGTTAACCAACCATTTTGGATAAAAATTCAAAAAGTGAGCGCAGTTTGAAAATGTTTGAGACCACTATTTTCTGAATTTGAAAATTCTATGTACGGTTATTTATAATATTGAAAAGGATGAACAATTTATTCTTAATTTATTCAAAATTTTCAAATCAATCGACAATCAAAATATCAAGCCAAACAACGCAGGATATGCAAAAAGTCAAGAGAAGAAAAGCATTTATTTTTGAAAGCCCTACAAAATCATCAGAACAAATTTTTGGATTTTCTTAGAAAATCAAAAATTCAAATTTAGATTGCCCAAAAAATAATGAAAAATCAAAATTCCATTTTGCGGTTAATTTATGCAGGATACGAAAAAAGATGAATCAACAAAAATTGTGATCCCAAAAAAGATCTACAAATTCGTTAATAATCACTTCTTGACAGGACGCGTACTTTTTGCTTTATTCGTGAAAAATAATATTGAAAATAAAAAATAAATAAAAAATTTATGGGAAAACGACACAAGGTACGAAAAAAAATTACTCAGCAAAAATTGTTAACCCGAAAAAGAGCTACAAATTTGTTATAAATCACTTTTTGATTGGACACGTAGTTTTGTTTTTAATCGTAAAAATGAAATTAAAAATAAAAATGACAAATTTGTACAAAACGTCAAAATCTACGAGAACAAATTGATAGAAAAGTTGTTCACCCAAAAAGAAGGTAGAAATTTGTAATAATTTATTGCATTCTCATCATTTATGATTGAGAAAGTATTAGAATTGCCCGAAGATTGACACCACAGCATTCAATTTTTGAACGAAACGACGCAAAATAAGAACAAAAGTCTTTAAAGCATTGGGTGCAAATAAATATCCTTTTTGAAAGCACCCACGTTGCAATATTTTTCTAATGAAAGTACACTATTTCAAAAGTATAGTCATAAATTTTTAGGTTAAAATAATTAAAATTGCGTGAGTTATGAATTTTTAAGTAAAAAACCCTTTTTTTCAATAATTTTGTTAACAAACTTAAAATAAAAAAATTGCTATAAAATCAACTCTACCTTATAAAAGATGCCTTGAACTATATCGGATAATTTTATTGTCACAAAATATTCAATAGGGGTTAAACAATACATGATTAAATACGCTGTGGTGTTGAACACCCACGATAAACTTCACCGTGATTTTCACCCTGTTTCATTTTTTACTTTGAGGGTTAATCTCTAACTATATTTAATTAAGTAGAAAATTCAGAATATGAAGAAGCATATAAATACTGCGATCTGAAAAAGATCTTTTTGATAAAGTTCCATTCAAGAATTTCAAATGTAAAAAATAAATATCCAAGCGCGATATTCAATAGACGCGCGCCCGCGATGACAATGTACCCGCAAAAAGGGCAGATTTTTAGATTTATTTTCATAAGCTGCTGCAATACAGTAGAAAAATATATGAAAGATGAGCACAAGAACATTAAAAAATATTGTTTATTACGTAAGTTATTGAAAATTTAAGAAGGCATTGAAATTTATACTACTTTTGTAATATCTACTTAAACAATAGACCAATTGGATTCATTGTAGACTTATGTTGTACAGAATTTTGAGAGCATTTAACACTTTAGAGCGAAAAATTTTTAGTTCTGACATAATTAAATGTAAGAGAACTTTATCAGTCATCAAAAAGAGGTGCCCGGATACTTTTTGCACGGTAGTGTAGTAAGGAAATCCTATAATATTTTTGGGTAAAATATCATTTTTTTATCGAAAAGTCTGCTATAATATTTTTGGATCCGAATTCACCTCGTTTGGTTGAAAATTCTATTATTTGGTTGTCAATTTAATCATTCTGTTGAAAATGCAACTATATTGTTAAAAAATCATATTTTTTATCAACAGTTCAACTAAGAACTTAATTTTCGTTTAGTTGAAGGTTCATCTCAATGGTTGAAAATTCGTCTTCCTTAGTAGAAATTTAATTATCATGGTTAAAAATATATCCATTTTAGTTAAAAATGCAATTGTTTAGTTGTAATATCAACTGTTACATTCTTCGCTGAGAATGCATCTTTTTGGTTGAAAAGTCGATTATGTGACTTAAAGTTGAACTGCTTTGTGAAAAATTAATATTATTAATAATGATAGTTGAAAATTCAACTATTTGCTTTTAAATGCATTTTTTTAAAATTCTACTTCAAAATTTGATTTGAAAGTTTAAAAAATGGTTAGGTTGTGTGTCTTCACTAAATAAAAGAGTCCACATTTCAAAACAAGAATAAAACGCGTTTATTTTCACGGTACCAGTTTTCATTTCGGAGGATGAAAAAAGTTATCTTCGGTTTTGACTAATCGCTCGGTATTTGGGGGTGATGAGACGTACAGTAGGGATGTCGAAAATTTGAACAAAGTAGTTTTCTGATTGGTTAAAGAGGAGATTTGAGGGATCGTCGATGTCTATTGGCTAAAAATGGGAATAACACTACTAACATAAAACAATCGAGGAAGGTCGGAGATCTAATCCTTTGCAATCACGGGGAGCATCACTCCAGATCAATAAATATGTCAAATGCGAAATTTTAACCCTTCGTGGGCGGTTCTTTCATGTCCATGAGGTTTCTTTCAATGTTGTTTATATTATTAGAATCCGGCAAAATTCACAGTAATTCTTTTGTGTCTATTGAATAAATTGCGAGAGACTATTCTGCTATTGGCAACCTTATATTTTTAAAACAATTAATTACTCAGACACATGTTATAAAATAGAAAAAAGGCACTTTGCCATAAAAGACTCAGCATTCCGACGAAGGGTTAAAAAGGCTTACAGATGTAGTTTAGGATTAATTCATAAAGAGGCGACACAAAATGGAAAGTACACAATTGGCTAAAGATCTATTAGAATCTCCACAGTTGACGAACATCTGCTCAGTCATCAATTTTAGAGGCTTAAAAGGAACCAAGGTTATTTTTGCAATTTACAAATTATGGGAAGTAAATTTGACTGATTTTAAAGCCCTTCTTAAGATTGATGCGTAGTAAATTTAATGAAATACAATAAACTCTTTCGAAAATGACTAACTATGGTGAATAGATCAAATATTCAATTTGTTTCGTTAAAAATGAGGATAAATTGATTGTTACTTCGTAACATTATGAAAAACCAAAAATTACTTAATTGAACTGTTCCAATAAATTGTTGATAAATGAATAATAACGTAAGTTTGACAAAATGTAGAGTATCTGTTATTTAAAAAATGGCGACTTCAAAGAAAAAATTTTTATCTAAAAGTTGTTGAAACTCTTAAATAATGTTATTCTTTGTTTTTTATGATACCATAAAATTGTATTGTTAAGAAAAAGTAAAGAAAAAATCTAAAAAATAACGCGATATAGAAGATACTGTTAAGAGAAATTTTTCTTGAACTTTTTTAAGGAAAAACAATTTTGTTCATATGACTTTTCCATATCTTGTTACGAAATGTACTTTTTAAATTAGAGTGAATCTTGAAGAGACTAAGAGAAAAAAACATTAGCGTTTTGATTAAATTTCAAGGTAAATTGACAGAACATTCGATCAGAATCCGAAAGAAAAAGTCAAATATGTATTTTAGAATAAAAAATCACACTTTTAACAAAGGTATGACCATTTTTTGATAATGCGCGTTTTCATTTTTTTAAACTTTACTCTGTTATGAGCCTCATATAATTGTTCTCACTTTCATTAAACAGAATTAAATCTGTTCATGGAAAGTGGGAGAGGGGCTAGGTTCATTGAAATTCGGCGCGCATAGTACAAATATTTTCGGTGCGTCTGGAAACTTTTAGAAAAATAATCTTGAACTTCTGTTTCCTCTACATAAAATAAAAAATGTATTAAATTTATGTTCCAAATACTGATAATGGCAGAAATATTGTAAAAATAATAATCTTTCGAACAATAAATATAGAATAAAATAGTTGGGAAAATTACAGATTACAAACATTCGGAAATGTCCTAAAATTGCAAAAATCGCATTTTTGTATCAACCTTCCTGTCTAAAAAGTTTGCCAATCAATGAAAAATAATATTTTTTCAGGAAATGACGATGATCTCTCACAGGATATACGAAAGCACATTACGTCAGGCAGTAGAACTTACAGGATACCTTCACCAACGAGACCTTCCATATCTAGAAATTCGTTTCAACCTCACTCTTCCCTTCGAGAAACGACACCTTCGCCTTCTGCGGCGCCGGATATCACGCCAAATGAACCTAGTGAAACTGCAGAGAAGGGATTTTATATATCCTTCGATAATGACGCACCTAAGAAACCAAAACCAACGCTTCGGCAGAAAAAAGCATCTCCGAAAAAGGTCAAATCTTTACTTTTAATTTCCGGTCTTTTAAAACTTTGAAGCTTGTGTATACCGGAATTTGATAGATTTCCATTTCAGGGTGGCCGCAGGACCGGTTAACCGGAAAAACCGGGAATTTTATGAGACCGGGAAAAATCATGAAATAACGGTTGTTTTATTTTTGACCGGGAATTTCACAAAGTTTTAGATAAAAATCTGCCCAAGTTTGATTTAAACAGTTTTTAAAAATAATTAGTTGAATGTTTATCTTTTTCAATTATGTTATTCTTCAGTTTACAATGCGTAATTCAGAAATCTTTCAATTAAAAATTTTCCTTTTTAGATTTTAATTTTTAACCATACACTTTTAATTTAAAGAATTTAAAAATGCAGTTTTTAAAGAATTATACAATTAAAAATTAAAAGCGTTTTAAATCTACAATTTTGGATAAAAATGTTTTTAGTTTATCAGCTGAGAAAATAAATTATAATGATTTTTTCAAACAAATGCAAAAGTCCAATTGAAACTTTATAAACTATTTTCAATTTTAAAATAACTAGAAAGTATTATACATTGATACTTAAAGGCTTTTATTAAATTAAAAATATTCATCTGGCCTGAAATATGAAAATTTTGTAATTCAGAAAAAAGAGCTATTGTTTAATATTGAGCAAAGTTTGACTGTTCAATAGCGTGGCTCAAAAACGCTTTTTTTCTTTAGAGGGCAACGATCCCCTCAATTTCATTCGAAATCCGAAAAAAGAAATTCCGTAATTTTTATTTTTTTTAATTTTTCGATTTTAACAGTTGCCGGTTTTGAGTTGAAGTTTCCCATGTAAAAAGCATGGGGAAAAATCACTTTTTTGAGTTTTTGGAATAATTTTTTAGGGTTTGAAAAAATGTGACGGGAAAGTATGGGGGCCTGTAGAGAATTATGCAACGAAGAATTTTGTTTATCAGACATATGGGGTTGACACCTCTAACACACCCTCACGAGTACCTGAAAACTCCCCTCAAAACATAAACTGTCAATTCTTCATGAAATCGACCTTCTGAGCACTGTATTCTCTTTTTTTACTTAAAATTATTGCTATTGGTCCAGTGGAACATTTATTAACATTAGTTAATTCGTTTTCATTTATTTAAACAAATGAAATTTGTTTGAATAATTTCATTTCGAATTTTTTTTAAATAAAAATTTGAAAAAATGTAAAACAAGGTGTAGATTTTTCAAGATGTTAAAATAAAATATTGAAGCTTTTTGAGGATTCTTATTCGATTTAAAATTAAAATTATTGAACTTTTAATTTAAGAAGTATTCAGTTTATAACAAAAATGTAATCATTCTATTATTAATATTTCTGGCTTCAAATTGCCTAAAATGATTTGCAGCTCAGTTTTTATTATTTCAATTGGAGAAATGTTTAGCCTTAGGGTTCGAATTATTAATTTAACCCTTAAAAAGCACACTTCCATAAAATTACATAATGGACCTACTGGGTGTTCGGGACCCAAGGGTGTTCAAACGTGTGCCATACCGACGGTATTGGATACTTTTTTACAAGAAAATAAATTGATGATGTTTAATCTATCTGGTTTAATGGGAAAAAGGTGTCATAATAGTTGTTAAAATTTAAAGTAGTTAAAAAAATCTTTTTTGGAAAAAAAATATAAAGTGACGTCTTTCACTCTAAAATTCATAACCTTGTAAGTTTTGGATATTTCTACCTAAAATTTTACTTGAATACTCCCGAGATACGGCGGTTCAAAATTAAAAATAGTCTTATAGTGTTCTTTCCAAAAAAGGTATTTATTATAAAAAATAAAAGCTTCAAGTTAATGAAAAATGAAACACCGCACTTTGCGTGATTAAACGATTTTATTGACTTTGAACTACGTATAAAAATGATAAAAATCAAAATTATGTGAAAATTACATAGAAAAATAGGTTTTCATGTCAATTGTTAATCTGGCACCATATGTTCCATTTTCTTGAATTTGGTACGTTTTGTTAAAGCGCAAATAAATCGCTGGGTGTTGTATACCCAGTATGCCCTTTAAGTGTTAATTGACCGTGAAAAATGCTCACCCTACATTTGTTCTTGTAATAAAACTCAAATTCGGTTAACTTTTCCAGGAGAGAAGTGTTTCCTCGTACTTGGAACACGAAGACTTTCCCTCTCGAGCGGAGTCTCCGCCAGTGAATTCCTCGGAAAGGCCGCGACAGACGGACGCTCAAAGAAACATGGAGAGAGAAAGACAGAGACAAGTCGCTGAACGGGATTTCCAACGTCAGGAAATGAGGGACCGTGAACTCCAGAGGGAAATCGAGAGGGACCGTCAGAGGGAGAGAAATCGAGACAGCAGCGCCGATGGCCGACAAGCTACCGGAGTCGGACTGGTTATAGGAAATCAATTAGCAAATCCTGATCCCGTTAGTATCACTCTTATTCTTTATATGATAGTACATTATAGTAACAGATACATATCAATAATAATATAATTGAAAGGTGGCAGTGCAAAATTAGGTAACCAAGAAAATGGGGAATTTTCAGGGATGCGAAAAAGCATTTTGTAAAATTGAAATCACTATCTGCAGGTGAAAAAAGTGTACTCGCAAATCGAAGTGTGGCTCAATTGAGGTCCAAAAATTTTTATTTAAAAAAGTTAATCAGGTTCGAGAGAATGGATGTGGAAACTTGAAATGTAAACAAATAAAAAAATAACTTCTAAATTTCGAGCTTTTATTTTCAGTTAAAATACAAAATAAAAACGAAACCCCAGATAATAAGTTTCTGAATACGAATAAACAAAACTTATTGTAAAAATGTTAGACAATTCAGAGAACATCGACAGAGAATTTTAAGATTAAAATTTAATGGGTTTTCAAAATCGGTTTTGGAGAGCCGTTAAAGACTTATAAAATAAAAAATTAAGAGCGTTTTAAATCTACAATTTTGGATTAAAATGTTTTTAGTTTATCAGCTGAGAAAATAAATTATAAGGATTTTTTCAAACAAATGCAAAAGTCCAATTGAAACTTTATAAACTATTTTCAATTTTAAAATAACTAGAAAGTATTATACATTGATACTTAAAGGCTTTTATTAAATTAAAAATATTCATTTAGCCTGAAATATGAAATTGAATTTTCAACTTCAAAACAATAAAAATAAAAACACTCTTCCGAGATATAGGAAGGATAAATGAGAATGACGAAATTTTGACCCAAAAATTTGTTTTGTACCGAGAAAATCAAAATTGAAGACAAACATTTTTTGCTAAAAATAAAAAATAATTTTTTTAAAAATTAGACGATTATAATTTCAAGAAATATGCAGGGTGACACCAACCCGGGAGAACCGGGAAAAACTTGCCCCGGGAGAAACCGGGATAAAGCCGGGTGAGAAATACCGCTCCTGGAGATTTCCTGTATTTCATAATTTGCGCATTTTGTAATTCTTGAAAGTTCCCAACTAGAAATTATATAATTTGTAAACTGTAACAAAACCTCTCCAGTTCTTTTCAATGTCACTTGATACTATGTATGATACTTATTAATAGTCTATTTTTAAATAGCTATTAAATGCCTTGATAGTCAGTTTTGAATTTAATAAATTTTGATGTAAATATAAAGCAATTTTTGATTGAAAAGCATGAAACTGTACATTTTCAAAAAATGAAATCATTTAACAATATTGTTTTGTATTCTTTGTCGTAATTTTTAATTTTATATTTAAGATCTTAAAATTCTCCGATTCTTATAATTGAAAATTTAAACAAATGAGTCATTTCGAATTGAAAAATATTTTATGTTCGAAAATTTCTAGATATAATTATAATTCTAAAGGTAGATTTGAAATTTAAAAAATAAATAAAAATTAAGTTTAAAATAAAAAACTATGAAAATTAATCTATCTGAAATTGGTGCATCAGTAAAAGGACACTATCGGTAATTGTAAGTGCCTACAATTTTAGATTTCTCCATTTTTATTAACAACACTAAATTTTTAATTTTCTCCTCTTCTAGGTTTTAATTTTCAATTGAAATTGAATTGGTTACATTTTGGAAAGTATTATTAGCAATTTAAAAATTATTAATTTTTAAGTGATTTTAATTTACATCCAATAATTTAAATTTTAAAGTCTTTGAGTATAAAAAAGTTTTAATAACACAATTTTTTGTGACTAAAATTTTGTTCAGTTTTAAATGAAGTTCTCATTCGTTTAAGTTTTAATGTTTGGGAGTATACATTTTTTTATTTTTAACGATTCCCATTTAAAAATACTGTATATTTCGAGTTTTTTATTTTAAATAATTTAATTCATTTTTAATTTTAGAAAACGTATTCTAATCAGTTTTAATTTTAACTTGTAATTTTATTATCTCATGACAATTTAAAATTCTGGAATATCAGAAGCTTAGAATTTGAAAGATTAAATTTAGACTTAGATTAAAAGATTAAATTTAGACTTAGAAATTATATAATTCGACTCCTTTTTATAATTAAATTGTCCAAAATTGTTCGTATATTTTTTTGAGTTTCAAGAGCTTGCAATTCTAAATTATTCATTATTAACTATTATTTCAAAAATATTTAAAACCTTACATTCAAAAATTGGTTTAATAATAGATTTTTAAATTTGCATATTTTCATGTTAGTAAATAGAAATTTAGAGACAGGAACGCGCGATTTGCGCGTGTGCATTTGTTACTATTGTGCAATAAAACGCTTGTCTGTACTTTCCTTTATTACAAACAAAAATTTCATTATTCTTCTTATTATATGATTTAAAAATCAATTTTATCGACTTCCGCAATTTATAATATATGTGAAAAAAACTGTGGATTTTGCAAAGAAAGTTAATTTTTTTATGAACCCGGAGAAATCACGAATATGCACCGGGAGAACCGGAAGAAAGCCGGGAGACGAAAATTTAAAAAAAAGTGGCACCGTGAATATATCAATGCTAAGAAGTTGCAAAAAAAATGATGACTGCTTTAGAATTTTAGGTAAAATTTAATGAAAAATTAATTGAAAATTAAAAGAAAACATTGTATTAAAAAACGAAATTTTGAACAAAGTCTTTTACCGGAATGTTTATTTGATATTTTAAGAGTTGCGTATGCAATATACCGATTTTCGATCAAAATGTTGGTTATCTAGTTCTGTACTGCCACCCTTTAATTATTATTCATTTTGTATAATTTATAACATTTGCCGATTTACTATCTGTAAGACTAATTTGGCTAATTTAATTTATTCTTACAATAATTCATAACACTCTCCTTTCTGCAGAATTCTCTGGACGAAATGGAACGCAAGAAGGAGAGAATAATGCTTTTGTCTCTCCAGCGAAGGCAGCAGCAGGAAGAATTGAAGGAACGCAAAGAGGCTGAAGCTCAAGCTAGAAGAGAGGAAGAGAAATTTAAAGAGGAAGAAAGAGCGAGGAAAAAGGATGAAGAGAGACAGAGGAGAGCGGCGATTTTAGAACAGTATAAATTAAAGAAAGCGATTGAAGAAGCTGAGAGAGAAGTAGGTTCATTTGATTTTTTATAAAAATTACCTATTTTCATTTGGAAATTGCTTGCTTTTGAGTGCTTCGAATTTAAATTTATTTAAATATTTCAGGCTACTTCGTTGATATTGTACAATTTAGAATGATTGATCTTGAAATTCTGTCTAATTGGACTTTATGTTTAGAATTGTTTCGTATTAGGTTCTTTAATTTGAAAATTCTTTTTTTTTAACACTTTAAATTATAAATTGTTTAGTTTTTTAAGCTTAAATTTGGTCATTTAAAGGAACATAAAATCCGGGAAATAATAGAGAATTATTTATAAGTTTTGATTGAGTCATAACTTGGAATTAAAATTCCGAAAAACATGATCGTAATTGGATATATTTTTGTTAAATAATTCTGAATTGACTTTTGCAGGGTAAAGTCCTCGACAAAGATTTGCTAAATGCAATAAAGCCGACAAAACTCCGGAATAAAGTAACGACGAGTCGTCCTCGACCGAAAACGATTCATGTCGACGCTGGTGCGGAATTGGATTCGGGAGCTCTCACCCCAAGTCGAGGAAAGAAAGGTTCTTCCTCGAATCTCAGCACTGGTAAATCGCAAAATTAATACCACTTGAGTCTTTATGGTAAAATACTTGGAATACTTGGAATTGGAATTTTTTATACAAAAACCGTGATAATAAATAGCTAAGACATTATTTGATCGATTACAACCAAAAATACATTAGTAATTTTATATTAAATTAATATAAATGGATATTTCAAAGCTAGTGGTATCGTCCATTAGTGGGACACGAATTTTGAAATATATCCTTAAGTGGGACACCAAAGAAGCCATTACTGGGACAAGAAAAATCCAATAGGGTTTATCAAAATAAAATGGCACAATTTACTTATAATTTATTAGAGAATACATAAAAAAGCAAGAATGGATTGTGATGACCGTTTAATTACACAGCCACACAAAAAAAATTGTGCGGATCTGGTAAAAAGACACACGTATTCCTATGGATTTTGGGGCGCTGAATTCAAATTTGGTATCAAAAATCACCCATCACGTCAATTGACGTGAAGTTGGCACAGCAACTATGGAAAAAAGTAGTTTTATTATATGGAATCGTTTGGTGGTCATTTGGTGGTGTTTAGTAGCCCACTTTTGACGTTTGGTGGTAAAAATTAAAAAAGTTATCGAATTTTCAAATTTGGGGTGCTAACTTCACGTTAGCACCCCACTTTTTAATATTTTTGAAATTTTCTTGCGGGAATCGTTTGGTGGTCGATTGGTGGTATTTGGTAGTTCACTTTTGACGTTTGGTGGTCAAAATTGAAAAAGATATGGAACTTTCAAAAAAATGACTAGCACCCCAAAATTTTAATATTTTAAATTTTGTTTGCACCAATCGCTCCAAAATCGTTTGGTGGTATTTGGTAGTTCACTTTTATTGTTCAACAATTAAAAATAATGAAATTATTGTAATTTTTATAATTTTCTATAACAATAACAAGTCTCAGCGCGCAGATGTTTCCACGCATTCGGTCGCCCGGCGTACTCGTGTACTTTTCATTGGCGCGAAAGTTTTAAAACTAAAGAATGCCAGAAATACGACAGAAGATTTAAAAAAAACAGAAGAAGCGATTAAACGACCAGAGGTGACTATCGAGAGAATAGACCCAAATTTGAAAAAGCCACAGTCAGTCTACTTCTCGGGTCAGGGTGGAAGAGATTAACAATAATTTCTCCTTTCTGAATTCGAAATAAGGTCCAGAGGCAGGATTCGACTATTCAAACGCAGATTTTCTTTTCGTAGAAAATCAACACCAACTTTTGCCTGTAAATTCTAATGAAATTACTTGGAATTAGGATGGCAATTTAGTTTATGCGGAACTTCTTCCTGTTTTTTGTTAAAACTTGGCGACTGAAAACTTTTATCCAAAAAGATTGAGATTTAATTAAATTTTTTTCGTAGTTTTTTCTTTATTTTTTGAAATTGAAAAATCTTCTCTTTTTTTGTTCTAAATATGTAGTAGAAGTTAAGTTCGAACTCCTTTTAAACCAAAGATTAGCTTTAGCCTAAATTTAAACGCGGTTAATTTATTTTTAAAATTGCAGTATTCTTTAAACGTAAGAAATTACGTAAAAAATATACGTAAGAAGTTTATATAATAAGGAATTAATTTTGATACTTTATCAATGCTTTACAGAGCTTTAGATCTTAAGGGTGTTCGATCGATGTTCTGACATCAAAATTTAATCTTTTCGTTTTACTTCATAAATTTGTAATTATATTTGAAAAATGAGTATCGCTACAGAGCGAAAATATATCTAATTATAATTTTTATAGAGTAAAATAAGGAAATTGAATTTTGAGGTTGCAACATAGATCCAAAACCTTTAAGGCAAGGTAGACCAAGGGGTCAAATTTCCATATTTCAGTAATTTTTGTACACAATAAAATTTGTTATTATGTGTACCACAATTTAGTTGACTTGCGTTGTCTTCCATAATTCAACGATACATTATTCATTAGTTGCCATCCATCTCATACGAGAAGGGCGTTACTGGAGAGAATCATAATATAAAAATATGCGATGATCACTTTACAGATTCTGAAAGAAACTAAATTTTCTTACGTCATGCGACACAAAATAAATAAAACAAAGTAGTATCGAGTGGGTTTGCTTTTCCAACGTGGAAAATTAATTGCGGCAATGATAACATTAGTTGATTGCAAATAAATGACTAAAATACAAAAATTAGGAAGAATTAGAAAAAAAAGAATCAATTTTACAAAAAATGATCTTATTTCTACTCTATAATATTTTCAGATTTAGTATTTTATATAAACAATACAAATATTCTTCACAAGTGTGAAGTTGGTTTTCAGTAATGTGCAGGGCAATATTCTTAATAAAATACTAGAATATTTCAGTAATGAAAAATTGATCTTGATGTAGAATTTAATCCGTCCACTGACTGTGGCTTTTTAAAATTCGGGAATATTCTCTCGATAGTCAGTTCTTGTCGTTTAATCGCTTTTTCTGTTTTTTTTTTTTAAATCTTCTGTCGTATTTTTGGCATTCTTTAGTTTTAAAACTTTCGCGCCAATGACAAGTACACGAGTACGCCGGACGACCGAATGCGTGGAAAAATCTGCGCGCTGAGACTTGTTATTGTTATAGAAAATTATAAAAATTACAATAATTTCATTATTGTTAATTGTTGAACGATAAAAGTGGACTGCCAAATGCCACCAAACGATTTTGGAGCGACTGGTGCAAGCAAAATTCAAATTAGTAAAATTTTTGGGTGCTGGTAATTTTTTTCAAAGTTCCATATCTTTTTCAATTTTGACCACCAAGCGTCAAAATTGGGCTACCAAACACCACCAAACGACCACCAAACGATTCCATAAGATAAAATTAGGTTTTTTCATAGTTTTTGTGCCAACTTCACGTCGATATCACGTAATGGTTGAGCCATAACCTCAAAAATTGACGAAAAATCATGCACTGAGGCAAATAAATTTCAAAATAATGCCAGTGATGCAAATTTTCACTTCGAAAACATGTCGACAACTGTGAAGGATCAACCCTTGCCTGATATCAACTTATTTAACATAACTTTACACAACAGAACCTGACCTCACCTAACCTGAATTAACAGAAATTTATTGAACTACACGTAAAGCTCTGGAAGCATATTTTCCCGTAGCATAGCCTAACCTAACCTCACGAAACACAATTAAACTGATTGTGTTGTCCCGTTGTGTTTTCGGTACCGTTTCAATCAGCTTGGGCTTAACCTGCAAAGAGGTCAAACCTATCCTAACCTAAAAAAACTGACCTAACCTAACTTAACTTCACGTTACACAATAAACTCAATGTGTTGTCCCGTTGTGTTTGCGGTACCGTTTCATTCAGCTTCGGCTTAACCGACATAGAGGTTTAACCTATCCTCACCTAACAAAACCTGACCTAACCTAACCTAGCCGAATGAAATTCAACCACACGTGTAGCTATGTAAGCGTACGGTTCTCAATCTTAAATGTGTGCTATATTTAATAGGTTAACTCGATCTTAACCTACGAATGAATCTAACTTAACAGAACCTAACGAAATTTTGCTTAACGCAACACAACTTAACTTAAGTGTTCCCGTTGTAACACAATAAAATTCATTATACTATCTTTCGTGTTTACATTTTATCTTGCTTTTTTATCGTAATTAAATTGATTTATAGCCCTACTTCAGTCTGTTTTCTGCCTGCTATAACGTGTCCTTTTCTCTTCGAAGGAACGATGCAAAGGTTTACGCTTACGTTTAAGACGTTTAAGAACAGGGTTGCCAGCGTAATCGGTTAGGTTAGGTCAGGTTTTGTTAGGTTAGGATAGTTTAAACCTCTATGTAGGTTAAGCCGAAGCTGAATGAAACGGTACCGCAAACACAACGGGACAACACAATCAGTTTAATTGTGTTTCGTGAGGTTAGGTTAGGTTAGGCTAGGTTAGATTTATTTCTAAATAATGGCTCGAGTTGACCCATTCGATGTAGCATACATTTGCTACTGGGAAAATATGCTTTCAGCGCTTTACGTGTAGTTCAATAAATTTCTGTTAATTCAGGTTATGTGAGGTCAGGTTCTGTTGGGTAAAGTTATGTTAAATAAGTTGATATCAGGCAATGGTTGATCCTTCACAGTTGTCGACATGCTTTTTGAAGTGAAAATTTGCATCACTGTCATTATTTTGAAATTTATTTGCCTCAGTGCATGATTTTCCGTCATTTTTTGAGGTTATGGCTCAACCATGACGTGATGGGTGATCTTTGATACCGAATTTGAATTCAGCGCCCCAAAATCCATAGGAATACCTGTGTCTTGTTACCAGATCCGCACAATTTTTTTTTGTGTAGCTGTGTTATTTATTCTAAAAAAGTAGTTTAAAGTAGTTCATTGAAACCTCTAATTCCAACCTCAAATTTTTCCAACTGCTTAGGTAAGTAATTTAATAATAACTCATCAATTTAATTTTTTAATAAAATTAGTAAGTATGCATTAAAATTAAATATTATAGACTATTGTTATCGATTTACTTGCAAATTAAACTGTTTGGTAGTAAATTTTGAATTAGAATTCATCTTAATTCAAGTTAATACATAAATTGAAAATTGTATTGAAACGATTTAAATTATTTTTTAGTTACAATTTTTATTATTTGCTAGACAATTTTATTGACTGAAAAATCTGTTTTGATTAATATTTCAACTATCTTGTTGAAATTTTGCCTTTTTGGTTCTAAAATTTGTCATTTTAATTATAAATTACATTTTTCTTAGAGAAAAATGCAACTGTTTTGTTAAAAATTATATTATAGGTAGAAAATTCATAAATTTGGTTAAAATCTTTTTCTTTTTTTAATCAAAAATCGTATTTGTTTAAAAAATATCAACTTTTATAATTTTTGATAAGAATTAATCTTTTTTTGGTAGAAAATTAGTCTTTTTTGTATTTAAAAATTCAAGAATTGGTTAGAAAATTGAAGTATTTGGTTAACCAAAAAAATTATTTCTGATAAAAAAATATAATAGTTGATACTTTAACCGAAAAAAAATTTAATCACATATTGAAAGCAGACGAATTAATTACAAAAAAAACGAATTTCCAATCAAACTGATAAAGCCTCAACCTAAACAGATTCATTTTCAACCAAAGTTGCATTTTTGTCCAAAAAATATTAAATTTATAATTAAAAAGAAACGTTTTCGAACCAAAAAGATGAATTTCCAGGAAAATAGTTCAAATGTTAATCAAAAAACATTTTTCAGTGAGGAAATTAAAAAAAAAAATTATCCAAACTATTGCATTTTCAAGTAAAAAAGATAAGTTTTCTTTAAAACAGTTATATTTTTAGTTTAAAAATATACAATTTCAACAGAAAAGTTAATTTACTTAATTTATCTTAAAAGGTAAATCGATAATATTAATCTTATTAATATTTCATATAAATTTATAATATTTAATTTTAATGCACACTTACTAATTTTTGTTAAAAAATTAAATTTATTACATACTATATTACATTACTTACCTAATCAGTTGGTAAACTTTGAGGTTAGAATTGGAGGTTTCAATAAACTACTTTAAACAACTTTTTTAGAATAAATAATCAATTAAACGGCAAGGTTGTGTCTTATAAATAATATTTTTAATATATCACTAAAATAATACTGCGGCATTTAATTAAAAACACGGTGAAAGTGACCGTCTCAGTAATGGAAACGCAATTTCGCAACTCACGTTCAAGTGTCCAAAACTGAGACAGTCAGCGACAGCTCGTTCCGGTTTAAGCAACTTCGTCAAAAATTTGTTCAAATGCGGGACATTAAAATATTCATAAGCTATCGAATAAAATCGCTAATAAAGTTATGAATTTTATTCTTCAACGCATTAAAAATGTTCAAAAACATTACTTTTTCTTTTAGTGTAGGAAATTTCAATAATACAATTCTGTCAAAATTATGCGGAAACTTAAAAAAAAAATGGAAAATTTTTTAGCAGTTTATTCACACATTTTGAGGAATATTTTTGATTATTTTTTACTAACTCTATAACTTGGCAGGACAAAAATAAATAATGGTAACAAATTTAAAAGTACTTCAAAAATAATAGAACATTTTTACTTTTATAATTTATGTTAGAATATAAAAGATACTCAACGATATTTATTATTGTCTCAGTATTGGACATACTTTTTACGTTGTCCCAGTAATGGTCGGTTTTACCTTATTTCCTCTTTCTGGATATTTCAGATTTTCCAAAGTTTAAAAAGTATCTAATATGCTGCCCTTGATCTTTGCATGGCATTTTTGAAACTCCAGTCTCTATTTGTTTTCCCGTTTTTAGAGCGATATTCTTATGTTATAAGCTTTGTTGTTTCACATCAATGTACACTACACAGTTTGAAGCTCTAAATTTTTTACTGATATAATTGATATGAATAACCTAATAATCGGATAGATTATTAAATTAGAGATACTTCAAGTTAAAAAGTTGAAGTAAAGAATGAAAAGTGTAAAAAGTAAGGAAAAGATTTCGATACCTGCATATTAAAAAAACTCTCGGAGATAACACTCCAGCCTTTCGTCGTCTAAAGGAACCCCCCTATACATGTTTAGTCATTAATAATCTCTGGTTTAGTATATTTATTTATTAATTATTATATATTATCAGTTACGGTCCCTAAAGTACCCTATTTTCAAGATTTGGTCCCCCTATGGTTACCCTATTTGAGCCGGGCACATTACAAAAAAGAAGAAAACAAAGAATTTCTGTAAGAAGTAACTGTAAAAAATAATAAGGTATGCTACAGAGTCACTGCTAGCCGCTTTTTCAAACAAAAAGATGACACTAGTCACTTTTCATTCAATAAATTAATTGGTGGGTTAATCACTATTAATTTTAGGTCTATACCTATTTTTGAATTATCTTGAATGCTTTGAAATATTTCAGGGTATTTTTACAGATTCCGCGAAATTTTTAATATATTTAAATAATTTGAAGGAGATTTAAAGATTTTAGGGTATTTTTAAAACTTCTAAGACATTTTCTGGAGCTTTTAATTTTAAGTATTTTAGGGGACTTAAAAAGATTTGAAGGGCCTTTTTTTATTAATTTTATTAATTTGAAGTGATTTTAAAGCTTTTGAAATATTTTAGGATCAAGAATTTTCTACAATTTCTGAAGATATGGAACGATTTTACAGGACGTATGAGGTTTCAAAATATTTTTAAAATGTCACGTTATTTTATAAGATTTTTGAAGATTTCAATGATTTTAAGGGATTTTAAACCTCTCAATGTATTTCAATATATTTCCCATGATTTCAAAAAATGTCATCATAGAATTTCACGGGATTTTATCATATTTTAGCGAATATTAGAGATTTGAAGAATGTTTATTTTCTTGAATTTTTTTAAATTTACTCTATTCTACTTAATTCCATGATTTTTAAAAAATTTTTAAAGGTTTAAATTTAATCAATCCTGAGGATCATCAAATGATAATATGATCAAAGGATTTTAAATATTTTAATGAATTATTTTTTCAAATTCCTTGGCATTTTCAAGAGCTTTACAATTATTTAAAGCTGTTTAAAGGATTTCAAATAATTAAGGTTATTTAAAAATATTATAAAGAAATTTTTATTGATTTTAGTAATTAAATCGAATTTAAAAGGATTTGAAATACTTGAGGGTGTTGTAAAATATATTCAGGCGTTCCCAAAGGTTTTCACAAGCTATCAAAATATTCGAAATATTTTAAGAAATTTTAAAAGATTCCCAGAAATGTTGTCTTAATTTCAGTAGTTTGAAGGCTTTCAAAGACTGAAATATTTTAGGGTATTTTAAAAGATTCGAAGGTATTTTCAAGATATTTAAATCATTTTAAGGGATTTCCAAGGGTTTTAATCATTTTAAGGGATTTTAATATTTTAATGGATTTCAAAGATTTTGTAGCGTTTCGAAGATTTTAAGTGATTTTTAAGTATTTTTTGCATTTCATTTGGAATTCTCTATGAATTCTTATTAATTTATCCTAAATCCTTTTAAATTATTTTGAATTATTTTAAATTCACTCAATTCGACCCAATTTAATTGATTTTTTCATATTTTTAAATTGTTTTCAATTCACTTGATTGCTTGTAAATCAGCTTCATTTTTGATGAATTTCATCTAATACTTCTCATTTCTTTTAAGTTTCTCTAAATTCACTCAAAATTTATTGTAATCAATAAAATTTTCTTCGATTCTTAAAATAGTTTCAATTAATTTGCATTCTTTTGAATTTAACTTAAATTGTTTTGTAGTCATTAGTCACTTCTTGTGTTCGAAATTAGTAGGGTTTCAAAGATTTGAAGAGATTTGAATTTTTTTTCATTTGCCCTGATTTTTTTTTAATTCTTTGGAATTTTTTAATTTACTTGAATCCTTCTAAATTCATTTATTTCTACATAATTCAGTGATTTAAAAAAAAATTTTTACAAGTCTTTATTTAATTGACCATAAAATCTATTAACCTCGCCTTGAATTCTCAAGCATTTAATAAAATTCTTTGAATTCCCTTGAATTTTTCTAAGCTTATTTCAAAGTTACTGAATTCAATGAAGTTTTTTCATATTTTCAAATTTTTTTAAATTCACCTTGAAATTTTACAAATTTAATCGAATTCTTCTCTTTCATCTTAAATTCCTCTGAATTAATTCCAGTTTGATGGAAATCAATAGATTTTGTTTCTATTTTTTAACATTTTTTCCAAGTCATTTAAATTCTTTTGAATGTAGCTTAGATTGTTCTGAAATCTTCTGAATTTATTCTGAAACTTGTTGCCCTGTGAGAGCGAAAAAAGTACCCTATGTTCGTGACAAAAAGTACCCTTTGGTCCCTATATTTTATCCCATAGTGACTGTGAGGCCTGTTTTAAATTCTTTGAATTGCTTGGAATGCTTTAAACTCATTCCAAATTTCTTGAATCCTTTATATTTCTTGAAATATTCTGAATTTCTCCGAATTCGCCTAAATTAATTCCTGAATTCCCTGAATTTCTTAAATTTACGGAATTCTCTGACTTATTTGAATTCCGTGGATTCCAAGGACCTCAAAGCGATGCAAAGGGTTCAGAGGAATTCAGAAAAATGAAGAATTTCAAGAAATTCAAGGAAATAAAAGATTTCAGAAAATTTCAAATATTCAAAGAAATCTGGCGAATCGGAAAATTAATAAAAATCAAGAATCACTATATACTGAATCAGAGAGTATTAATTACTAAACATGTCTGCTTCTTGCCATATAGGCATGTAGCGTACTAAAACAATGGGCTAATTTATAAAGCAGAGTGTTTCTTTTAGACGTACACTTTGAGAAAGGTTCTTTTCACATGGAGTAATAGAATTATTTTATTAAAACTAGAATAGAAGGAAATTTAGAGCTGCCTGATTTTTTGCACTAACACACTTACTTTAGCGTCGCTGACGTCCCCGACGATGAGACGAGATTACTACCGAGGATCGCAGGACAGTCTAACTGCCGCGCATCTCGACGACCGCCGATCTGGCCCACTTTACCGAGGGGGCAGCCTCAGGGGTATGCACAACACACACTTCATTTTTTGTTTAAATTAAATTAAGTTTTTTTTATGAATTGATTACCATATTTAGGTGGGTTCTTCTAAATATATTTTTTTAATTCAGCCAGGCGGCCATGTCAGGCATTTGGTTGACGTTTTTTGAAGGTGGCACGTTGGCCGAGAACTTTGATATAACTGCAATTTTTTGAGAAAGAAAAGTGAAGAATTTATTCAATTTTGTAGACAAATCACGTAAAACCTTTTAAAATTTCATAGTGGACCGTAAAATACCGTCAATTCCGTTAAAATTTACGAGAAAGATAAAAAATCGCTAAGTTTCAAAGAAGATTCTATGAAATATAAAGTAATGCGATACAATCCTATAAAATTTCATATTTTTAGGTAACAAATCCCGAGTTTGTCTTAAATTTTGCGTTACGTTTTTCAGAAACAAAAATAAATTTTCTTTCAATTGTGAGTTTTAGCAGAAAGAAATTTTTTTCATTGAATGTTAAAATATGCATATTGGGTTTCAGTGTAAAAAAAAATGATTCTAGTTCGATTTCTTGAAGAGTTTTTTTCTTCTGCTTGAAATAAAAGCTGTACATCTGGATAAAATATAATTATTTTATACATACAGCTAACAATTTTTCATTAACTTTTTTAAAATGAAAATTACAATAATTTTTACGTTTTTAGAGAAAATATTACAAAAAAGTGGCGATGTACGGATAATTTTTTTGATAAAAATATGATTCTAATAAATATCATTTATATTGGTATGGCTTCATAAATTCGACCATTTTTAACTCATTTTAAATTCAAAATCCTAATATTTGAAGAAGTTTAAATGGAAATATAAAACATTTCAGGATAATTTTACTTTTAAATGTTTTACAATTCTAAGGCTTTAAAATTGAAATAAGCCTTAATAATCCTTAAAAGTTTGCAAATGTTTTCCGACTTAAAGAATGAAAAAGAAAGAGGCCTACATTATGTCTTGAAATTAACTAGACAGCTTCATAAAAGATTATGGTAAGGGTGTACTAAATTTTTTACAAGTTTTTTTTCCAGTATAATACATCAAAAAAGCTTAAAATATTAAGGTTCAAAACTAGCTGCATAAAATCTTGAAAGAAAAATAATTTTATAAAAAGAAACATTTTCTCTTTAAAAATGTTCTATTTTATACAGATTTTTTAGCCTTCCTAGATGGAAAAAGAATCTACTGCCAAATGTTTGACACAGCCTTTCTTTTTAACTGAATTAAAAACAAACTTTAGAGTAACGTAGTTATATGAAGTTCTTCTTTTGGTTACATTTAAATTAGGACTTACTTAAATTAATGTTTCCAAATTTGGAAAATTTGGAAATTTTGTATTTGAACCTTTTCAGTTTCGAATTTGTCTATTTTATTTTCGCGCTTTCAAATCTAGATACTTTCTATCTAGAAAACTTGTTCTTTTAATTTAAATATCTTTAATTATAGTTCAACATAATTTACTGTTGAAAATTATAATTTATCAATCCAGTACATTACACTCGCACAAATAAGCACCTCTACGTCTTCAGTTTTTGCGCATTATTATTCTCCTATGCATGTTTCACTAACCCTAGTTTCTCTGAATGTTCAAAGAAGTTAAAAATGAAAAAAGGACAATCGTATCCAATCGCCTTTACTAACAAATCATAATAGTCGTTACCCTATTTTAGTATCTTCCGTAGATTCGCCCGACGATGGTCGAGGATCATCTCCAAGTCGAAGCACGAATCAGCTTGGACGTCGTGGTTCCTACAAAACTTCCCGAGGTAAGTGTCACCATTTTTAAAATAAATAAATTATGTACTTTGTAATCGAATGCCGCATTTTGCTACTCGACGTTTTAGCTGAGTAGACTCGTTGCAGGAATTACACTAATTGTATACCATTTTAATATTAATTTAAGTATTTATTGTACCCTACACTCGTCTTTCTCTAATTACTCTTGAAAGTTTAATCCCCCTATAAATATATTGTTACTTCACTAAGTCGCTGTTCAAGTATTCAAGCGACTTTTTTTAACCAGTTGTAGCCAGTTTTTATTTTAGCAAATACTTTTTAGTTGGAACGAACATTTGCCGCATCCAACTTGCACACCAAATTGTAAATTGAGCTTTGATCTTCTCGGTGGATTTGGCTCGTAGTTAGACTCGTGTCGATGTCATGAGAACCTTTCAAAGTCAATTTTACCTCGAAAGTTTTTTATTTGCAAATTAAAAATTTGGAATATCTTGAAATTCAAACGTTAAGCGATATTTAAAGCGAGACAAGAAAGTTTTATTCAAATTTCACGCAGTTACTTCGTTGTGTGCTAAGGGAAAAACAATGGACCAAATGTGTGCGATTTGTTCTATTTTTTAATGAAATAATAAAATGATAATAATTCTTATTAATTACGAAGATATTACAAAAGTAAAATTTTTTTTCACATGCATTTGGGGCCATAATTCTCCCCTTTGAACTAGTCGAAGTTAAGTTCGTCGACAATGAAGTGAAAATGTCTAATTAGGTATTTCAGGTTGATTGGGGGAAATCCAAGATGTCTGCACGCCGAGGTCCAAAAAAAAATTCTTATAATACTAATTGCATGGGATTAAATCTTTATTTTTTTTAAGAACTTGAAAAAAAAAAGATTTTGCACGATAACCAAAACAGATAAATAACCACATAGTTCAAATTTCAACTGAAATGGGAAAATTTGAAAGTAACAAAAAAAGAACTAAAGATAATCGAATTTTCAGAAAAATAGTTCAATTTTAACTTAAAGGAATGAATTTACAAAAAAAAGGAATAATTTTAAAAAAATGAAGTTTTAAAAAAATATTTAATTTTTAACCAAACAAATGAATTTTCAATTAAATAATTTTCTACCAAAAGGACAAAATTTTAGCGTGTAATTTTTAACAATTTTAGAAGGAAAGTAATATTCAAAAAAAAAAAGAATTTTCAACAAAGCATCCATTTTTCAGTCCTATAGTTAAATTTTCTAATAAAAAAGTTACATTTTTAACCAAGAAATGAAACAGTTTTATTTGCAGTTAAAAGATTATTTTGAAAAAAAAAACAGAAGTTTCACCAAAATAGTTGAATTTCCTCCGAAATAACTGAATTTTCAACTAAAAACTATAAATTTCAAAAAGTGGAACAGTTAAATATGCAGTTAAAACAATAATTAAGAAAAATGATAATTTTCAACAAAATCGGCAAATTTTTAACCTTTTCCAAACAAGCAGAATAATATTCTACCAAGAAAAGATGCATTTTGAATCGAAAAAAGGAGATTCAATAATAGTGTTTAATTTTCAACCAAAGAATTGATTTTTTAACAAAAAAGGCGCCTATTTAACCAAAAAGCTTAATTTTCAATGAAAATAAACGAATTTTCAACAACAAAACAACTACTTTTAACATAAATAGTTAAGTTATAAAAAAAATAATTTTCTAACCAAAAAGATGAATTTTCAAACGAGAAGAATAATTTTGACCAAAACGATGATTTTTAAACTGAAAAAATACGTTTTAGAACTGAAAGGTCTTAGCACATTATATCTAATTTTCCAATTTCAAAAATTAATTTTTAACGAAAAAAAAAACAATTTTCAACAATTTAGTTCATTTTTCAACCATAGATATGAATTCTGAACTAAAAAAAGGTAAGCTTTCAACTGGAAAAGATAAGTTCTGAAGCAAAAGGAAAACGAAGTTTCAAACAATTAGTTAAATTTGTAATGAAAGAAATCATTTTTCAACTAAAAAGACTATAATTTTCAACGGAAACAGAAGAGTTTTCCTTAAAAGACAGGCGTGAATTTTTAACCAAATGGTTCATTTTTTAACAGAAAAGGATAAATTTGCAATCAAAAACGGACTAGTTAAATTTTCATCTGATTAATTCTTAAACAAAAAAATTTCACCAAATTAGTTCACTTTGTAACCAAAGAGTTAAATCTTCAAAACGTAATGTCCCCTATTTCTCCTTGCACGGCGTGCAGACTTCTCGCCAGCTGTCATAACAACTTGAAATATCCAATCCCGCGAAATTTAAGTTGCTTTTTGGCCTATTTAAATTAAAAGCCTTCGAATCTTGTCGAATACAAAATTTTCAACTAAATTTTCAACAGATTAGATTTCTTATATCTTAATTTAAATGACATAATGGGCAACAGTTTGATGAAGTATTCTATACTTGTAATTTTTAAATCCGGATTCCCAGTGACGTACGATTCAGCCATAAAATAATAATGAGGATGTGAAAAAATGTGAAAAATAAAAAAAAATTGATCGTACATGGCGTGCGAGTGTAACAACGCAAACGTTGCATTATTGCAGATACGCAGGAGCCTCAGCAACAGGTTAGAGGCAGGCCTAAATACCCGACTTACCAAAACTTTAAGGGGAGAAAGTCTAATTCCTTGATGAATTTGTGCGGTAAGGAGCACCTGTGACTTGGAATACATTTACCCCCATCTATATATCTCGCCGTATCAATTTATGTATCCCGTACAACATCCAGTATATTTATTTTTTATTTCATTATATTATATCTCCTAGGCATTATTAGCGTACACGTAGTCGCATGGTGCAGGTCGCAGTACAGGTGGCAGTTCTAACAATTACAGATTACACCTAGAATCCTACATTCAATACAAAAACTAAAACAGAACCACACCACTCCCTTTTCAAAGTCTCACCAATTAATTTATTCATTTATCATTTTATTCTTACTTGTAGAAAGTTATTTTTAATAATACTTTAAGTCGGGTGAATAATGGTCACAAAGTTCTTACGAACCGGTTTGAATTAGTCTTCAATATACTCAAAAACAGTTCCAAACTGGTTTAAAATTGTCGTAAACGACTGTTTACCTGTTTTCAAATATTCATGAATCATTTTTAAATCGGGTTTGAACAACCTCGACCTATAGTTAAACAAATTTAGAGACAATTTCAAATTGTCCAAAATCAATTCGTACTGGTTATCGAATTCGCATGAAGTATTTTTATTCTAGTATTCATCATTTGTAAAATCAAATTTTATTGAGACATCATTCTTGAATTGTTTGGAAAGATGAGCAAATTTTGAATGACTTCAAATATACTTGAAATATACTTACTTTTGTTTGATTTGAAACATTGACAAACTAATTATGAACTCGTTCCAAATAGTTTCCAATTGATTTTAGGCTAGTTTTTAAACAGTTTCAGGCTAATTTAGAACTAGCTTAAACCAGCCAAAACCGGTAGAAAAAAAATATAGGTCTCCAGAAAAAATTATCTATATTTTTAAAGATTCCAATATTAATTCTGATGGTCTCGTCAAAGGGAGCAAAGGGAAAAATTTGAAACAAACAGTTGTTTATTTAACAAATTTGTTTTTGACTGAACTTTTTTTATTATCGTTTCTTAACTTATTTTTGAGAATGATACGGTTTTAATGAATGTTAGCTCATTTGATCAGAAAAAAGATTTTCTACTACTTTACTTGATTCAATTTTTTTAAGCAAATGTTTTAATGGCACAAATCATTAAAAATAAAGAAATAATTATATTTAATAATAGATTTATTATTAAAAATTTAATGAGATTTTTTTCGAACGATAAAATCAGTTATAAAATAATAATATAACAATTTTGACTTGAAAACTTCCCAAATTTTTTATAATTCTGCAATTAAAATGCAAATTTAAAAACTATAAGTCACAATTTTACAAAAATATATTTAGAACTAATTAAATTGGAATAATACAACTTCAGGCGATTTCTGCATAAAACAAGGTCCTAATTTCACAATTTTAATTACAAAATTGTTCAGTTTTAAAAGAATTTTGATATTTAATTTAAATTTCTTCATTTGCAATTCTTAATAGAAAAAACTGTCCGATCGTTTGAAATATCACTCAGGCTCACACTAGTTCCTAATTGTTTCGAAACATTTCAAACCTATTTTACACATTCGTTTTGAATAGCCTTTAACCAGTTTTGATCTATTTTCAAACTGTCTTAAGCATTTTTATGATTTTATTAGGTGAGACTGTGATACCAATTAATAATACTCGTCTCGCTGTAAATAAATGAAAATTGTATGTCCTGCTTGTTCGGCTTATCACTGTACAGCACTGGTTATGGGTCCTGGTTCCTCTCAGTGTCTTTCAGATATTTGTCGGTGACTCCAGCAATTTGTAAATTATTAAGTATTAATTAAAAATTCGTATTCTTGCATTCTTTGCTACAATGTACAGACCTTGTATGTCCTGTACCTTTATTGCAGTTTTTTTATATTTATTTTATTAATGAAAATAGAATTGATTACCTGTTGCAAAAATTACTTGAGTTTCGGTCACTTTGATTTTTTCTCAACAATTTAGAGACCAAAACTTAAAAACATAATTTACTTAGTTTTTGCGTATGGTAATTAATCACTGTATCATAATTTGTTTAATATATTATTATATTAGAATGCTAAATTGAATGTGTTTCGAACTCGTTTGAGTTGTATAATGCTAATTTTTTTATCATAGAGTCTTAACATTATTAAGACTTAACAAATTTGATTTTTTTTAATAGACGCTTTTTGTTTTGTTTTTGTAATTCGTCTTGTGAAATGTGCAATCGTCTTCTGTACAAAAAATTATTTCAGCAGTTTCATTTCATTAAGTGAATTTCGCCATAAATTAACATTTTTACAATGTTATATTATTTTCTCAATTTTTGTGTTTTGCTTTTGTTGCATTTTTAATTCATGTAAATTAAATTATCAAAATGTTCTGTTTAGTCAATAGTATTTTATAGAATAATTTCTTGCATTCAAATATGTAGCGTTCATGATATTCAAGGCTGCTAAACATTCTTTTTGAAATATCTTTTTTTTTTTTTTGAAAGTACATAATCATACAAGAAGATTATTAGGGTAGGGTGGGGCGAGATGGGCATGGGGGATAAGATGAGCCACAGTATATTCCACTTATTTGAACGGCCTTGAATAGTATACGGTCAATTATTTGAACGCTAGAGGGGCCCCCACATCTACCGCGAGTTGACTGGTTATTTTTGCCAAGCATGTGTCGGAAAACGCGGGTCTATTTTAAATCAAAAAGTACTATCAATGATGATACAGATAAATACACCAGACTGTCAGTGTAGTAACTCGCGGTTTAGTAATGTCGTGGTCTGTTAGCATTAGTGCATGCATTTCAGTGTTTTTCAAGTGTTTTTGTTGACTCACGACAATGAGCTAACGACAAATCAATACGATAGAATCAAAAAACGACTTAAATGTTACGCGGAATAGTGAGTTTTCCATCATGAAGTCGCGGGCATGCTACGATACGTAGAAATGTTAGGAAAGTTAGCATGGTTCTTGACATGGGACTGCACACGTCTATTTGGTGAAAAAATTCTAAACGTAAAGGTATTTTATAAATGTCTGAATATTTATATTTCTCAAGTGTAGAATGTATTTTTTCAACCATGTTTCATTCTTTTGTCGATTGACGACCTTTCAGTGTCGTGAAATACAATCAACTCTCCGAAAAATTTGGTGAGCATATCCGATTTGATATACCAACCTGAAATTTTGAATATTTTATTTTATGACACTGAAAGATCGTCAATCGACAGAAGAATGGTACATGATTGAAAAAATATATTCCACATTTGAAAAATATGACTTCAGATATTTATAACTTACCTTTGCATTTAGAATATTTTCTTGAAAAACTTGTCTGCATTCCCATGACGTCATACTAAAAAAATACTCAATTCAAATCAATGAGGGCTTTTCGCTCTTCGGGCCTCTTTTTTTGATTGGTCAACCACTGACGCGGACGTGATCGTACCGCCCGTACAGGACCCTGGTAGATATTGCAAAAATAATGTAAATTTCAATGCTTTCTTAAATTTTCAATAACTTCCGAAGTAGTCAACGTTTTTCAATGTTCTTGGGCTCATTTTGAAGCTTTTTTTTCACCCTATCACAACAGCTTACGAGTATTAATCGTAAAAAATGTTTTTTCGAATTGCAAGAACTTGAATTTGTAGCAAAAAGTTGGAAAAATTGATATAATATTTTTAGTAACAAAAATATTTTTGTAAAATATATGAAACATATAGTCATGAATTTCCTGTGTAATTTCCTCAAAATATATATTTATTTAACTTTTATTCTGATTTGCCTACAGATAAGATGTTTTCAAATTTATCCAACTTTTTTATTACAAATTCAAGTTATTGCAACTCGAAAAGAAATTTTTTACGATTCATACTCGTAAGCTGTTGTGATATGTTGAAAAAAGCTTCAAAATGAGCCCAAGAACATTGAAAACGTTGACTATTTCGAAAGTTATTGAAAATTTAAGAAAACATTGAAATTTACACTATTTTTGCAATATCTACTTAAAAACTAGACAAATAGGCTTTACCCTGGGCTTATTTTAGACAGAATTTCGAAAGCAATCAACCTTTTAAAGAGACTTCTTTTTAGCTTCGGTATAATTAAAGCGATAAATGCAAAAAAAAAACGATTTTTCTAAGTGAACCCAAACTTTTGACCGGTAGTGTATATACTTTATTTCAAGCAATAAATTTCAGATTTGAAATAAAGGCGTAAAAAAGTCAATTATGCCCAATGCCCATCTCGCCTCACCCAACCCCAATATATGTAGTTATTTTATCTTCTTAACTTACTAATTTATTTACAACTTCTTAGCGATTATTATATTAATATAAAAATCGTCAAGAAGTGTTAGAAATTATTTGAATTTAAAGTTTAAAATTTTGATAAGATCTAATTATTTTTAAACAATTTCCCCTGGAATATCACGGACTAAAACATCCTATTAAGAAAGCTAGAACAGTTTTCATTATATTACAAGTGTTATAGCAGAAGTTATGAAAAAATATATTGTAGGCAAAAATTAGTCCTGAAGAATATTCTTATCCTAAGTAAAATTTTATCTTATTTATCATAATTTTTAAGACTGAATAAATTTGTAAAAATAACTTAAAATTGAAGAATAATTACCAGTTAGACGAAGATTAAAAATATCTCGAACTTGTTCTCCAAAAAATGAATTCTACCAAGATTCTATGGGACTAAATTCCTTTAATATCTTTCACTAACAACCGGTGAATTGACTCTAGCACGAAATATTTATATCACAATATAATTCTTATCTACTTATATGTTAAAAGTTTTTAATTTATCATCGTTTATTGTCTCCAATCCTGATTATGGAAATAACATTCGTCACTCTAATTGGTGTTTGTATAGAGGGAAACTGTGTAACGTATTAAAATGGAATATGGAATTTGAATTATGGAATATGGAATAGTTTACAAGCTTTTTTTCCTTTTCAATTTTTAACTCAAAATTGAAAAACTACAATATTATAAATCGAGAAATTTATGAATCTACAGATACAGATAGTGGCCTGGGTCGAGCAACGCCTCCTAGACGAGCACCGAGTCCTGGAATGGGTAGCATGAGGCATTTGCCATCACCTTCTGGACCAGGTTCGCTTCCACCTGGTCTCATGACCAAGAGGAGAGTCTTCGATGATGGAAGTAGTGATATTAGCAGTACTCCCAGTTCCATGATGGATTACAACGGTAAGATTTAGCAATTTGAAATCTGTATTCCCTTAAAAATAAGTTTTTTATTGTTCCGCTCTTCCATACATATTGGAAGTAATTTCAAAATGGTCGGGACCAATCTATACGTATTCTTAACCTGGTGTTGAAATTGCTTCAAACATGCCTGATTCCGTAGTTAAATAGGCTTTGGACTTGGTCTATCTAGTTTAAAACTTGTAAACAAAAATTTAGGGCCCTTTCTGGCTTCTTCTAAACAGATTTAAACGAATCCATGGTTCGACCAAACAGATTTGAAGCTGCAGCTTTCTCACTCGCCACACTATTGACAATATTTTACACTTTTTTAAATTAATGACACTATTTTTCTTCTATTTCGAAAAAATGACACTATTTTCTCACAATTGTCCGCTGATGTCACTTAATTGTCACATTTATTTACTTTTCCTTGAAAAATATTTGTGATGTTCTTCGCTAATTGGCTAAATTACACAATGTTTCCACCATTCCGATAACTGATATTTTGTACAAGAAAAGAATTTAATTTTAAACCAAGAACAGTTTAATTGAACCAAAAAGGACTAATTTTTAAGTAAATAGTTGAATCCTCAACCAAAATAGTGTAATTATTAACCAAAAACATTAGATTTCTACGAAAAAGAATGACCCAAAATTTCGCCTCTTTTATCGACCTCATGAGTTTGATGCCAAATTGGTTGAAAGAATAGCTTGTCGTGGTAGTGGAAAATAGAAAAAATTTTCAAGTTGAGCATAGCTTTTTATAAAGAGATACAACCAGTCAAACTTATCAGCTAACTCTATCATGCCCAAAAAAGTCCAATGTTCCTATGATTTTTTTGCTGATTCAGAATTATAGAAAATGTTGGCTTTGTTTTACGGTTCGCATCGGCCAAATCTCTCGCTGCATTATACACACATTAATTGATAGCCCAGTGGTCGGATTCTCCGGAAAAATGTCCACGAAGCTCGTCATCTATTTCAGCCAGATCTTTAGGCTTGAGAGAAACCTTGGTGTTGATGTTTCTCCGGGTCATAGAGCATCGCTCTTCCTCTATTGGATGCCTGCCTCTCTCTCTGCCATGTAACCCTGTTCAGGGGCCACACTCGCATCGTAGCACTCTAGCAAGTCGTGATTCAGTCGCTCCGTCCACCTAAAGGTCGCGAGATGCCGCCGATCCATCGCATTGAATCCATTTTCATTGGCTCCCCCAGCTCTAGAGTGGTCGGCATTATTGTCATTATTGTTCCCATGAGAAGCTAGGGAAAGGGGTTCGTCTATCCTTGTAGAGCCCCGCATGCAAGGATAAGGCTGCGTACTCTAAGAGGTCGCCCGGTATCCCAGAGTCACCGTTCTGGACATCTCATCCAGGTGCCATTCAGCTTTCGACACGGTTTTCACACCTCCGCTTGGGAGTTAATTCCTTCGGAACCACTCCTGGACTATTTTCCGCGACTGCCTATTTATCTTTGTAATCATATTCAGCAGAAACCCTTGGTGCAAGGACCGTCTATCCGCAACTCGAGGACGCGTTCGGTGGCTTTGCCATAGATAGATAGATAGATATAGATATAAATATAGATATAAATATAGATATAGATATAGATATAGATATAGATATATATTCCAATGGAAAACCAGTCAGGCGGCCCTCACTGTTTACGTTTCGATCCTCCCGAAATCAGTTCAAGTGAGAGTTTGGTGTATTTGATTAAAATTAACGATTTTTTTTGAAAATTCTATGTTGAAAATTCACCTTAAATTCAATTATTTGTTTAAAAATGTATGTATCTTGTTGGGGATTTAACCTTTTTTGATAGAAAAATTATTTTCTGTCTTGAAAAATCGTCTTTTTTGTTTGGGGATTCAACTATTTGGTTGAAAACTTAAAGAGTGACCCAAAAAACCCTATTTTTTCGCCTCTTTTCTCGACCTCGTAAATTTGCTTTCAAATTAGGTTAAACAAAAGGTCATGATACTTTAAAGTAGAGGAAATATGAATTAATTAATTGTGATTAATAAGAGATATTTTCCTAAATAACTAATAGTACTCATTTAAATTATTTATTGGCGCGGAAAATTACAAAAAATATGAAAAAATTTGTTCGAGAAATAATACTGATAGTATTTTGTGAGATATCGAACACAATGTCAATTACTAAGTTTCATTCGTCATGTGGCCGAAATAAAACCTATGCTCACTTTCATATTTCCTCTACTTTAAAGTATCATCATGACCTTTTGTTTAAACTAATTTGGAAGCAAATTTACGAGGTCGAGAAAAGAGGCGAAAAAATAGGGTTTTTTGGGTCACTCTTTAAGTTTTCAACCAAATAGTTGAATCCCCAAACAAAAAAGACGATCTTTCAACACAGAAAATAATTTTTCGATCAAAAAAGGTCAAATCCCCAACAAAATACAAACATTTTTAAACAAATAATTGAATTTAAGGTGAATTTTCAACATAGAATTTTCAACTAAATAGTAGAACTTTCAAAAAAATTCGTTAATTTTAATCAAATACACCAAGCTCTCACTTTCAGTCCAGTGTCGGGGGTTGCCTTCAAATGGCCTTGCACTGATTTCGGGAGGATCGAAACGTAAACAGTGAGGGCCGCCTGACTGGTTTTCAATTGGAATACATATCTATATCTATATCTATATATCTATCTATCTATCTATCTATCTATCTATCTATCTATCTATCTATCTATCTATCTATCTATATATATTCGGTTCGGTTTTGATTCCTCTAGAATCAAACCGAAGGGTCTATGGCAAAGCCACCGAACGAGTCCTCGAGTTGCGGATATACGGTCCCTGTACCAAGGGTTTCTGCTAAATATGGTTACAAAAATAAAAAGGCAGTCGCGGACAATTGTCCAGGGGTGGTCCCGAAGGAATTAACTCCCAAGCGGAGGTGTGACAACCGTGCCGAAAGCTGAATGGCACTTGGTTGAGGTGTCCAGAATGATGACTCTGGGATACCGGGCGACCTCTCAGAGTACGCAGCCTTATCCTCGCATGCGGGGCTCTACAAGGATAGACAAACCCCTTTCTCATCACGTCTCGCTAGAGTGCTACGATGCGAGTATGGCCCCTGAACGGGGTTACATGGCAGAAAGAGAGGCGACACTAAGACCAACCGCGGGTAGGCATCCAATAGAGGAAGAGCGATGCTTTATGACCCGGAGAAACATCAACACCAAGGTTTCTCTCAAGTCTAAAAGATCTGGCTGAAATGGATGACGAGCTTCGTGGACATTTCTCCGGAGAATCCGACCTCTGGGCTATCAATTAATGTGTGCATAATGCAGCGAGAGCTTTGGCCGATGCAAACCGTAAAACCAAGCCAACGGTTGATCATAGAACCAAAAGACGAATGCATGAACTTGCTATAAAGATAGGCTGGGCAAGACAGTACGCGTCCCGCATTCAGTGTGTGATTGACTACATTACATCTGGCAGGAATTTTACCGTCAAGGTTCGAAAGTTCGCGCGCAAACTCCGGACCCGTTATCACACACTTAAAAAGTCAAAGCTGCTGACCATCAGGCAGCATATTGTTGAGAGAATACGGATACTATCTGACGCTAAGAGAAGTCTGGAGCGGATGGAGAGGTGGGTCAGAGAAAATCAACAGTTTCTCTCTGACCCATCTCGACTCTTCCAAGACACTCTAGTTACTGCCGAACACCTGCCCAAACCAGAGGAGGTCGAAGTATTTTGGAGAGAAGTCTACGAAATGCAGCATAGACGGGAAGAAGACTCAGAGAATATAAATAGCTTCAAGGAGCTATGTGATGCCTTCATAATACCTGATAAAGAATGCCCACCCATCACTATCGGGAGGTGAAAAAAGTATTAAGAGGGATGAAGAACTATTCCGCACCGGGATCAGATCGTATCAAAACCTTCTGGTGGAAGAAGTTTCCTTCAACCCATCAGCATTTGGCCCGTATTTTCACCTCATATTTAAAGGCGGAAGAGCCGATTCCGGAGTGGTTGATGGAAATAGGCAACTTAGCTGACCCGAAGAATTACAGGCCAATCACTTGTCCGAACACACTGTGTAAGATATTCATAGCTATCCTAAATGATAGGATTTTTCGGGCAAGAAATGTATGAACAACGAGGCTCAAAGAAAGGCTTAGCGGGATGTCGGGAGAACCTGCTCATCGATAGATGTGTCTGCAAAGATGCAGCATTGTATCAGCGTGATCCGTCGATGGCCTGGATTGATTATCGGAAAGCTTTCGATTCGACTTCCCATAGACTTATCATCTGTCTTTTGGAAATCTTAAAGGTTCATCCGCAAATAGGTAGGTGCAAAGAGAGATTGATGCCGCTTTGGAAAACTAGATTTACTGTCTCACCTGGAAAAAATCTAGTGACAACTAACAAGGTCACCTTTCAGGGAGGTGTCTTTCAGGGCGACACCATGAGTCCACTCCTATTTTGTCTTACATTATTACCACTATTTCTAGCACTTCGCTATTCCGACGGGTACTTGTGCGGCAAACCTGCAGATCGAAAGTACAAGGTCACTCATGTATTTTACATGGACGATCTTAAGATCTATGCTAAAAACAAAGAGCAACTACATCTAGCTCTAGGGATTGTCGAACGATATACTAAGGAAATTGGAATGGAATTTGGGTTAGACAAATGCGCCAAGGTTTCTGTGAAGCGAGGAAAACTTAATGGGATCCCTGAAGATCCTGAGCTCGTTGATAGAAGCGCTATACGACACCTTTACGCTGGAGAGACTTATACATGCCTGGGCGTGCCACAGAGCCGCATTCAGGATGTGACATCTATAAAGGATACTCTCCGAAGCAGATAGAAACGTCTTATCTGGTGGATTTGGTCTTCCGAACTGTCGGCGAGGAACAAAGTATCTGCAACGAACATGCTTGCCGTCCCGGTAGTACTTTATTCATTTGGAGTAGTTCCATGGACACGAAGAACGAGCTCAGATCCCTTGATATCGGAACAAGAAAGGTTATGCACATGAACAAAAGCATGCATCTTAAGTCTTCCGTTCCGCGACTGTACATCTCACGCCGTCAAGGGGGTCGCGGAATATTGAGTCTTGAATGTCTTCACAACAGGATTATTCTGGGTACAGCACATAGAGTTGCAAATGGAAGAGACCTTCTTCCTAAAATGGTCACGGCGCACGGAGAAGTGGGCAAAGGAGCGTTTCTGTACAAAGCAGCGGTGGAGGCTGCTGAAACACTCGGTCTTAACTTCAGTATTAGGGGTGAGCAAAATGCATCAAATCTTACCTATCTCGAGTACTTACTCCTGAAAGCCCGGATTAAGAAAGCACAAGAGAAAAACTTTCATGGCCAGCTCCTCTATAAGAGGATGCACGGTATCTTCCACAGAAATGTGAAGGATCAGTCAATGTCTTGTGACCTAACGTTTGCTTTCCTTAAATCGCCCGGATTGAAGTCTGGTACGGAGGGTTTCATTTTGGCATGCCAAGACTGTGTCATTTCCACCTTAACATACCGTCGCCACATTTTAAGCCAAGACATTCCTGATGATAGCTGCAGGGCGTGCCATGCACACCCCGAGCATTTAGCTCACATACTATCTAGTTCTCCAACTCACGCGGGAACGACCTACATTCAAAGGCACAATGCGACGCTAATAGTGCTTTATTATCATCTCGGTCACTCTTACGGCATTGACCTTAATATCGCTCCTCTAAATGCTCCTAGGGAAATCGAGTCAATCGTCGAGAATGGGAAGTGCCGCATATACTGGAATTTTATATTCTCGAAAATTGTTTCTGTTGCTCACTCGAGGCCTGACATGGTTCTTCTTGACTTCGAGAAGCGAACCTTGTTCGTTATCGAATTTTCGGCACCAGCTGACAAAATCATCATAGCCAAGGAGAATGAAAAGAAAGAGAGGTATCGAGACATTATAAGGGAGTTGCAACGATTGTACACGGAATATTCTGTTAAACTAATCGTTCTTATCATCGGCGCTCTTGGAGGTGCCAAGCTTTCACTCGCTAATGGCCTAAAAGCATCCCTGCGTGTGAACAATATGCTAAAACACTTTCGGGAAAAATGCAGAAGGCGGTTGTCCTTTGGTCACTCCGTGTTCTTAGGGTGAACGAGGCTTTTGCTGGATCGTCGTATTGATTCCTTTACAGACTGTAACCACTTATCTCACGGTTGTGAGACGTGGTTGTGGCTGACATTTCATCACGATTTCGCTTGTAGCGGGTGCAATTTTCAGATTAGCACCCGCTCCCGGCGAAACCCTGTGGTTGTCCTTATAACAAATTATTATATATATATATATATATATATCACAACCTATATATGTCACAACTTCTCTCGAAAATTCTTTAACTAAATATGTAGTTAAGTTTCTCAGCTAAAAAGATAAATTTCAACCAAAAAGATGCGTTTTTGACCAATAATTTTTAAAGTAGATTTTTTAACCGAAAAGAATGAACTTTTAACAAAAAATAGTATATTTTGATGATTTATGGACTAAATAATAGCATTTAAAAAAATATGTTAGGAAACAAGAACTTTCGCTTAAAAAATAATGTAAGTTAATTTTTCATTGCACAAATTTTTATTTTGCCGTTATACACGATTTTGACACTTTTAAAAATTTATGGAACTGTCTACAGTATTTTTTATCTCTAAGGCAAGTGCGTGGCCTGACATATTTTCAGAAAGATTTGAGCAAGTTTTTAACTGATTCCAAACAGCTCCAAATATTTCTGAACTGGTTTCTGGCTGAGTTTGAAATAAATTTTAACCATTTCCAACTGCCCAGTGGGCACAAAATTTGGCGACGTCTTTACGTCATCGTTACGACATCTTTATGAAATCTTTACGACATCCTATGTCCATGTCGTTAAGGTGTCTTTACGATATCGTAAATAAGTCGTATGATCTAACGATATCTTTACGATATCGAAAAGAAACTGAAACGACATCGATATAGGATGTCGTAAAGTTGTTGTAAAGATGTCATAACGATGTCGTAAAGACGTCAAATTTTGTGCCCACTGGGTGGTTTCAAACTGTTGTGTGCTAGGTTTTGGCTGGCTTTTAAACCTTTGATACCATTATGAACCTATTCTGAATATTTTGAAATTATCATTGTGTGACTGCAGTTAATATCCAGCATTAAAATTTTGATTTAATCTAGATTTAGTTTTTGCATTTCAGGTCCCAGTGGGCACAAAGTTTGGCGACGTCTTTAGGACATCGTTACGACATCTTTACGACAACTGTACGATATCCTATGTCCATGTTATTAAGGTGTCTTTACGATATCGTAAATAAGTCGTATGATCTGACGATGTATTTACGATATCGCAAAAACAGCGAAACGGCATGGACACAAGATGTCGTTAATATGTCGTAACGATGTCGTAAAGACGCCGCCAAATTTTGTGCCCATTGGGGTTTTAAATGATCAATTTAATTAATTTTCATTGTTACATTCATAAGCATGAAAATAAAATTTTGCAATTTTTGTGGTTTCCACTTTTTGAAAGTGTACAATTTCAAACGTTCCTCAGGTGCAGATTATCTGTAGGTGATAGTTGGTGCGTTTGGAACACTTTAACAAAAAGCATAGACACATAATATTCTTAATAGCTCTGAAGTTTTGGCTCTTTAAATAAATAAAACGGAATCTAATAATGAACTTATTTTTTGAGTTTAGTTAAGAATGCAAAACAAATTTCAGTTTATTTAACTTCATGGCAAATGATTATTTTAACATCAAAAAATAAGTTGCTTTATATCAATTATTTTTGATACATGATTCCATTTAACTTTAGAGGTATTAGATATCAAATTATTAAAGGAAATTCGTGAAATTTTGTATAAATATGGAAAACAAAAACCTTTCAATATTGGTGTTATAAAAGTATTTGTAATAGTTCGAAAACTTATACAAAATTGCAATTTGTAATATTTTAAATGGTAAATTAATTAATTGTAATTAAATTGATTTTACTTACATTTTTCATAACTTTTTTGTATTAAATTGTAAATAAATTTACCTTTAGACGAATTATGAAAAAACATAGCACAGTGAAGGTTATATTTTTTATTAAATGCTATAATAAACTATAATAAACTCGTGTTTTATATATTTTTAAAGTAGTCTTAAAAGGGCCAGCTTTAGTGTATCTCATAAATTCTTGAATTTGTTTTTAAATTTGTTTCAACGGTTGTGAACGAGTTTCAAAATGTTCAAAATCTGGTTTCAAACTGTCTTGGACTACTTTTGAGCTAGTTTCACACTGTGTTGAACGGGTCTTTAACTGATATTAAACTATCTTGAGCTTCTTTCAAAATTGTTAAATTTTAATTAAAATTATGTATAAAAAAAAAGTTGATTTCAAGCAGTCTATTATTCGAACGTTTTTCATATTTCAGGACCCCGGCTTTATAAGCAACCAACGACAAAGTCGAACCGAGGCATCATGTTAAATGCTGTCGAATATTGCGTTTTTCCGGGCACTGTTAACAGGGATGCAAAAAGAAGAGTTCTCGACGAAATCGCCAGATCCGAGAGTAAACACTTCCTCATTCTTTTTCGGGACGCCGGTTGTCAATTTCGAGCTCTCTATTCCTATTGTCCAGACCGAGAAGATATCACAAAACTTTACGGCACTGGGCCCAAGCAAGTCATCGACAAAATGTTCGACAAATTTTTCAAGTGAGTTTCAGTTGAAATTATATGAACTAATTGAAACTAAATGTAGAATCCATTCCTCGAAACAATGATATATAAAATGAAAATAAGAAATTTATGCAAAAATGTCCATTGCAGATACAATTCGGGCGGAAAGTGTTTCTCGCAAGTTCACACGAAGCACCTGACTGTAACCATAGACGCCTTCACGATACACAACAGCCTCTGGCAAGGGAAAAAAGTGAATCTGCCCAATAAGAAAGACATGGCCCTCGTCATATAGCTTTTAGGCAAGTGTCACCTTTAACAAGTACGCTACTGTGCCCTCTGTTGTTCATAGTTACTATTTTAATACAGGCCCATATTAAAATTAACGCCAAGCGCCGCTACGTTAATTAGTTAGTTTTATAAGGGAAAAAAACCGAACGGTGTTGACTTTAATTCATCAAAAAAGCGCCTTACTTTTAAGCGATCGTTACCAGAATCTTGTTATGTTTTCAATTCTCTACAATTCTTTTCATTTTTTTTTCTTTTTTCATTTTTAATACTATTTACATTATTACTTTTTGTACTGCCGTCAGCACCGCTCGACAATCGGTATTTCTACTCTAGGAAAATCGATCACAATCTCGGATTAACGACGCGCAGCGAACGACCGTACGACTGACATATGTACTATATTTAATTTTTTTAATTTTACTTCGGATCCGCGATGGAAAGAAATTCAAGTGGCGTTCGTACCGATTTTCTCACTCAGGCCAGATAAGGAAATATTTTCGAAAATTGGTAATTAAAATATGCTATAGAGGATTGTAAAGTGGAAAATTGGTTTCAAGATGTGTTTACTTGAAATCAGATACTATGTATATTAATAGCAAGTTAACGTCGAAGTAAATGTTTTGTATCCAGTGAGAATAGATTTCGAAAATGATAAATCATTCCTCAGTGAGTTAAAATTTGTTGCATTTCTACTAAATCGTCCCTAATGTTGGCCGCGATGTGTTTTGTATTAATAAGAGAAATGATCGTTTTTCTATAAACATGACGACTTGGATTATTTATTCTAATTCCAGAAAAAAATAATAGCTGTCTTTAGAATCTCGAACACTTTCGTTGTACTTTTGACGTCATTCGGACGCGAAATTTCCATTTCCGATTTTAAAAATCTTCGACTCGTCGTTGTAATTTTATCGAGTGTAACTCACATTTTGAATTTGAGCATTTCTTAAAGTTTTTTAAAAATACCATAAAAGAAGTGTGCATGTGCGGTTTTTTTTTAATTCATCCGAATAATCAATAATTTTCAACATTCCTTTTAATTACGAACTGAATTTCTATTTTGAAAAGGCGCATTAGCTTGAGAAACTTAAACGTGTCATCAGTCAAATTTTGACCTCGGCTTGGCAATTTTCGTACAAGTTGATTTGGAGGACTCACATGTTTTTAAAAACACCCTACCTTAATTTGATTTATCAGAATCTAAATTCGTTCGAAGCTGTAAATATATGAGAGGCGTATTTTTGGATATAAATGAGAAATACATTAAAAAACTGTTTCAAAAGTGAAAGGAATTGAGTGTAAATGTTCCGAATGAGTCCTCCGAAAATGATGATTAACATATCGATGTCTATACTTCAAAAAAAGAAATTCACGGCGAACGTACTTGAATGCATTTTCTGAGTTCCGGAAATTAGTATTTTTCGCGTGAAAGAGATTCTTTCGACATTTCCACAAAGAGAGTAGGCATGACAATATATCTACCGAACAAAAAGATATATACGCCATAAAAGATTTTTATTTCTGTCTTTAATTTAAGAAACGATGTGCAAGTGATGAGATTAATTATCAGTGGAATGAATAATGCTGATTAATAATAATAATAATATTAATAATAATAATAATAATTTAGTCACTAATCTTAAGTCAGTGGAGAAAATCGGTTAGAAGCAAAGAAATATGAAAGAAGTAAAAGAATAAAGAAGGTGAGAAAGGAGAAAAGGGTTATTGCTTGTGCTTGATATTTATATTTTTTTAAAAAGCGTTCGAGATTAGCGAGGCGTTCGACCTGGCGTAAGTTTGTGAAATAAGAATTGAAAGGAGGTGAAAAAGAGAATAAAAAAATACATGCGAGAGGCAAGAAACAGTGGCAACTCAAATTTGCAAAGAGGCATGACTGTAGTGCAACGCGTTTGTTGTATGTTGCAGTAAATTGCGCTTATCGGTAATAATAAATAATAATCTTTACTTATTTCTTTTTGTCATTGAGGAAGAGATGAGTGTCGTCGTTTTCGCTAAATAATTTTTCCAATTTCATCCATGTCTGTAAATATTATGTTTTTATATATACATATTATACATATTACATAAAGAAAAAAACTACTACTTCGTAATATATTTATTAAGTACAAGAGTAATCTGCATTATATTTTCAGTATGTTGATATTTGTTATCAATATTTATTTATAATTAGCGGTATTCTAATTTTATTCTAACAGATGGAAAATTCACAGGAGAGGTAAGTAGAGGAGAGTGGGGTAGAGCGTCAGGCTTTAAATGCAATGTCCCGTAAATTTTAATCGAAATTTTATTTTGATCTATGTATTTTCCAGTGTGAGGCTCATAATATCAGGTAACATATGTCATTATTCAAAACGGATTTTTATCACGCCATTATTTGACATTCAATTAATTCGTGGATTTTGCATTTCGGCCAGCATGCCCCATGCCATGGGTACGGTGGCCGTCATATTACTGTCGGTTTATTTCAACAATATGAAACTTGTTGAACAAAAAGTATGCAATAGAATAATTCTCAAGAGTATAATTTAATGGAAAAAAAGTACTCAAGATATGATCGACAAGCTAAAGTACACTCAACTACCGATATAAGGACCAACGTTTTACGATATTCTTAGAACTGTTGGCCTCGCTTGGTCTCGGAACGAGGGCAGTGCGCGGATATTGCGTAATATCAGAAAATGGTTCACACGGACCTGAGTATTTACGTCTGGATTCATCCCATTTAGGATCAATGCTAACTCTAGACCAACTCCGAAGTCGTGCTTATGTCGGAAGTTGAGTTTATGTGGTAAAACTCAGTTATAACCTCTTGCTCCCTGCACATTTTATTCGTGTTTTCCGTCAAAGTTTATTTTCCAATACAGCGAAAATAAAAAGAAAAGTAAAGAAAATGTTGAGGGAAGAAAAGAAATCATTAAGTGCTGTATTTGTTCAGAAGCCATATATTGAACTCCAAAATTTTGTTCTACGAAAAGGCAATAAATTTTCAAATTCAGTATTGACTTAAATTTACATTTAATTGTAATTGAAAAAGCTTTTCTTTTCTAAAAAAAAAAATAAAAAAATAAGGGAAATTAAATTGTAAAGATAAAATATTAAAATGCAAGTGTTATCAATTACAACAAAACACATATTATGTGCAGGGCCGATACCCGGCAACCCTATGGAAGAAGCTGTTTGCGTACCTGCGCCTGACCATAGAATGATAAACTGGCAGTTCGCATATGCAGTCAATTAAACAAAATTTGCATATTTCAGATTAGTACACGAAGCTTTTGAGGTTTGTCATTGAAATTGCTTTCAGGACCTGAAGAACCAAAAAATCTGAGGTTGAACCTAATGTGGATCAACCTGCGCAGAATGTTGCTACTGCAGACTTCTGGAAAAGAATGGTGTTATAAGCTAACTTTTCAGTAATAAATAAGTTTGCTAAGAACCTGGCCAAATACTTACCCTGATAAGACCTTGGGTCAATATTTTGCTTATCACACCAACGGATCGATCTTCGAATTGGAACCCTGTAAGGTTGCAAAGTAGAACTCTTCCATCTATCCTTAAACAAATTCTTTTCCTGTTACGAGGGTAGTTCAATAAGTCCTTAGAATGACCAACAGATGGCGCGCGAAGCGCTCCAAATCATCTGTTTTCAGTCAGCACCACTCTCGACTAGATATATGGTGCAGTCACAGTCCACATCTTCTGAATTTACGTGTTTTTATAACCAATTGA
>NC_046657.1:97300756-97302814 GCF_010883055.1 Belonocnema kinseyi | reverse complement strand
TTTTCAGCCAGGATTCTCTCGAATCAAAACTGCACGGCTGCTGCCGCATCTTCATACCCACCTAAAGGTTACCGGAGAACATCCGACGATCATGTAAATATAGTCATTACTAATTTCTCCAACAGGCTGTCCAGTGACCTTGAAAACCTGGAATTGTCCTTGATTTTTCTCAACCATGAAAACCTGGATATCTCTTTGGAGTTTTCATGAGAAACTTGAATTTGATTTTTTTTCTTTTGAAACAGTTATTTTATTGAAATGCCATGAGTACTTAAACTCTTTTAACTTATCATGAAAAATATATCTCCTCTACAATAAATCTTGCTTCTGAAAAGTTTTTTAATTATCAAGTTATAATTCATATTTTGTTGATGACAGAATAAATAAACAGATTTCAATGCACTTCTTGTAAACTGTACCAATATTTTTATATATTTTAATGAATTCTATTTTTGAGCGTACACCAGATTTCAAAGGATTACAAAATATTTCAAATAATTCAAAATATTGAAAAGAATTTTGAACATTTCACAAAAGTTCACGGATTTCAAATATTTAATTAAGACGTTCACACCAAATTTCTCAATTTTTTTACGAAGATTTAAAAATTTTCAACAGATTTAAAGGATTTCCGAGGTTTGAAAAATGGTACATTGCAACCAGATTTCAAAATATTTTAAAGATTCGTAGCAATTTCAGAAGATTCTAAGACATTTTGGTAGCTATCAAAAAATTTCACAAAGATTTTAGAAAGATTAAAAAATTTACAAATATACCAAAAGATGTCATAAAAATTACCAAAAATTTCACAAAAAATTTTTCATCCATTTCGAACATTTCATAAAGATTTCAAGGACTTCAAATGTTTGAAAAAGGCGTATATTCCAGATTTCAAAGATTTCACAATGATCTTCAAACCTAGGCTTAAAACTTAGTACTAGATGCGATAATTTAGAAATTATTTTTTCAATACTTTTAATTATAAATTTTTTAGTTTTGAGTGCTTGGAAATGAAAATTGTAAACACCTTAAAAAAATGTTTAAAAACAGTTAACAACCGGGAAATGACTTGGAATTGTTTTCGTCTCGATTGGCCATCTATATTTTCTTTTTTATTTATTGCATTTTTAGCAAATGTAGTACATTGGTCAGAGAAATTTGGATTTCTCGGAATAAGTACAATGAAGCACGCAACACACGTTCGACACAAATTCTACTGTTTCTGGAAACCTAGTAACAGAAGTAGAAATAAGAAGGGTTTGGCGTCAAGAGTGGTGAAGCTCTAAATTTTGTTATTGTCCAAGTTAATTTTGAAGCCAAAAAATCAAGACAAAAAATCGATTTTATTTGGACAAAAATAATTATTACATTTTTCACTGATATTTTTTGTGATAAAATATGTTGATATAGCAGCACACTACGCTCGCGGGAATTATTACAAAAGTTTATTTAATTTCTTTCAATAAGTCATAATTATAAAAATATATTATTCAAAAAAATTAAATAAACATCTTCAAATAATTCCCGCAGAACGAAAGTGCTGCCATCAAACGGCCGCTCTTTCCAACCGCGATCGGGAACGATAGGGAACAATTGACACACTCAATCGTTTTTAATCGTTTGGATATAAATCATTTCCAATTAATTATTCATAGAAGGGCACCGACGCATTCATTCGTCCATGTCACTTCAGATTAGGATGGGTCCTTTTTCCTCTCAATTCCATACCCAGAGTGCTTGCCCGCCTAAAAAACTGCAAAGCGCAATTCTTAATGGTAGCGCCAAGATGGGATCAGCAGGAGCATGGAACCACCTCTAACGATTCAAGACTTGCAGAATGTGCTTATAGACTTGACCATAGGCCAACCTCCACAGCAAGTGGAACGGCTCACACCACGGGTATGGGAAGGTTTAGTCGAGGACTGGTCCTACGAGGGTAGTTCAATAAGTCCTTAAAATGAAGTATAAAAACAATTTTTTTTGGGTAATTTTTTTTTTATTTTTCAACATAATCTCCTTGGAGCTCTATACACTTGGTCAATCGCTTTTCAAGTTTTT
>NC_046657.1:97297001-97300656 GCF_010883055.1 Belonocnema kinseyi | reverse complement strand
AGGAACTTATCTTATTGGAAAATTGAAATATATTTAATTTAGTCACCTTCAAATTCCTTATGCTTGTCCAACTTCTTACGCAACTCTTCATGCTCGTCTCTGAGAGTTCTGGCTTCCAAAGTCATCTCTTCAACGACTTTAAGTTATTGATCTAATAAGCGTGTCAAATTTGATATCGTTTCCTCAGCTTTTATGAGTCTTATATGACAGAAAACATTCGAACAAGGATTTGTCTCTGAAGAAATATTTTTATCCATTGTGGAGTTATTTTTATTATTCAGCATACTTTTGAACGGTTTTTGATGCGGCTCTTTGGTATTCAACAGTTTTTGAATAAAAATATTTGAATTTTTTAAATTTGAAAACAAACAAAGTTTCAAAAATAGTGATGAAATTTCAAATAAAATGATAAATTTTCAACTGGAAGAGTTGAGTTTTAAACCAAAAACATAAAATTTTAAGTAAAATCACGAATTCTGAACTAGAATAATTGAAGTTTGAAACAAAAAGATTGATTTTCAACAAAGAATATTAATTTCTACTGAAAAAGACGAATCGTCAATTCTGCTGTCCAACGGAAAATATAGTAAGTGACTTTTGCCATAGAGGTTATTTCCTCATGCGCGTGTATCGGAAAATAGTATCTACCGTAAACGTCGCTTACTAGGTCTTTACCTCCCTGGCGGACCGAAGGAACCGAATGGAGCCTCTACCCGTAAAGCCCCCATTCGGTTTCTTTTTAATAAACTCGAAAAACAGCAAAATCAACTTTTAAATTGTTGAAATTCGGATTCTACGTTAAAATTCTGTATAGAAGGTCACGGAATAATCACAATAGTTTTTTTTTGCAACTGTAAGAAGTTTTAAAAAATATCCCAGTGGGCACAAAATTTGGCGACGTCTTCACGACATCTTTACGGCATCCTATGTCCATGTCGTTGCAGTATCTTTACGATATCGTAAAGATATCGTCAGATCATACGACATATTAACAATATCATAAAGACGACTTAACGACATCGATATAGGATGTCGTAAAGTTGTAAAGATGTCATAACGATGTCGTAAAGACGTCGTCAAATTTTGTGCCCACTGGGTAAAAGACGTATAACGCCTGTTGACTGCTGTTTACAGGCGATGCGTTTGAAGTGTAGCAGTCGACAGGCGTTATACGTCTTTTATTATTTTCAACTTTTTACCGTTGCAAAAAAAAATATATTGAGATTATTCCGTGACCTTTTATACGGAATTTTAATGTAGAATTCGAATTTCAACAATTTAAAAGTTGATTTTGCTGTTTTATCTAGTTTATTAAAAAGGAACCGAATGGGGACACAATGGGGTCTTTACGGGTACTTTGTAGAGGCTCCATTCGGTTCCTTCGCCCGTCAGGGCTTGGACAGCAAAACTGACAAAGATCATTTTTTAACTAAAAATTGAACAACAAAATAGTTCAAGTTTAAATTGCAACAGTTAAATGTTCATTAAAAAAAAATTAATTTCAAGGCAAAGAAGAGTTTTTCAAGTAAAGAGATGAATTTCCTAATAAAATTATGAATCGTCAACCAGATCAATTAATTTTTAACATCAGAGTTTAACTTTCAAATACCTAATCACATGTTCTTCCAAAAAAGATGAGTTATGAACGAAAAAGGAAATAAACCGAAAGAGATTTTTTTTTAATATTTTGAATTTGCAACTAAGAAAGATTTTTCAAGCAAGAGAGAAAGAAATAAAAATAGAATAGTTAAATTTTCGATTAAACAAATTATTTTCAAACTAAAAAAAAACGAGATTTCAACAAAATATTTAAATATAGTAATATAATGCTACTTTTACAAATGAAGAATCATTCTGATTTAATTTTATATTGCAATGGTAAAAAAATAAACCACACTTTCGAAAAAACTCCTTAATGTTTAAAGAAATATCAGACATTTCCATGCTTTTCCATGATATAAAACTTCCCTGATTTTCCAGGTAGGGTAGACAACCTGATCGTTTTGATTAATATTAGTTATATCAGTATTTTTAGTGATATTAGTTTATATTATTAATATTTATTTTCGCAAAATTTTAAAATTGCATTTTTTTCTTTTTAGGAATGTAAAATTAAAATATATCTGAAGATTCCACTTAATAACATTTCAAATCCGAGATCAAATTCCATTAAGGTAGGTTTCGTGCCAAAAGTCAGATATCTGAAGAAAAAATAGTTTTTCTATGATTTTAAGAATCAAAATATTATAACTGATGTTATTTCAAATAAAAAATGTTATTTTTTCTGAAAAATATCAACATTCAGAAAAAAGCATAAATTTTAACCAGGTTTTTTGCAATTTAATTTTTTCTGACCGTTGTTTCTTACCAATTTTTGAAGAAAAATCATTGCATTTTGATAAAAGATGGCTTTTTTCCAGGAAAATATTTTCTACAACTCTACTGTTTCACTTTTGAAAGTAAATTTTTCGATGACTGAAACCGTTAGAACAATTTTTTTTTGAAGAAAACATTTTTTGAACAAATAATTATATTTGAAGATTATTTATTTATTTTATAAATACGAAACAGTAGAGTTGTAGATAGTTTTTAAATGGAAAAAACCGTCATTTATTAAAATAGAATAATTTTTCAAAAATTGGTAAAAATGGACGGTCAGAAAAAATTCAATTGCAACAAAAATGATTAAAATGTTCTTTTTGTGAATTTTAACATTTTTCATAAAAAATCATGTTTTTTATTTGAAATTATATCCGTTATATTATTTTTATTCTTTAAATCATAGAAAACCTATTTTTAATAGGAACAAGTTGTTCAACTTATTTCGGTCTTACGATCAAATTTAAAAAATAAAAGACAGGGATTAATCCGAGTCAAAAATTTCTTTAATTGTCAAAAAAACATACAGAAAACGTGCGACGTTTCGACCACATCTGTTGGTCATCATTAGGCAATTATACCTAATAAAAATACATTATAACAATTATTTTGAAAAGTTACAAAACAACATGTCATATAAAAAATCTAAGTACAAAAAATTCTTATTAACTTAGAAAAGACAATCATTAATGCCTTTGGCGCGCTATACTCATTGTAATTGATTGCGCCCTCTTATGGGAAAATATGTTACTATAATTTCTAGCATTACCTACGACTTATGTACTAGTCACAGTTGATCCATCGTTTTGACTACAGTGGTTCGCTCTAAAGTTTTTTAAAAATATGTAAAAATTTAACTATTAAGAACCTCTTTTTATTTTTGAGGTTTCCTAATTTTCATGTTGACTTTAATGATTGTCTTTTCTAAGGTAATAAGAATTTTTTGTACTTATATTTTTTATATGACATGTTGTTTTGTAACTTTTCAAAATAATTGTTATAATGTATTTTTATTAGGTATAATTGCCTGATGATGACCAACAGATGTGGTCGAAACGTCGCACGTTTTCTGTATGTTTTTTTGACAATTAAAGAAATTTTTGTCTCGGATTAATCCCTGTCTTTTATTTTTTAAATTTGATCGTAAGACCGAAATAAGTTGAACAACTTGTTCCTATTAAAGGGGGAGGGTCGGTAAGGCCGGTTTTTGGCCTAATTTATTTTTGGACCAAAAAATCTGAAAAAATCATGGTAGTATCTTATAAGTATCCCGAGT
>NC_046657.1:97295232-97296901 GCF_010883055.1 Belonocnema kinseyi | reverse complement strand
CGAATCTGGCATCCGTTGAACTCTATCGCTTCAGGTTCAAGGTCATTTGAAGGTCATTTGAAGGTCAAATCGAGAAAAACCGGTAAAAAAATTTTTAAAAAAATGTTATAGCTTATTATAGTGTATTTTTTGGATTTTTTACCGTTTTCTCTCGATTTGACCTTCCAATGACCTTGAACCTGACGCGATAAAAGTCAAAGAACGCCAGATTTGTATTCGGCGACCCCGAAAACCATAGTAAACCCGAGCTAACCACAGAATACATGTTTAAGAGTGTCAAATCTCTCGAAAATACAGTTGGTGGGTAGTGGTGTTTCCTATATTTGTAGGGGTGGCTGGGGGGTGGAGTGTAGTCCGTTTCGCGTGCAATCGACTCGGGATACTTATAAGATACTACCATGATTTTTTCAGATTTTTTGGTCCAAAAATAAATTAGGCCAAAAACCGGCCTTACCGACCCTCCCCCTTTATAATCGATCGAAGAAAGGTTTTACTTCTTAAAAATTTGAGAAGTTTTATTTTTTTCAAAACCTATTTTTTCAGATGTCTGACTTTTGGCACGACAACTACATTAAAAAGAGTCCTTTTTAAGTTTCACGCCTTTTTGGCAACGACCCCTTTAAGTAATATTATTTTTTATTTATTTTTTTACATTCTCATCATTTATGATTGAGAAAGTATTAGAATTGTCGGAAATTTGACATCACACTTTTTCAACGGATCTCCACGTTTCGAGACCCCCTGAATCCGAAAATCAGGTTTTCACGATCGCGTCTGTCTGTCTGTCCGTCCAGCTGTCCGTCCGGCCGTCCGTCCGTAAACACGATAACTCTCGAAAAAAGTAACGAATCAAATTCATCTTTGGCACACTTTTTTAGGCCCTAAAAGAAAGGACGAGTTCGCGAACCAGCCATTTTTGATAAAAATTCAAAAAGTGAGCGCATTTTGAAAATTTTTAAGAACACTTTTTTCAGAATTTGAAAATTCTATCTACGGATATTTATAGTATTAAAAAGAACAAAAAATTTCTCCTCATGACTTTTTTCGATAAAAAGAAAATTTTCAGAGTCATAGCGTTTTCAAAATTTTTTTAATCAACCGAAAATCAAAATTTGAAGCCGAAAAACGCACGATATAAAAAAAAGTCAAGAGAAGAAAAAGATTTCATTTTGAAAGCCCTATAAGATTATCATAATAAAATTTTGGATTTTCTTCAAAAATCTAAAATTCAAATTTTAATTGCACAAAAAATAATGGAAAATAAAACATTCAATTTTGTGGAGGAAATATGTAAGATACGAAAAAAGATGAATTAACAAAAATGGTTATCCCAATAAAAATCTACAATTTCGTTAAGAATCACTTCTTGATAGGACGCGTACTTTTTGTTTTATTCGTGAAAAATAACGTCGAAAAAAAATTTTAAAAATGTGTGGAAAAACGACGAAAGTTACGAGAAAAAAATCCAACAAAACCTATTTACAAATATCTGTCGGAAATCGAGCGCGCAGCGCGAGTGTCACGATGTGACTGTGTACCTCAAAGCCTACAGAGTTTTGAGAAACTCAATCTTTGACTATACTTAATGAAGTAGACAATTCAGAATATGAAGACGCATATAAATACTGCCATCTAAAAGAGATCTTTTTGATAAAGTTTTTTTCAAGCA
>NC_046657.1:97259568-97295132 GCF_010883055.1 Belonocnema kinseyi | reverse complement strand
ACGGCGACTTGTTGCCGTACAAAACTGGTTAGTTACTGTTACCATCGAAGTAGTTGTTGTAGCTTATACCAACTCTACTAATAAAGAGCTTCTTGTCGCAACTAACCATTTTTTTCAGTGTATGTTCTAGCGCGAGGTAACCCATTATCGAGCGCGAAGCGCGAGATTCAACCGTCGCGCGCCCTAGGCGCTCACAAACTTGCGAGCGAAGCGAGCCGCGCGCAGATTTTTATAAATATGTTTGTGAAATATACTTCCAGTTAAACAATATTTTCATTTAAAATATAGAAGTGGGAACAATATTTAGTTAATATGAACGTTCAGCTTTTCATATACATTTTTTACGGCTAATATAAATACTTACATCAACCGTGCTGCGGTTTGCAGCTGCTGCGTTAGATTCGGACTCAGCGTGGATGTTCGGTTTGGTTACATTTCTTGGAGGGTTGCTGAGAAAAAAGAAGGAAATATAGTAACACCATCTTGTTAGAATAATTATTTACAATAAATAAGTTGAAAAATTAATAATAATATGATGTGTAAAACTCATAGTGCGTTTACCATTCACAATTCTTAAGAATAAATAAATACATTCTTCGTAACTTACGTGCAACGAATATCATTGCTGTTGAGTGGTAATTACCGTCATTTCCGAGAACCCTATATTTTTTATGCAAATCAACTTCTTCGGGTTTGGATACAAGTGGGGGATGCTTAAAATCATCTTCCGAAATTATTTTTTTCTCACCTCGTTGAGTTCCAGTTAAATACTGGTTATAATAATACATATTCTTCCAAATTTGAAAATATTACTATACTATATTCACTGTATTAATTTATTATATATTATCACTGTATTATTTTTTACATCCGAGATTCACCCAGAATTAATTCGAACATCAATCGTTACACAAAGGAAAAACTTTTGCGGTTATATTTTGCAAAAATTTTTTAATGAAAAAATAAACGGCGGCCACATCAAATTAAAAAAGGTACGCACTGCCATGTGACAACTTTTCAATCAATAATACGCCATTTTTAGGTGTGAATATCTCAAAGCTGCGGGCCCGTTTTAATTGAGAAAATATTCACTTGTAATTATAAATTAATAACAACTTATTATTAGAAATTAGTGATTTCTTAGGTCCAAATTAATTTATTTTTAAAAAGTAAACAACTTTTGTCAATATGTATCTATATTGTAATGGTTGGCATTTATTGATTTCAAATTTACACGCGCTTCTCGGCAAATGCGCGGTTTAATAAGTCTAGTCGCGATTCGTTTGTTGTCATTTGTTGTTGTCAAACTTCGAAAACCGCGAAAACGGTTATGCCCGTTTGTGCCAGGCCCTATCAACTCAATGGTAGATATATGAAGAAGCACAGCGCCAACAGTTGGCTGCAACTTGAACTAAAAGTATCAATGTGTAGCATTTGTGTGCCATATATGGATTGTACTATTGTATTATTGTATTATTCAAATAAATTGATGACAAATCACTTATTTATATTGAAATCATCCATGTAAATTAAAATATTTGCATTTGTAACCTTTAGTGTATTAAGATGTTCAAACTTTCTCCATAAATATCGCATCCATTACAGGAGGTAAATTGAGATTTACATTTATTTTCAATTTGTTACAAGTTTTTTTAGAAATTTGAGGTAGTTAAAAGTAGCAATCATGTTACATCATCTTTGATTTATTTATGGAACCTTTATTTCGGGAAGCGGTAGATTTTTTACTTGGGAATTAGCTAGATTTTTTGTACTGTAAACAACCCAAAGAATTTCTGTTCTTCTGTCTTGTGTTGAGTTTTCAAATAACAGTTTAGTGCTTGCTTAACCGGGGGAGACAGATTTTCGTTTCTAAAATCCGATTAATAAAAGTCAAAGTCGATTGACAGAATTTTTCGAAGCAAATTTTCTCGAAACATTTAACAATTTCTTTTTTATGCTGCGAACACGAGAGGAAAGAGAAATTCAATTTTGGTGTAAGCCACTGTGCTGCTTTCTTTTCGAGGTCTGTGTTTGGAAAATAATAAGGCAGAATTTTACCCAGAATTCGCTTTGCATAAAAATGCACGTCTCGAAAGCAAGTACTTTTCGAATTTTTAGTAGCCTCCGTTTTCATATTTTCAGAGCAAGTGGCGCATGATTTGACTGCAGGTGCAGCAGCCGGCAAGGTCTGCATTAAGTCCCCAGAGTGACTGTAGATGTGACTTTCCTCGGGAAGTGGAAGGCTTTCGATTTGCAGTTCATTATCATGTGTACAATCTTCCACTTCGTCCACCTGTTCTGAAAGATCTTGATTTTGATCACTTGATCCTTGCAGTAGTGAATCTGTACGTGCAATAATAAAATGTCCGGTATCAGCTTCACAATTATAACTCGGTGTGTGTTTCGAAGTTAAGTTCTTGACGAGTAATGATTGGTATATTGCTTCAAATTGAAAACACGTTGGCTTGTTGCTTCTAAAATCGTGGCTTTTAACGGTTTCAAAAAAAATTTTCTAGGGGATCTTGATTCAGATTTCTAGCGCAGAACCTTGTAAAACCAAGACCTTGCAACTTTTTCCACAACATTCGAAAGCCTTGAAGAGTGTCAATCAAATTTTGTAAGCACAGTGCATTTGTCTGAGACCGCTTCTTCGTTTCGCGATCAACAAACTGCATTTTTTTTTAATGCTGCCCGAGCTTCTCCAAAAAATTCGTCGTGGTAAGAATTCTTAGTCCATGGAATCCGACGAGAATGAAGACCGCAATCGTCGCCATTAATTCCATCCCCTATGTCGTTCAATAATTGACGAACGTAGGCCGCCTGCCAAGCTTCTGGAGGCATTAATATTTCACTAATTGCCGTATCCCAGGCTCCTGGAAAATTCAAATAATTATTTTAAGTCAAAATTGCAGTATTATTTACATGAGTGCAGCAATGAGGGTAGATGACAGATGGCAATGTTTCAAAATTTCAATTAGTGTTTATAAATTTAACACTTCTTTTAATTAAACTTTACATTCTAAGGCTAAACATTACCTGGTGATCTTGAAAGAAGATCCATAAAATTGGACAATTTTTTACTGAACACCTGCATCATCAACTTGATGCGCATTTTATTTATTTTGTCGAGGTAGACATGTTCGTCCGTTAGATCAGGCACCATACGATTCCTGCGAGGAGAATACAAATCGATCAAATATGCTTTGATGACATGATCCCAGTCAGCGAACCTTTTCTCCTCTTCTGCAGCGTTCGCCTTCATCTCAAATTCCAAATTTTTGGTCAGAAGATTATTCCTTATACATTTTAGTATATGTGGTTGATCATATAAAGGAATAATTTCGACATTATCGATGAGAATCGTCCAATCTACAAACATTTAATAGTATTAATAAAAAAATTTACTTTGACTGAAATTATATAAATTTTATAATATAAGAGAGGGCTTACCTGCGAAATTTGCTTCTATTACCTGACTTTGTCCGTGTCTATCTGTAAGAATTTGATTGCTTTAATGTTAGATGATTCCTGATCACAAACTGTGGCTGCGATATTAAATCCAGCTGCGGTTACGGCTCTGACGACATCCTTAATACACCACGCTAACTGTTCGTGTGTTGTTTGCCCTCCACAAATGTTGTGTGTAAGAGGAATTTTCCAGCCATTTTTAATTCCTCTTAATATAAATACAAGAGCGTAATTTGCATACTTATTGGTTCGATTTGTTCCCCAATCCTCAAAACCAATAATTTTGGTTTTTCGGGCAGAATACTGGAAGTGCAATTTCAGAGAAACTTCGTCCCACATGAGAAAGCAGACTTTATCAAGCTCATCAGTCATTCTTCTGGCAGCATCCTTCAGTAGGTCTTTCATGGTCTGAGTTACACCGGTATCAAGATGAATCTGGGTGAGTAGCTTGTTCAATGACGTTGGACTTGGAAGTGGCAAAAAGTTCCTAAGCATCTATATATTGCAGCCGATCTTTTATAAATTGAAAGACACAACAGCTTTTCATCTCTTGTAAATCGCCTACCATTAGGGTGTTTATTTGAATTTCTGAGGACCATTTCTATAAAACTTCGCTGAAGAGTAGTTAGGGTACTTATTTTGTCTGCAAACACGTTTGTTTTGAGGTTGTTTGCAAGCTTGCTAATGCTATTCGCATAACTGTATGTGGGTCGAAAAGATTGTCAGGAAAAAAGAGGAAAACAGCATGAAAAACGGGGAAATAGGGGGAAAAATAGGAAACGAAAAGAAAAATTAAGAGAAAAAAGGAAAATATGGGAATAGTCAAAAAGGGGAAAGATGAAACATTTATGTTTGCATTTAGAAAATAAGAAACAATCTTTTTAAAACAAATTATATAGTTTTTAAACAAAGTTAAAATATATTTTAAATAATTTAGAAAATCTTTCAAAATCCATTCACGGCAATATAAAAAAAATATAAATCTTTCTCATAATGAAGAATATTTTCTCTTCTAAGAATTTCTTAATTAATAATTCAATATTTCTGTACAAGAAGTCTAGTGTTTCAAAATCCAGAATAACAATGTTAAAAAAATTAAGAATTCTACAAAGTTTTAAAACATAATGTCTTAAAATTCTTCTGAATGTTTTATAATAATTGAAAATTCGTTGAAATTTGTCAAATTACTGCTTATCCCTTAAAACTCATCAAAATCCGTACTTTAATCTGGGGAAAAATAGAGGACGAAACAATGTCTACAGTTGTGTTTACATTTAAAAAAGAAGAAACAATCTTTTTAAAATAAATTGTATGGTTTTAAAAAAATGTTAAATTATTTTTTTAACTATTTAAAAATTTTTTTGGAAATCCATTCATGGCAGAAGAAAAAAAATAGAAAAAGATGAAAATATGGGAATAGTTAAAAATGTGAAAGATTCAACATTTATACCTACATTTTGAGAAGAAGAAACCATCTTTTTAAAATAAATTGTAAAGTTTTTAAATAATATTAAATGATTTTTAAAATGTTTTAAAATGTTTTAAAACCCATTAACGGCGATATAAAAAATATTAACCTTTCTCATTATGAAGAATATTTTCTCTTAGAATTCTTTAATTAATAATTCAATTTTTCTTTAACAGAAATTTACTGTTTCAAAATCAAAAATAACAAATTTTAAAAAATTAAAAATTCTAAAAAGTTCTGAAGCATAACGTCTTGGAATTCATCTTAATCTTTTTAAATAACTTAAAATCCTTTAAAATTTGCCGTAATTCCTCCATATCCCTTAAAATTAATAAAATCCGTAAAAATCCCGTAAAATTAAATTTAATTTATTCCCTTATGTTCTCTAGAAATTCGTAAAATTTCCTTAAATTCGTGAAAATCTATTAAGTTAAGTATAAATAATTTAGAACTTCTTAAATATAAATAAAATTTAAATTATTTAATAAATTTCTCTAAAAAAAACACGTTTTTTGGTTTTATTTAAACTCAAAGAAAAGCTTAAGTTTCTTTATTTAAGAAAAAGTAAGATGACGATTCCTTTAAATTTCTGTTTAAAAAAAAAAGGGAGAATATAACTCAGAGGCATAGAGGAATAAGGAAAGACTGTACACCCTGTATTTAGTATACATTAAACATTATTAATTAATTTAATTAAATTATAAGAGTTTCTACTATGAGTAAGAATTTACAATACAAATGTATCAAAAATATTTTTACACAGATGTAAATGCAATATTTAAAGTGATGATATAAAACTTTAAATATTTCCAAAAAGTGGATATGTACAAAATTCAAAGCGTACTTACACTAGTAATTGTGCAACAGTATAAAAATTATATTACCGCAAATAAACAACTTTAACGGAATTTGAAACACTACCACCAATTTTCATTTTGGTTACCATCTTCATGATAAGAGGAAATAATCGATTTTGCAAATATTTATAAATACAAACGATTCTCAAATTTGTATATAATACAATAATAAACGTCGTCACACATTCATGCTTTGAAATTTACTTTTTAGCTGCTTTTATATATATTGGATGTCAAAATTTATATCAGGTATAATGTGTGAAAAACAATACTGTTTATGTTTAGTTTTCAAGTTATCGATTTCTTTTCTTGCATTCAAAACCTCCTCCTACATTTCAGAGGTCTTTGGATCCAATTCTTCGTGCTTCCAAATCAAACGTTTGACGCCCTCACTTTGAAATTAGCTTTCTACTTTTTTGAAGAAGACGCCTCTTTAGACACCTTTTTATCTTCTGCACGTTTCTCCTCAAATTTTTTAATATTTATTATATTAATTTTATTGTACTCTTCTTCTACAATTCTAGGACTTAAATCCTTTTCGAAACATTCTTCTCGTATCTTTTTAGCATTTACTTCGCCTTCGGCCACTGATTCAGCGTCATTACCAACACTTTCCTCTTTCTTTTTCGAAATTTCTTCCTTCGGTTCCGGAACATCCATGTCAAACTTTCGTGTCATGCGTTTTCCGGGGCCGTGACTGGAAACAGGCGATGAAAATTCGCGCAAATTACCTTTTCTAACCGAACCACCGCTTCCTGGTGAATTCGGCACCCAATCGCGGAAATTTATTGGAAAGAACTCCGTGCTTGGAGAAGAAATTTCTGCTGCTTCAATATTTTCTATTTCTTTATCCTCGAAATTGATTGAAATATTCAAATTAGCGTCCACATCACCGGCTACATCAGCCTGAGAATCTGCAGGAAGATACTTCACCTCTTTTTTAGGCAACAACACGGAAGGCACTATTTTTGTTTTAAACAAATTTCGTGGACCACGTAAATAGTCCTCCGCCCGAAAATACAGAAAGCAAACGCGATAACCACTCTTGTGGATTTCCTTGTAGGTTATTTGTGTCAAGAGTGCCGACACGTAGCGCCAACAGTTGGCCGAAACTTGTACTATGCCTGAAATAATAATCATAATTTTTCATATTCGCCCCATAGAGTTGAGAGGCAGTGATCCCAGATCTGAAACGAGACGTGGTCCAATATTATGACACGTCTATGTCCGTGGGAATATGGTAGGAGACGATATAAATGCCTGGGTTGGGCGCGCAACCCATTTCTCCTCTTCTGAATTTGAAAACTCAAAGGTGCACGATTGCCGGTCGGAATACTTCGGCGGTTCTATTTATATCTCTATCTGCTTTGAAATAAAATGAAGAGATTGGGATTTTATTATTTCCAGATTTCGATGCTGGGCTGACGATTCTCATGATTTGAATAATTCGCGCGCCTTTTTAATGGGTGTATTTTGAGGTATATATAAAATTAAAAATTTGTTATAAGGACAACCGCAGGATTTCGCCGGTTGCGGGTGCTAATCTGAAAAATTGCACCCGCTACCAGCGAATCGCGGTAAAATTTCAGCCACAACCACGTCTCACAACCGTGAGATAGGTGGTTACAGTCTGTAAAGGAATCAATACGACGATCCTGCAAAAGCCTCGTGCACCATAAGAACACGGAGCGACCCAAGGACAACCGCCTTCCGCATTTTACCCGCAAGTGTTCTAGCATATTATTGACACGCAGGGATGCTTTTTAGGCCATTAGCAAGTGAAAGCTTGGCACCTCCAAGAGCGCCGATGATAAGGACGATCAGTTTAACAGAATATTCCGGGTACAATCGTTGCAACTCCCTTATAAGGTCTCGATACCTCTCTTTCTTTTCATTCTCCCTGGCTCTGATGTCTTTGTCAGCTGGTGCCGAAAATTCGATAACGAACATGGTTCGCTTCTCGAAGTCAAGGAGAACCATGTCAGGCCTCGAGTGAGCAACAGAAACAATTGTCGAGAATATAAAGTTCTAATATATGCGGCACTTCATATTCTCGACAATTGACTCAATTTCCCTAGGAGCATTTAGAGGAGTGATATTAAGGTGAATGCCGTAGGAGGGACAGAGATGGTAATAAAGCACTCTTAGTGCCGTATTGTGCCTTTGAATGTAGGTCGTTCCCGCGTGATTTGGACAACTAGATAGTATATGAGCTAAATGCTAGGGGTGTGCATGGCACGCCCTGCAGCTACCATCGGGAATGTCTTGGCTCAAAATGTGGCGACGGTATGTTAAGGTGGAAATGACACCGTCTTGGCATGCAAAAATGAAACCCTCTGCACCAGACTTCAATCTAGGCGATTTAAGGAAAGCAAACGTTAATTCACAAGACATTCACTGATCCTTCACATTTCTGTGGAAGATACCGTGCATCCTCTTATCGAGCAGCTGTTCACGAAAGTTTTTCTCTTGTGCTTTCTTAATTCGTGCTTTCAGGAGTGAGTACTCGAGATAGATTAGATTTGATGCATTTTGCTCACACCTAATACTGAAGTCAAGTCCGAGTGCTTCAGCAGCCTCCTCCGCTGCTTTGTACAGAAATGCTCCTTTGCCCACTTCCTCGTGATTCCTGACCATTTTAAGAAGAGGGTCTCTTCCATTTGCAACTCTATGTGCTGTACCCAGAATAATCCTGTTGTGAAGACATTCAAAACTCAATATTCCGCGACCCCCTTGACGGCGTGAGATGTACAGTCGCGGAACGGAAGACTTAAGGTGCATGCTTTTGTTCATGTGCATAACCTTTCTTGTCTCGATATCAAGAGATCTGAGCTCGTTCTTCGTCCATGGAACTACTCCAAATGAATAGAGTATACCGGGACAGTAGCCGACAGTTCGGAAGACCAAATCTGTCGGATGAGACGTTTGTATCTGCTTCGAAGAGTATCCTTTATAGATGTCACATTCTGAAAGCGGCTCTGTGGCATGCCCAGGTATGTATAAGTCTCTCCAGCGCAAAGGTGTCGTATGGCGCTTCTATCAACGAGCTCAGGATCTTCAGGGATGCCATTAAGTTTTCGTCGCTTCAAATAAACCTTGGCGCATTTGTCTAACCCAAATTCCATTCCAATTTCCTTAGTATATCGTTCGGCAATCCCCAGAGCTAGATGCAGTTGCTCTCTGTTTTTAGCATAGATCTTGAGATCGTCCATGTAAAATACATGAGTAACCTTGTACTTTCGATCTGCAGGTTTGCCGCACAAGTACCCGTCGGAATGGCGAAGTGCTAAAGATAGTAGCAATAATGTAAGGCAAATAGGAGTGGGCTCATGGTGTCGCCCTGAAAGACAGCTCTCTGAAAGGTGACCTTGTTAGTTGTCACACGATTTTTTCCAGATGAGATAGTAAATCTGGTTTTCCAAAGCGGCATCAATCTCTCTATGCACCCAGCTATTTGCGGATGAACCTTTAGGATTTCCAAAAGACAGATTATCAGTTTATGGGATGTCGAATCGAAAGCTTTCCGATAATCAATCCAGACCATCGATAGGTCACGCTGGTAGAATGCGGGAACGACCTACATTCAAAGGCATAATGCGGCACGAAGAGTGTTTATTACCATCTCTGTCACTCCTACGGCATTAACCTTAATATCGCTCGAGGCCTGGCATGGTTCTTCTTGACTTCGAGAAGCGAACCATGTTCGTTATCGAATTTTCGGCACCAGCTGACAAAAAAATCATAACCAAGGAGAATGAAAAGAAAGAAAGGTATCGAGACCTTATAAGGGTGTTGCAAAGATTGTGTCCGGAATATTCTGTTAAATTGATCGTCCTTATCATCGGCGCTCTTGGAGGTGCCAAGCTTTCACTTGCTAATGGCCTAAAAAACATCCCTGCGTGTCAACAATATGCTAGAACACTTGCGGGAAAAAGGCAGAAGGCGGTTGTCCTTGGGTCGCTTCGTGTTCTTAGGGTGCACGAGTCTTTTGCAGGATCATCGTATTGATTCCTTTACAAACTGTAACCACCTATCTCACGGTCGTGAGACGTGGTTGTGGCTGAAATTTTACCGCGATTTCGCTGGAAGCGGGTACAATTTTCCAGATTAGCACCCGCTCCCGGCGAAATCCTGCGGTTATTTGATTGAAAGATTAATTATTTTGTTAAAAATGTAACTATTTTGTAAAAAAGTCCTCTTTTCTATCAACAATTCAACTACTTTGTTAAAATTTTTATTTCTTTTATTTCAAGGTTCATCCCTTTCGTTGAAAATACATTTTTGAAACTGACAATTAATCTATACCATTTTTGTTTAAAAAAACATGTATTTTGTTAACAATTCGTCTTTCTTTGTATAAATTACATTGCTTTATAGAAAATTTATACTTTTTGATTAAAAATTACATTTTTCGGTTGAATTATCAACTGTAAATATTTTTTGGTTGCAAAGTCGTTTTGTTGTAAATTCAAGTATATTGTTAAAAATTAAAATCATAATTTTTGGGTGGAAAATTCGATTGTTCACTTAAAGTTGAACTACTTATTAAAATAATCAATTTTTTCTTATTAAAGATTCATAATTATAGTTGAAAATTCAACTATTTGCTTTTAAATTAGGTTAAAAATTCAGCTTTTTTGTGGATAATACTCTTTTTGACTTTAAAATTTAAAAATTTATTAAAATTAAATTGACCTTTTTTAATAGAAATTTAATCTTTTTGGTTGAAAATTCGTTTTTTTCCTTATTCAATTCAATTTTTTATCACAGCTTTTATCTGGAAATTGAACTATTCTATTTTTGGTTAAACTGTATCCTGTAAATTGTATTAGTTAAAACACGAATTATTTGTTAATTTCAAGTATACCAACTATATCAATCTATACCAAAAATGGTATAGATTAATTGTCAGTTTCCAAAATGTATTTTCAACGAAAGAGATGAACCTTGAAATAAAAGAAATAAAAATTTTAACAAAGTAGTTGTATTTTTAATGGAAAAGAGGACTTTTTTTACAAAATAGTTACATTTTTAACAAAATAATTAATCTTTCAATCGAATAATTGAGTTTTTATCCAAACGAGATGAGTTCCAAAATCACCAATTTCTTTAATTTCTTTCAAATGCGGATCAAGATTTAAATAAGACTATTATAATATAACATACTTATATATAATTAATACTTATAGTATTAATATTTATATAATTTATATTTTATACTTGAAGTAACGTAACCTCAAAATACACGCATTAAAGAGGCGCGCGAAGTATTCAAATTATGAGAATCGCCAGCCCAGCATCGAAATCTGGAAATATTAAAGATTAGATTTTAGATTTCAAAAGCACATTTATTTTCATATCAAGTTACAGAAAGAGTATGTTACAAGTATGATTATTTTGTAGTATCTATCCTAGTTTGGAACAAGCCTACTTTACATATAAGATTATCGATGGTAATATTTCGCATTTTGATTGTATAAGACAATACTTTTGATTTGATTATTTATTAGGCAAAAACTTATAAAAACCTAATCAGGAATGAGGGAAATATTAAAATCCCAATCTCTTCATTTTATTTCAAAGCAGATAGAGATATAAATAGAACCGCCGAAGTGTTCCGACCGGCAATCGTGCACCTTTGAGTTTTCAAATTCAGAAGAGGAGAAATGGGTTGCGCGCGCAACCCAGACATTTATATCGTCACCTACCATATTCACACGCATATAGACGTGTCATACTCGTAATATTGGACCACGTCTCGTTTCAGATCTGGGATCACTGTTGAGAGGGCCTGGTTTGTGCCGCTGAAAAGTTTGAAGCAAGAAGTGCTAGTACTGGTTCGATTGTTGTAATGAAAAAGCATCTCCACAAAGAACCTCACTTTTATCATTGTAAAATAAGTCAGAACAATGTCCACAAAGATTTCTATAAGTAATTAAAATTTAATTTTATAATATTACTTCTCAGTATTTTTCATATCCATAAAAACGACAGAGGGTGTTTTGTGAAACAAAAATACGGCCTGGGTACAAGCATAGAATGGTATCTTCTCAAACAGATAAACAGATGCCACATGGAGGCAACGTGCCATATCATCTTCACAAAATCCGCAAACATTACCTAAACATGATCCAAGAGGTTAATATTAAGTTCAATTGAAAATTGTGGACTGTTTCTGGGGAATGCAGTGAATTTATTTTCTGAGCTGAAATTTTACAAATTTCAGAAGAAAAACCTGTCCAAGTTCGATTTGAATATTTTTTGAAATAATTAGTTGAATTCTATCTTCTTTAATTATGATATTCAGTTTATAATGCGTAATTCAAAAATCTTCTACTTGAACATATTTTTCATCTTAGATTTTTTATTTTTAAGCGTACATTTTTAATTTAAGGAATTTTAAAATGCAGTCTTGGAAGACATAAACAATTAAAAATTAAAAGCGTTTGAAATTGAAATTTTTCGATGGAAAAAATTTGCACGTGTTCAATTGTAAAAATAAATAATTAAAAAAATTGAACCGTACTTGAAGTATGAAAAAGTGACCAATAATTGATTTCTTACGTTCATTCTAAATCTGTTCAAAATTTAAGAATTTCCAGAGTTCAGCGTATGAATAGTAATTGAACAATTATTACTTGTAGAATAATTCGAGTAATTTTTAGAGACATTTAGAGGTGCTGAAAAGATTCAAAATTAATGTAAACCCGAAATTCCGGTGCATATATCCATGGCCTATTTTAAAACAAAATGTAGATTTATTCCGTATTTTGAACAAAAAATGTATAAGATTTTAAGAATTGTGAAAGACTTTAAAAGAATATAAACATTTTCTTAACACTGCTTGAAAAACTAAAAAGGAATTTTTATTTTGAACAATTATTTAAAATTGGAATAATTTGAACAGATATTTGGAAGTTGTGAGAAACTTTAAATAATAATTTTAAATTTGAAAAATTGAAAACAAACATGCATATTTTTCAAGACCCATTTAAATTTTTAAATATTAAAATTGTAAACATCACTGAATAATCTGTGATGTCTCATTTTACTATATTTTCTAAGACGAACTCATTTCAAATCGGACAGGCTCTGCATTCTGATGTCACAAAATCGTTTCCCAGTGAAATATGTTGTTTTTAAAGGATTTCAGAGGACACTAATTTCACTGATTTAATTAAAAATATTATATAAAAGTCATGAATGTTTTAATTTGCGAAGTGGAGTAGGCAAGATATCGAAAAATTATCAAACAATTTTTTTAAATTTTCCAGTATCTAAACCATTATTTATATTTTTTATGTTTATTTTAGTTCTGTTTCAAAATCTGCCACGAAATTAAGAAAGTTGTCAACATTGACGCAGTCAGTTCTTTAAATTATTATCGTTTATGTATAAAGAAAAATGTACCTTCCTTCTTTTTATAAAAATTACAATACCGTCACACTAAATCTTTATTTTCCCAGAACAGAATAATTTTTTCGATGAAAACCTTTTTAAAAGTTGAAAAATAGATCTTAAGTCAATATCTAAAGACGATTTGCCAAACCCATGGAATTTGAACATCACAATTCTTAAATGATTTACTCGGAATTGGTTAACTTTTCCTAATCAAACTAAGTTTCTGCCAATTTAGAAACTTAATATATAGGAAGTAAGTTTTTATTTTTGGAGTCAACTGAAAATTGCACTTTTTATCGTGATTCGCAACCAAGATTGTTCCAATTTTAAGTTCTTGTCACTTTGAGATTATAAACTTCCATATTCTATTTCTCGGAACTGGATAATATTTTTGGATCATACTTTTTTGGCCTCAATTTAGAAATACTTCAGCTTAGGCGTAAAATTACGATTTTGAACTGCAACCATTTAATTATGATTCCTTGTTTTATATTTTTTAAAGCGACTTTGTTCTTGCCTAAAGTACACATTTTTATAGTTTTAGTTGGACAATGAGCTGATCCAAATTATGACTCTAGTGATTCAAAAGGAACAGAAACAGATCCAATATCATCAGCGAACTCAAGACGAGAAAAGTGACCACGATAACCAATCGAATGAAGACCATTTGGACGATGTCAATTACGAAGCAAGTTTTAGCCGTTTGAAATCAAATTTCGGCAGCGAGGGAGAGTTTGAACCAATAAACGAGCAAGTCAACAATAAAGCGAACAACGAAGACCGCTTCGAACAAGAATTTTCTGACAGTGACATCGACGATCAAGTTCATGAACCAAGGTATCTTTGGGAAAGGAGGATTTTTTCCCCTCAATCAGGTATTACTGTTCGTGATGCAATAGGCATGGCTACAGGGTTTAGTTTAAGATTTGGCCTGTCACTAGAAGCTCGCTTAGCTTTGATGAATTTGTGGAAAGTGCGCGCTGGGCCTGATTTCGCTACTCTTAACTTATCGAATTATGTAATTTCTTGCATGTTTGACGCTCCCGGTGATAAATTAACATTCTGTTTTTATTGCCCTGCTTGTAAAAAAGTGCTCCACAATCGCTACAAAGAGAAAAAATTAATAAATCCCGAAGGTCTTTGCGATAAATGCGGTTCTAAATCTGAACCAGTGAACGAACGCTGTGTTCATTTATTGGAGCAAAACTGTCACCCCGCAGGTCGAGTGAATGAACAGCAGGTGACGGAGACCTAGCTGTTGTTTCGTTACATATTAATAAGTTTGTTTCAATTAATGTGACCATAAATATCGAAGCTATGAAAATAAATATAATCTATAAATAGTTATAGTTTAAATGTATATTTTTGTGGTTAGAACATCAAAAAAGTACGCACGAACTAAATTAAAGGTAAGGCAACTTTGAGTTTAGAAATTTAATGCTGTTTTTGCATTTAGAAAACGTTGTTTAACTATAAAAAAAACATTAATTCGTGCTAGGCACTACTGCGTACTAGTCAATATATCTTTATAAATGTTTAAAGAACTTCCATTTTTACAACACTGTGATTTATAATTGTATTTTCTAATTTAATCTAAAGCAACATAGTAAGGTGTTGTATTACAAATGTTATGTGTCACAAAATTCGCAGTTTTCTATTGCAGTCACTAGATAAGAGTTATCTATTTTTAAACGAAAAGTTGTATTTTTTGTAAGGTTAAAAGAACTGATAGAAATGTTTTAAAAATAAATATTGCCATAAAAAATTAGGAAAAGTCAACCTAGTTCTGTGTTCAACTTTTGTATTCCCTCCTTTCTTTATATCTAAATGTCTTGTGGTTTTTTTTGAAATAACATATTTAATAAATTACTCAATGCTTTCTAATATTTTACATTATTTAATTGCTCATTTTGTAATGTAATTTTATACCTAAATCCTAATTCTAATTTGTAGTGATTATAGTGTTCATTCACTGGTGCTCTACTGTTCATTCATTGGCTCACAGTCTTCATTCACTGGTGTTTTCGTTAATGTTGCCCTATTGAATTATTTGTTATAAAGCTTTTTGGCAAAAACAAAATTTGTTTATCGGATTATGAAATTTGAACCCAAGAATCTAGTTTCAAAAGTTTTGTCAGAATAATCAATTATTATAACGTGAAATGGACTAGTTGTAATCAAACCGAAGGGCCTATGACAAAGCCACCGAACGCGTCCTCGGGTTGCGGATAGAGGGTCCCTGTACCAAGGGTTTCTGCTGATTATGGTTACAAAAATAAATAGGCACTTGCGGACAATTGTCCAGGGGTGGTCCCGAAGGAATTAACTCCCAAGCGGAGGTGTAAAAACCGCGCCAGATTGTATCAAAACCTTCTGGTGGAAGCTGTTTCCTTCAACCCATCAGCATTTGGCCCGTATTTTCACCTCTTATTTAAAGTCGGAAGAGCCGATTCCGGAGTGGTTGGTGGAAGGGCGCACAATTCTCCTGCCGAAAATAGGCAACTTAGCTGATCCAAAGAATTACAGGCCAATCACTTGTCTGAACACAATGTATAAGATATTCACAGCTATCCTAAATGATAGGATTGTTCGGGCAATTGGACCTGTGTGGCTAGAAATGTGTGAACAACGAGGCTCAAAGAAAGGCTTAGCGGGATGTCGGGAGAACCTGCTCATCGATAAATGTGTCTGTAAAGATGCAGCATTCTACCAGCGTGACCTATCGATGGCCTGCATAGTAAGTTGCGTAGAGAGATTGATGCCGCTTTGGAAAACCAGATTTACTATCTTATCTGAAAAAAATCGTGTGACAACTAACGAGGTCACCTTTCAGAGAGGTGTCTTTCAGGGCGACATCATGAGCCCACTCTTCTTTTGCCTTACATTATTGCCACTATCTCTAGCACTTCGCCATTCCGACAGGTACTGGTGCGGCAAGCCTGCAGATCGAAAGTACAAGGTCACTCATATATTTTACATGGCCGATCTTAAGATCTATGCTAAAAACAAAGAGCAACTACATCTAGCTCTACGGATTGTCGAACGATATACTAAAGAAATTGGAATGGAATTTGGGTTTGACAAATGCGCCAAGGTTTATTTGAAGCAAGGAAAACCTAATGGCATCCTTGAAGATCCTGAGCTCGTTGATAGAAGCGCTATACGACACCTTTGCGCTGGAGAGACTTACACATACCTGGACGTGCCACAGAACTGCATTCAGGATGTGACATCTATAAAGGATACTCTCCGAAGCAGATACAAAGGTCTCATCCGACACATTTGGTCTTCCGAACTGTCGGCGAGGAACAAAGTATCTGCAACGAACATGCTTCCCGTCCCGGTAGTACTCTATTTATTTGGAATTATCTTCCGTTCCGCGACTGTACATCTCACGCCGTGAAGCTGGTCGCGGATTATTGAGCCTTGAATGTCTTCACAAATCTTATCTATCTCGAATACTCACTCCTGAAAGCCCGGATTAAGAAAGCACAAGAGAAAACTTTCGTGAACAGCTCCTCGATAAGAGGATGCACGGTATTGAAAGGATTGAAGTCTAGTAGGGAGGGTTTCATTTTCACATGCTAAGACGGTGTCATTTCCACTTTAACATACTGTCGCCATATTTTGAGCCAAGACATTCCCGATGATAGCTTCAGGGCGTGCCATGCACACCCTGAGCATTTAACTCACATACTATCTAGTTGTCCAACTCATGCAGTAATGTACTATTGAAAAATGCAGTGTTGTAAACCATGCAACAAACCAGTCAACAATCAGTCGTTAATTAAGTAACCAAGCAAATATATTATCTGTAAGGGGCCGTTCAAGTATTACAAAAAGCATCAAAGGGGCGTGGAGGGGGGGGGGCACATTTGTGGGGAATTGCGTTACCTCATACTTGAATTGTCTCTAATACGCACAAGAATATTGCTTACTTTAGTTATTATTTATTTAATTTATCAGAAATTAAAGTTTTTGAAATTGCAAGCAGTGTGTTGGAAATAGAATAAACATATATTCTTTTCCCAAAAACTTATTTTTTAATTTTTGTTTTTAATAATAAAATAAAGAATATAGTATATAAAACATTATTATTAAAACAAAATTCTCATGTCATTAAAAATTAATAAAAAATGTTTTTAAGTTATATTTTTTACTGTAAAATTTATTTTTTAAATTGCTTTTCTTAATTTCACTCATGCAGGAATTTGTTCGAATAAATTTTTTACAAATATTTTAAATAAGCAAGGCCGATTTTGTTTCTTTGCACAGGCGCGTCCCAGATTGAAAACGATTAGGAACATTTGGAATAGAACTATAACCTCTACTCACAATAGAAATCAATTTAAATTGATTGACAGCACGGTTTACTGATTAAAAACGATTTGAAACGATTGAATTTCTGTTAAGACTAAATTGTTTTAAATCATCTCCAATTGATTATTTCTAGAAGGGTAACGAAGGCATAAGGATCGTTGCCGTCTCGAGAAATGTAGGGCGTGTGTACAGCCGAATTTTCTGGGGCAAAAAGATCGATGTCTGGGACTCCCCATTTTGCAAACATTGCGTCTGTCTCAGCGGGAAGTAAGTGGTACTCTTGCAGCGTCTTCTTCATTGATAATCGTTCTGCAATTTCATTGAATCTGCCTGGGAGATATACCGCCGACAGGGTTATTTTCTGCTGTCCGAGAAGGTGGAGAATTTGGTAGGTCAGGTCCAATGAGTCTATCAAACTTGTATCTCCTTCTTCTTGAACATAGGCTACCAGGGTACGGTTGTCCGATCTAAAGCAGAATGTGAGCGTCCTGGAGATGATGAGCCATCTGTTTTATGGCACAGAGTTGGTTTCAACGTACAACGCTATCTCCATGTCTCATCTATCAGGTCCATGATCTGTTGAGCCTTTTTGATCACAAGATTCTTGACATTGTCCCGTGTGTTTCCCAGTATTCCCAGAAATTCCATCTCTTGGCAGGGATTCAGAATTAACTTCTCGCGATGTACCAATTCACCTCGGAAAGGATGGGGCTGTGTCACTGGTACGTAAATGTAAGCTTAAAAAAGATCGATTCGTGTTATTCAGTCCTGATTCTGCAGAAAGTCTAGTATTCTGAATTGTGAGAAATGAAGCTCGAAGCCAAACATGTTAGAGGCTTGAGAATCCCATGCCTCTTCTTCGATCTTTTGAAAAAACTGTTGCGATGGCCTTAATAAAACACTGGAATCCATCCAATTGCATATCAACATTGGTTTCGAACTGACAAGAATTCAGAAACCTATCGCCTGCCTTTCCACCAAAGGAATCCCCGGGCCTGGGTACGGTTAGTCCCTTCTTTGTTGTATTCTTAGGGGCCTGCAATGATCGCTTTGGTGGTTGAAAAGTCCGGTTTTTGAATGGAGAAGAGGGTGAGAAGTGTTTCATTGGAAGGATTCTCTTGATCGCCGTGTAAGAAGGCGTGTTTAACCAAATCTCAGAACCCCCTAGAGTTTGGAAAAGAGATGTCAAATCCTCTTTGCAAAAACGATATTCTGAACTAGGAGGGACTTTGCGTAAAGCTGCTAAAATGGTACTGTTCTGAAGTTCGGATAGTAGGCGATGCCTTCTATTCTCAATGCTCTGCGCCCTCTTCCCTCAGATCACTTGCATTATGAGATGAAAATTTGTCTGTACTTGTTAGCCTGAGACGAAAAGCGAAGATAAATGTTAAAACATTGTTTGTGGGTAAAATCATCAGAAACCGAAAATGTCCAATTTACCACTGCTTGATGAGTATAGGCTAAAGATTGCTGTTGCTCAAGTGCAGCATTCGACAAACCAGCTCATCTTCGTCAATTCTCAATTCCTGAAAGTTTCCACATTGTAAAGAAAATGACGCCGTCCAGTTAAACTATATTGCTCAACATCACAACACTTCTGGGCCCTATATTCCGAGCTCCTCCGGGAACCCGCAGGAGAATTGGATGCCGTATTCGCCATCAGAATATCCTGCACCAGTTTTAAAAACTACACAACATTTAATCACCTGAAAAAAGACTCCAAAAAAATAAACAAAAACCGAGATTTCGTACACCTCGAATCTGTAAGTGTAGCTTCGGCGAAAGTGCTCAACGCTATGAGCATAGCCGGTGCAGCCGCTCTGGCTGATGGCGATCTGGGAATAGAGGAAGAGGGCGGAGGCAGTTAGATTAAGGGCTAAGGTACGGGTACGCAACAGCTTCTCTCGTATGGATGCCGTGTATCGGTCAAGGGCATACAATTACGAGATTCGCAAGATAACTTTTCGAGTTTTTTTATATTGCCGATCAAGTAACCGACCTATTATCCAGCACTATTACCATCTTGATAATTTTTTTTCGGTCTTCGTGCCCCGTACGTGGTATTGCAAGATTCAGTTAATTTAAATATATTTATCAAGTTTATAGTCAATTTATAATATCAGAAATATAACAAGATACTTAACCTGTTGAACGATAACTTTTTATACTTCAAGGTTTAGTAAATATGCTTTAAGTGCCTAAATTTTGGAAAGTACTTTTCCATCCGATAGAGTGCATCTCATCTTATTTAAAACTATTTACATAAAGTCTTATATCTAGTTGCTTATCTCTATTTTACTTGATAGCTTCATCCATTCTTCTCCTAAACCATCTTCCCCTAGAATCTTAACCACATTCTCTTGCAAGCTTCCTTTATCTTCCATTCCTCTCCTACATCCTTCCCATACATGCTTTCATATTGCCACATCCCATTCACATATACTACACTTCCTGTTCTCTTCTTTTTACCGATACATCCCCTCCCTTACCTCGTTTCCCAATCTAAATCTTGCTATTCTGGTCCACCTTGACTCTCCCCATCCCTTTTCTAAATACTTTGATACTCCTTCCTTTTCTATCATCTTATATAATTTATTGTATTTTCATTCCTCAATCATCCCCCATCTTCATCTTAATTGTCTTTTCCCCTCCTTGTTTCCAATTCTTCATAGTTTACACCAGTTCCGTCTTCTATGTCTCTAGCATTAAAAAACTGCCTTCTTACTTCTTCTCATCTTGTTAATTCGAGCGCTCTCGTTCTCCTCTCTTCTATCTCCATCAAAAACTTTCTCGTCAACTCCCCTCCCTTTCCTTGCCTCAGCTTCGTCTAAAATTTCCATGCCCTCTTTGCCGATCTAATACTTAACTTATACCTTTGCCCCCCATTCTCCAATTTTTTTAACCTTCTTTTTCCTATTCCCCATATCTGTTTCATTACCACTGCTGCTTTTTTTATACTTTCTTTTATATGAGCTCTATGGTCTCCATTCGTTTGCAGGATATATCCCAAATATTTAAACTCTTTTACTTCTTTTAACTTTATTCCCTTCCATCTCCCCGTCCATTCTTACTTCCTTTCCCCTCCTTTTCTAAACCTCATTATCTTTGTCTTTTCTACATTTAAATTAAGCTTTTTTCCCATCTAAGTATTTCTCTAATCCTGTAATTAAGCCCGTTATCCCTTCTTCATCCTCTGCCACCAACACTATGATCTTTTTTCTTCAACTTCTATCTTCAATCTCTCCGACAAAACAGTTACATATACTTTAAACAGTGTTGGCATCAGCGGCACATCTCTATAATCTTTAACTCCTCTCCTTTGCTTTTTTCGCTATTGGTATAATTACTTCTTCTTTCCGTAACACTGGCCGCCCCTCTCCTCTCCATACTCGATTACACATTATCCATGCCCATTCCTTTAGTTCCTTCCCTCCATATTTCCATACTTCATTTGGAATCTCATCTATACCAGGTGCCTTTCCATCCTTCATTATTCCAAAAACCTGAAGTATTTCTTCCCTTGTTATGTCCTCTTCTTCATCTCTTTCTCCACCATATTTTCCTCCCTCTCTAACTTTTCTCTCTACTCCTCCTAGTCTCCTAGCCTCTTCCTTAAACCTTTTATCATCTTCCGCTTTCTTTTGATCACACAACTCAGTACACTCTTTCTTTTTTTCCCTATATTTTTCCCAATTACTTTTTTCTTTTTTCCAGTTTCTTAATTCCTTTCTGGCCTCCTTTTCTTTCTCTTTATAGTCCTCTTCCCATCCAATTCTATTCCCCCCTTTACTAACTTAATTTTTGTCTGTGCACTCTAACCCTCTTTTTATTTCTCCTATCATTTTTTCCATCTCCTCGTCCACATTTCCCTCTCTGATTTTGATAATTCTGACCTTTTCTCTAAACTATTCTTTTCCTTCCCTTGACCAATCCCCTTTTCCTACACTTTTTACTTTCTTCCCCCTTTTATTCATATTATTATTACCTTTTTGTCCCTCTAATGTCACTGTCAAGAGAAAGTGATCCGAATCAATATAATCACCTACCTCTAGTTTCTTGACCTTCTCTCTTACCTCATCATCCACTATCGCATAATCAATTACCGTTTCCCTTTCTGCTCCTGAGCGTGTATATTCTCCTTTCTCATCTCCCTCTATATTTCCGTTTAAGATAAATCATCCCAACTCCTCCAAGCTCTTCAACAACTTTTTTCCCTCCTCATTTAGTACCTTATCTTTGGATTTTCTTCTTTTGTCTTCTCCCCATTCTCTTCCTCTAACTCCTGTTCTCGCATTGAAATCCGCCGTATTATAAGCCTAATCTCTTCTTTATTTTTTTCAATCATTTCTTTGATCTCCTCTGCTTTCTCCTGCATATCACCGTTCACATAAACCTCAACTACCTTCCACTTCTCTTATCCCATCTTCACCTCTTCTACTATTAATCCTTCTTTTTGATCTTTCCTCTCTCTCTTATCTTTTCCTGTTATACATTCATTCCTTACTCCCATCACTATTCCTCAATTCTGCTATATTCCAATAACATATCTTCCATTCTTCCATTTCTCGTCTCTTTTGCCTTCTTACTATTTTTATTTTCCTATCTCCGCTATTTTCCTTAACTTATACTGTATCTTCGTTTCCACGCATGTCAAATCATCCTCTATTCTCTCCGAGCTTTCATATAACATCCTCTTCTTTGTCATCACTTCCCTCTTATGTTATCATTTCTTTAGTCTCACCAGTACCATTCTCTCCCATCTTCGCTCTTCCCTTTCTATATTTCTCACTTCCTATACCTCTACCTTCGCACCAATCCTTTTTAGAACTTCTTCCACTCCTTCCTTCAGATCCTTCCTCTCTAATCTTATACCCTTTACAATTATGTTTCTTTTTCTTTCTTCCCTCTCTTTCCTTTCTATAATTTCTTTATCTTACCTTGTATCTCCTATACCTTTTTATTATGATCTTTCTGCTTCTGTAGTTTTTGCACCAATGACTGCATCCTCTTTTCTAACTGTACCCTGACTTCATCTCATTTCTGTATTTTTTTCCTAAGTTAAGTCATTTCTCGCCTAATGTCCTTCTTGAATTCCTCTCCCCTTTTCTCCTACTTTTCTTCACAAATCCTCATTACAGCCCTCTTACTATTTTCATTATTCTGTACAAAACTCTGCTTTTCCGGCGACGATCTAATCATTTTTTGATATTTCAAGCTCGAATCGATATCTTCCTTCTCTTCACTGCTTCCCCTCTCTCCTCTCTTCCATTTGATAAAAGCCTCAATCGATACCTTCTATGCCTTCTATTCTTCCCTGCCTCTATCTATCGTCGCGGTCTCGAATTTATCTTGCCTTTCTCCGTCTATACCCAACCCTGCTACTACCAACTCGATCAAGCCAGTCCCCCCACCCTATCACAAATCTCAAACCTGCGTAACCTCAACTTCTACACAAACCTGTCTCAATTCTCAAAAATATCTTCCTCTCCTTTTCAATCTCACAATCCGTCAATTAAAATCTCAAGAGGCCTACAAATTATACAGCACTCATCTGATTGCAATAGTTCTAAAAGGGTTTTAACCAATTTGCAAAATCTACTATATAAAATTGAAATTTGTTCCGTGGAGGCTCGATACCGTCCACATCGTTGCATAGATCAACTTGAAAATTTATACACGTGTAGGTTAGGCACTGGAGATGGCTCCTACCGTAACTTGAATCACATATTGATAATAGCTTTCGCTTGATAAATAATTTAAAATAGCATTGACTGTTTATCTATATAAATGGTGTCCAAAAAGTAACGAAACACCAGAATAATTTTCTAGGTAAAATATTTTTTCAAAAAGGTCAAGGTCATTCTTGGAGTAACTTTTAACGAAGAATCCAGTGGTGAGCTTGAATATGACCTTTAGCTTGACCCTTAGCTTATTTCAAGGTCAACTTTTTTTCTAATGGGAACCCCTATTTTTGACAGCGGCAATCGTAAGAGCGGGAAATTTTACGTCCACACATATACTAAAGTCATGGGACAAGGATGACCTTCAAGGTTTTTTCAAGGTCAACTTTTTTTATGGGAACCCCTATTTTGGGCAACGGCAATCGAAATAGCGGGAAATTTCACGTCCAAACATGTACTCAGGTCATGGGTCAAAAATTACCTTGAACTACAGCTGAAGGTTTTTAGGCTTGACCCAGATATGGGTCGGGCCTCACCTGTACTGCTTTGGCTCAGGTGTTTACAAAAAAGCTCGAGGTCATTCTTGGAATAACTTTTAACGAGGAATGTTAAATAACGCTAAATATAAAAAAAATTGACCTTTAAATTACCTTGAACGTCAAATTCGAGATTACGCGTGCAGATGCAGTGGGAGACCAAATGAGAGAAGATAGGAATGGGGCACAAACGTAGTTTTTGTTAAGTGACTTTCCCGACTCGATCGTCTTCTGGTGTTGTGGGAAGTGACGAGTCGGATGACGTATTACATCTGGTTGCGTCGGGATCGATCGTTTAGTGAACGATCGTGGTCGTAGCTTCCGGAGGTTACATCTGTTCTAATTTTTCGAAACCAAAACCTTTTTTTGGCAAAGTGCTCTGTTAGATTGACTGTTAGACACATTATTTGGGTTAAAGTAATTTCTTCGCTGTTCCACGCCAGTACGCAAGCAATTAATTAACACCACACACGAGAGGAAAAAGAAATTAAAATACGAAAGTTGTGATAAGAATGTGCCCACGTAGCGGGCACATTTTTTTAGTCCTAATGACATTTTTCATGATTAAAACAAAACTACGCATTCTATAAAAAATTGGTTTTTTAACAAATTTGTAGATCTTTTTCAAATGCACAAGTTTTGTGTATTCATCTTTTACCTTATTTTCCATAGTTAGGACGAAAAATGTAATTTTTGGATTTTTCATTATTTTGTATGCTGTCACAATTTGCATTTTGGATTTTTTTTTAAATTCAAAAAGCTGTTATGTTAATCTTGTAGGGAATTCAAAAAGAAACATTTTTCTTCTCTTTACTTTTTTCATATCCTGCGTTATTTGGCTTAACCCGTTAACGCCGAGAATGCCCCTTTGGGTACACCACTCTTTCTGCAATTATAAGTCATGCAATTCAAGGTATAAAAAATTCAGACAATTATTTTTGAAGCTTATGATCTCCTCTTTCCGACGGTGGGCCTGCAAATGTGATAAAATGTTGTTAATTATGAAAAAATATCGTCCATACAAAAAAACACGATTTTTTCTCATTTTTTTTTTTATAAAATCGAGTTTTCCAAATGGTTTTCAGTAAGCAATCTACTTGGAACTACAATAATCGGTGGAATAAATGCCTAAGCTTTCAGAATACACGATTCCGAGATCAATTTTTTATCTTAGTGTCTTCAAAATGGCTCGTTAATGACAAAATTTTTGCGAAGACATTCATGAATTTTTTTCTCAAAAAGTATGATCTTTTCGAATACGCGAAAATTTTTCCAGAAAGTTTTACATTATTTTTTTGATTTTAGAATTTGTCGATTTCTGAAAAATTAAAAAATTGCTCCAAAAATTCTTTAAAAAATTCAGGTGAATTTTTTGTTCGATTCTAACAAGTTTTATAATTGATAACTTTTGCTATAAGTTCATGGTTCTGAAGAAAAAAATTCTCAAATGTCATAATTGAAAATTTACATGATCAAGAATGATGACATTTGTGAATTTTTTTCATGAGAACCTTGAGCTTATAGCAAAAATTATCAAGAATAAAAAGTTAATAGAATCAAACATAGAATTCACCTGAAAATTTTTTAGAATTTTTGGAGCAATTAAAAAAATTTGCTTAAATTGACAAATTGCAAAATAAAAAAAATTATTTTAAACCTTCTGGAAAAATTTTCACGTATTTTTAAAGTAATTCTAAGAACTTTTTCTCCTTTTGCACTTTCTCGAAAAGATCATACTTTTTGAGAAAAAAATTCATGAATATCTTTGCAGAAATATTGCTTGAATTGCATAAGTTCTAATTGCAGAAAGAGTGGTGTACCCAAAAGGGCATTCTCGGCGTTAACGAGTTAAAATGTTCATTTTCGTGTTTTTTTTGGAATTTTGTAAATGCTATAACTCGAATAATTTTTTATTTTTTTAAAAAAAGTCATTAGGATAAATTGTTTGACTTTTTGAATACTATGAATAATCGCACACAGAATTTTTTAATTTTGAAAAAAGTGGTCTCAAAAATATTCAAAATGTGCCCACTTTTTGAATTTTCATCCAAAATGGCTGGCTAACGAACCTGACCTTTAGTTTAGGACACTAAACGTGTATACCAAATGGAAATCTAATAGATTAATTTTTTCAAAAGTTACCATGTTCACAGACAGACATACATACAGACGGAAACATCCGTAAAAACCTGTTTTTCTGATTCAGAGGGTCTCAAAACGTGAACATTTGACAAAATCTGGGGGAGGGGGTCAAATTTTACACAAATTTAATACCTTCTCTGATGAGAATGTAAAAATCTGCCCGCTGCGTGGGCGCATTCTTATCACAACTTTTGTCTTTTAATTTCTTTTTCGTCTCGTGTGTGGGGTTTCAAAATTTTTTATTGTTTATGTTTGTAATGCTATTTTTTACGATTAAAACCAAAAACGGAACTATCAAAAAATTCTTCATGCCAAATAAATAATTTTTACATTCTCATCAGAAAAGGTATTAGATTTGTGTAAAATATGATCCCCCCCCATTATTTGTCAAAAGGTCCACATTTTTAGGCCCCGTGAATCAGAAAAACAGGTTCTTACAAATGTGTCTGTCTGTATAGCTGTGAGCCTATTTTGAAATTTCTTAGTCCAAAATTTTTGATGATTAAAAAATTCTCTGTACACTTGTTCATAGTACTTGGAAAGAAAATGGTTAATTTTCGATAGCCCTATAAGATTATCATAACAGCTTTTTGAATTTTCTCGAAAAATTGGTAATTCTAATTTTGACCGCATAAAAAATAATCAAAAATCAAAAATTGCATTTTTTAGTCCAACTATGCAAGATATGAAAAAAATGATAGGACAAACATTGTGCACTCAAAAAAATATCTACAAACTTGTCATTAATCACTTTTTTATAGGACAGGTAGTTTTCGTTTTATTTGTAAAAAAATAATGAATATACTAAGAGTTTTTTCCAAGTTTAGTTCAAATTTCAATATCGACTTCACATTTTTCAAACCAACATTCTACGATAATACTTAACATTTTATGTTGATTCCATTCCAGTATTTTATGTCTAAACTTAATATCAGGAGAAAACATGTAAGTAACATCAAATGCAATAAAAAATTTTACTGTTACGTGCGTAGTTCATTCATAACTTAAGTTAGTCATAACTAACAAAAAGTTCTTCACCATGTGTGTAGATGTTTTTTTTACAACTTTCTACAACTTTTTTTGCATTTTCGTTTGCCATCGATGTATAATATTCATTACAGCGGCCTTTCTGCGGCGGCGAAGCCGCCGCCATAGGGCACAGCTAATATCGCCGAAAAAAACCAAGACCCCTCAATTTAGAAGGCAATAACTCCGCCGAAGCAATTTTGAAGAGGTTCGCATAAGAACTACACGAATCCGCTAAGTTTTTTTAATGAAATGGTGTTTCTCTAATTTACGTAAAAAAATTTCGTTCCGAGCTAATTAGCAAAATACAAGTAAAAATGCGGTCGCGAGGCCCATTGTTGAGACACGTTAACTTTCACATGACCCCAGAGCTAAGAATATGTTGAAAAAAATTTGAAAAAATTCTGGAGTGTCCTACAACATGTTCAGAATCCATTAGAGACCTTAAAATTTTAATATATTTAAAAATGTCAGTTTTGCAAGGATTTTCGTTGAATGTTTTTATTTAGGGATTGAATAGAGCTATCGCGCTGTTAAATGGCTTGAAATGTGTAGTAATGTACCCTGATTTATATTTCGACCACAAAACTGAATAAAAATTTTAATTTCGCGATTAAAGTCGCTCAGAATAATTCGTAGTTTAATGAGGCGAAGCGCGTGGCACAGTAGCAGAAAAAAGTGTAGAAAAAAAGGTCGGTCATATTTCCCAGCGGCAGGCAGCCGTTTCTCCAGATTTTCCCACAGCTGCTGCTCGCTCAGCAGGGCCGTCTCAAAGCTTTGAGGCGGACTGCGCCCTTCTCTTCTGATACAAAATTTTCATAATATAATACAGTATCAAGCTTGCACACGAATTATTTTGTATTTTGTTTATTTAATATAGTAGACTTATTTCGGTATTATAATATAATTTTGTAATTATTAGGCTGTTAATTCGCTATTGCAACATATGTAAAAGGAATAATTATTATTCTACAAAGATACGTGATTGTAAAATTTTGTTAGCAATTGCCGTTTATGAACAATTATTTTCATATACTTTTGTGCTATAATTCTAATCATTATTATTACTTATATATTATATGGATGCAATTTCATGTCAAATCATGTGAAGGACTTAAGCTACTGATTGTAATTTTTATGAAAATTGTAGTATTTGTTCTTGTAGGTGTTGAAAGAAAAACTCTAACTTGATTTTTGAATAATTCCCAGAAATTACAGGATACTCAAAATTGAAAAATTTGGTCTTTTTCTTTAAACTTTCATAACTTTTGTGATTTTAATACTATTAAGGTTTATTTTTTTTGAATATTCGTAATATGGTGCAGTTCTGCACAAAAATTTCTTGAAACAAAAAATGTCAAAACCTTCTTGAATTTTTCAAAAATAAATTTGTAAATTGAATTATATAGAGGATAGTGTAAGCTATCTATACATTTTTTTAATTGGGTATTTTTTCAGAAATTCAGTTTAAACATTCGTTTTTGAAAAATTCAAGAAGGTTTTGACATTTTTTGTTTCAAGAAATTTTTGTGCAGAACTGCACCATATAAAATAAAAACATTCAACAAAAATCCTTGCAAAACTGACATTTATAAACATTTGAAAATTTTAAGGTCTCTACTGGATTCTGAACATGTTGTAGGACACTCCAGAATTGTTTCAAATTTTTTCTAACATATTCTTAGCTCTGGGGTCATGTGAAAGTTAACGTGTCTTAACAATGGGCCTCGCGACCGAATTTTTTCTTGTATTTTGCTAATTAGCTCGGAACAAATTTTTTTTACGCAAATTAGAGAAACACCATTTCATTAAGAAAACTTAGCGGATTCGTGTGGTTCTTATGCGAACCTCTTCACATTTTTTTCTGCGGAGTTATAGCCTTCTAAAGTGAGGGGTCTTGATTTTTTGCGGCGATATTAGTAGCTTAAATATATTTCAAAGAGGCCACTGGACCAGGAAACCGGAAAATGAGAGGGTCTTTCTTGAGAACAAGAAATGGTAGTAAATTTATTTTTCGACTAAGAATTTTGTAATTTTTTTGTAAAAATACCGTTGTATCCCATGAAATGATACTAACTTTTTTTTTAGTCATAATATTTGAAAATAGTTTGATTTTAAATTCATCTGAGCTTGAAAAATTCAATTTGTAAAATTTTCAAGTGTAAATAAATCAATTGACAATGCGTAATTCTAGACATTTGAATTTATGTACTTTTAAAATTTTGAAATTTTAGCCAAAATTTCTAACTGTTCATTTTCAAATTTAAAAAATTATTAATGCATACAATTTTTTTATACACTATGAATTTCTTTTTATCAATTAAGATTAATCTTTAAAAAAGTTATGTAAAAGAAAAAAATGTGCTGAAAATAATTTCATGACCAAAAAGCCTCTAAGCTTATATTTAACTATCTTGAGATGATTTTTTTGTGTATGCATATTATACAGGGTATCACAAAAATAACGGAACAGGCCTGTATGTTCTTAAATGAGCTTTTTTGCTCAAAGTTCATGATCATTCCCGTAGTAACTTTTAACAAGGAACCTGATGGTGACTTTAGTTTTGACGTTGTAGATGACCTTAAAGGTTATTTAACCCCTCGTCTGTAAACGTTTGTTCGGCATCTTTCGCCTGTAAAGTTGGGTCTTTGACGTCCGGGCGTTTCTCACCCTACTAATAAAGTCATAAAATTCATACTTTATTTATTTATTTTATTATTTATTATTATTTATTTTATTATTATTCATGCTTTACTTATTTAAAATTTAATGCTTAAGTTTGGACAGTTAAAAATGCAATGAATCATGTGCTAGGCATTAGTATTCACATATTTTATTATCAAAAAACATTTCTTTTTATGTTTAAAAAAAATTATTTTGACTCAAGTATGATTCTTTTATTAATATTCATGCATTTTATTATCAAAAAACATGTTAAAAGCAAATAAAATGTCACTTTACTGCAAGTTTGGTACACGCCCTATGTGAAGGTGGGTCTTTCGGGTTGGCTTCGGATTTGACCTGATTAACGCAACTGTACAGAAGGTACTGGCACTGATAGGGACCACCAAACTTAGCAGTCGGTTCCAAAACTTCTTTTAGGCGGGAGTAGCAGTACCTTTCCTTTTTTGGAAAATTATTACCTGAAATCATTTCGGCCCGGACATGGAAGTCTCACCTTTACAGATTAAGGGTTAAAGTTTAACTTTTTAAAAATGTAAAGATTTGTAAACACTGTAAACATTTTAACTCAAAAAATGTTTTGATGGCTATAAGAACAGCATTATTAGAAAATATTCAATGTCGGACAAACTTATGTAAGTATCACGCGTTGATGAGTCTGAACTTTGACATTGATGCTGACCTGACAGTCTTTTAAAGGTCATCAAGGTTATCTTCAATGTCGAAACGAAAGCCACATTCATCACATGAAAATTCAACCTTAGAGCCCTCAAAAACATTTTGGGTAATGTTTTTCGTTAACACTGAAAATTGACCTTACTTACCCGACGTGAGCGGTCATGACCTTCAAAAACCGTCAAGTTCAAGGTCAAAGTTTAAAATCATCTACGCGTGATACTTACCCAGTGGGCACTCGTGTACCAAGACGTTTTTAGAACATTCTATAAACGTCCTAAGTCAGACCAAATAGCGTTCAAAAAACATACAATATTCCAAAGATGTTTTTATGACGGATTTGGAACATTTAATGTTTTTTGGTCCTTTTTTTGGCCTAACTTAAAACGTTTTTTGGACTTTCTCAAAACGTCTTTTAAACCTAACATCCTAAAAACGTCTTTAGGACGTTCTAAAAACGTCTTTAAATTTTGTGCCCGCTAGGTACATAAGTTTGTCCGCTGTGGAATATTTTCGAATAATGCTGTTCTTATAGTTATCAAAATATTGTTTAAGTTGAAATGAACTTAGAGTGACCTTTAAGGTTATCCCGAACATATGAACGAAGTACATATTTGAATGAAAAATTGTCCGTTCATTCGATTTCTGGTGTTAAAAAAGGGCGGTTACATTAAAAAAAGTTGACCTTTAAATAACCATGAAGGTCATCATCAAAGTCAAAACAAGATCACTATCAGGTTCCTTGTTAAAAGTTACTATGGAAATGACCTTGACCTTTATAGAATAGTGAATTGTGTATACTATACTTTTACTACTATACTTTTTTGCCTTACCCTCCTTGAAAATAAGCATGTAAAAGAGAAAAAGGATACCCAGTGGGCACAACATTTTCAAACGTAATTGGTACGTACTGAAAACGTTTCTTGGACGCACAAGTAAAAAGACGTCATTTGGGAGTTTTAAAAGCTGTCCTAAGTCAGACCAAATAATGTTCTAAAAACATTTTATGTTCGAAATACGTCTTGAAAATGTCTATGGAACATTGCATGTTTATAGAACGTTATATGGACTGATTTAGAATATTTTTAAGTGGTTCTGAAGATGTTCTTTAACGCTTGTGCCCACTGTGTATTTGGCCTTCTTGATAATTTTAAAGTATAAGTGAAAGGAAGAAATAGCGTACTTAACAGAAAGGAGACTCTGGGTTCCAACGATGCAATTTTTTAAAAGATAAATTTCTCTATCGGGCGTAAAGTTTCATGTAGCGGGCATAAAGTATTATGTAGCGGGCGTAAAGTTTCATGTAGCGGGTTAAAGTTTCATGTCGGCACGGCGGCAGAGAGTGTATGTGCGAACGTCGCCTGGGCTGGAAGCGGCTACATTAAGCCTACCTCCCGTGCATGGAATGGCGCATTTTCAAGGGAAGTCGAACAAAAAAATTATTTTTTAAAAAAGAAAAAAATTTTAAAGTATAGTATTTTTTTCAAAAAATCAGTGTTAATTTTGATTATCAAGAAAAAAATCATAATGAAAAAAATGGTTAAGGTAATCTTAAAGGACATAAAAAGAGCTTTCAAAAACACTAGAATAAGAATTTAATCGGATAATCCTAAAAGAACTTACACTAACGTGAAGGTGAAAAAGTACCTGAAATAGTAAAAACTTCAGGTCCCTGTATATTGACAGCTGCTTGATAAATGGACCTATGGTTTGGTAATTAATATAGGTTTTAATTCGATCATAAATAGCAATATTTTTAAGTGGGATAACTTGACGCATTCTGGCCCATATAATGAGACACCGGGTATTTTTGTAGTTGTAACTTCGAAAAACCCATTTCCAAAAAAAAGCATCTGAACTTGGCGAGTGTCACAAGCATACATTCCATTTTTTCTTCCAACATGAAATATACCTACTTTCGGTTACTATATAGATATGAGTATAGTCCCCATTATTGACCACAGATCACAGTACCATCCCCCAATCAAACACAAAAATATTAATTTTGCCCTCAACTTAGAAAAACGTTAATATCTTCTAAATAAGAACCGGCCATAAGGGCACTTTTCATGTGAAAGCCCCCAAACAATGTTTAAATATTAAAATTGAACAATAATTGAATGCGGAAAACTTTGAGAATGTACAATCCTAATGGTATATTTTCTAAATTGAAGCCTACAAACAATTGATAATTAAAAATGTTCAATGTTCGAGTGTTCAATTTCGAATGTTTCAAATTTAAAATGATGTAATTTTGATTAATGTAGAACATTTTTGGAATGGTTAAATATTGAAGGTTTAGAATGAAAAAATTTCAATTTTGAACAGTGTAGATGACAGCGTGAATTTATTTTGGACTGAAAACATTGTAAATTCTTATCTTATAAGGTAAATGTCCAATAATTAAATTACACTTCAACTTGGATTTCAGAAAACTTGATTTGTGCGTTACAATGTGTTAGTTCACTCTTTGTGTTCAAACGGTCCAGATGTTTACATTCGGATAGCCTGGATTTGTGTCAAAGGTCATAACAAAAACCGTGGACAAATTCAAGTTCGAGTGTATTTAGTTTTCAAATCTTAAAGTATTTGAAAATTTCTCTTAATTTTTAATTAATTAATTTTTGTATCTAGATAAAATATATTACATCTTCGGGGGCTTGTTTATGTGTTGAAAATGATATTTCATCGAAATTAAATATAGATAATACTTTAGATTTCAACATATGGCATTGCCCTACTATATTTGACATTATCGACTGAGTGTAACATAATAAAAGAACACTCCATTGTCGTAGCAGAGCGGTCCCGAACCGAATAAGCTTTCCAAAATTAAAAAAAGAAAGGATCCGCGCTGCACATAATTTAGTGTATAGGAGTTTTTTTCGGGCAGCTGAGTTCAAATTAAAAATTAAAAGTTTGTGAAACAAAATGGAGGTTCCAATATGTCAACCAAAAACTTGAAAAATGTTTTTGGAAGTAAATGAAAAAAAGCATAAGCTTAGAAAAGTCAAATTGTCTAAGAAACTTGAGCAAGATTTCTTTAAGAAACCCTGGTGGACCGAAGGAACCGAAAGGGGGCTCTACAAAATACCCTTAAATACCCCACTGAGTCCCCCTTCGGTTCCCCCTTAGAAAACTCAAGAAAACTGAAGGATCAACTTTTCAATTGTTGAAATTCGGATTTTACGTTAAAAAAGGTAAGAAGGCGGCTTCAACTGCATCTTCTTTTAGTAGCAGTCAATTAGCGTTCCTTCGGTAACTTTAAGAATCTTGTCTCGATGCTAGTGCCACGTCGTGGAAACCTCAGACAACAATGCTGCGATGCAAGTGAGAGCAGTCAAACAGTGTCCTTGGGGTTATGAGGCGAGTGGTCAGGACTAAAGGTAAATGATTTGTTTGAATTATTATTTTTCAGATTATTCTTACAGGAGAAGGTATTACATTTTTGTAAAATTAGACATATAAATTCTTACATATATTTATTTGCCAATTTTGAATTTTTGTTTTAAACTTCGCGCGCAACATACTACTTGAGCTATTATGGATGCGCTTTAAGTCACCTTCAGCAGAAGTTAATGACATTTAAAAAAATGTTTAACGCTGCAAAAAAAGTATTGCGATTACTCCGTGAGTTTCTAATAGACATTTTAACGTAGAATCCGAATTTCAACAATTTAAAAGTTGATCTTGTTGTTTTTTTTTAGTTTTTATAGAAAGAACCGAAGAGAGACTCAGTGGAGTCTTTAAGGCCCTTTGTCAGAATGGCAATCGCGTCCGTATTTTGAGGCCGCACGTTTGAATATTTTTGTCTGATTTTTTCATACCTCATCTAAATAACCATATCTCAAATCAAGCATGGCCGGTTTTTCGGTAAAATGTTTATATTTTGTTTAATAATCAAAATAGAGAACAATAGCAGTGACACTCAATGAGAGCTGTACATGCATGTCCGTAGCGAGCCTGTTCACCCTCGTCAAACTCAAGTCAGTAGACTCCCCGCAGGGTAATGAATGACACGGAACGAATGAATTGCGGGCATTGTTACGAGATTTGGACCAGTTAGAAAAACTGGCATTATGAAATCATTGATTAATTCAATTTCAATTGACAGAATTAATTTATTGATATAATTAAAATAAATTGAAAAAAAGATTCATGAAAATTCTTGAGTATTTGCAGTAATAACGTGGTAGTTTGTAAAAAAAACGAGTATTCTGTTTTGAATTTGTAGGCGAACACTGCGTGTTACTAATACTGTTCTACCCTTTTTGACTATTAAACAAAATATAAACATTTTATCGATAAAATGACTGCTTGCTTCAAGATTTGGTTATTTAGATGAGGCATGCAAAAAATTTGACAAAAATATTGAACCGTGCGGGCTCAAAATTCAGACGCGATTGCCATTCTGATTTCCGTAATAACGAAAAAATAACACTTTCATTATTATGAGATAACGGTCTGTTACAAAACCTGTCATTATGAAACCGTGGACTCATTTAATTTTCAAGTGCAAAATCAATTTATTTATATAATTGCCAACAAATGAATAACAGATTTCAGGAAAATTTGTTAACGTATGCAAGAATAATGGACGTCTTTAGGGAATTTAGCCTGACTTGTTTAAACAATTATTAGTTATTTTCACAATTGTTTGTTCCTTCAAGTTGTAGAAATTCTGAAAGATTATTTGCATCAGGATATTAGTACTTTAAAACAACTGATTTGTTCAAACAATTATTTTCCGTAAATGGTAAACAAATATTATTTAATGCAATTGATCACAGAATTAAAGAATGGTAAAAGTTCTTTCTTTTAATATATTTAGCAATTGAGTACTCGGTTATTACTTTTTAGGCCGAAGAATTGAATATTTTTGAATCATTTCTTGTCACGTTCTCATATCTTGAAGCAAACAGAGCCGCTTTTTCAATTCAATCATTACATTATAGCTTATAATCTAGATTATACGTGTATCTAGATTAAAATTAAAATCTAGATAAACAGAATATTCAGCTAACACTGCGCATTATTACTACTGTTCTTTCCTTTGTCATTGTTAAAAAAAAAACATTTTATCGAAAAAATAGCTCTACTTGTTTCAAACTATATGGTAATTTAGATGGGGTACGCAAAAAAATTAGACAAAAATATTCAACGCGTGGCCTCAAAATTCAGAAAATTCAGAAAATTCAGAACCGAGTGTGGAGGTGAGAGATCTAATTGAGGGATTGTGAGATTGTAAAGGGGAGGTAGATATTTTGGAGGATTGAGACAGATTTGTGTGGAAGTTTGTTTGGAGAT